>NC_142243.1:82271307-82582394 GCF_052056855.1 Sturnus vulgaris
AAAACTCTATGACGCGTTTCAGAATTCCTCTATATTAAAGGAATTAATGACTTTTCTTTAATGAAAAGTATTGATTTCTTGAAAAGTACGGATTACAGGTACAGAAATGGTTTGATCGGGAACTTTGTCATGACCAAAAAGTGGAACATATTTCAGGCAATAGTCCCACTCTGTCGTGACCTAGGATGTCCTTAAAAATGTGTAGTAACTACTTCAGTTTACACAAATATACCTCTTGAGTATAGAGGGTTGATCTTGTATAGACTCATCTCTCTTGTAAGCAGGGAGAATAAAAAGACCTAAAGGTTAGTATCACAGGGAAAACTAGCAATTGGAATATTTTAGGATCTTTAGCTTTATGGAAATATTAATTCAGAGAGCACAGAACAGAATTTTAGTGCTTCCCAATTAGGTCTGGTTTGTAATATGGAAATAGCAATGAATATGTGTTTTATCAAAACATGATGTACTCGGTGTGTCAGATGTCACTGCCATGCATCATGTCTACCTCTGGGTTCAGCACACGAGCAGAGATGGGGCCCAGAGCTTCTTGAGAAGAAAGTACAACATCCATTAATCACTGCATTCATTTGGCAGCCTCGGGAATGTCATTTTGTCATGATAACCCCATCCACTGGCCAGCTTATTACCTGATTAATTGCTAGGGAGAAAAAGTGATCTCATAAGGGGTTTTGACAGGTTTTTTTTCTTTTTGGAGGTTTTGTTTAATTTGGGAGGTTTATTGCAGATATCTGGGTAAATGGGCTGGCAAATATGTTTTGTGCATCTTTGAAATTAGTGCAAATTTATCTCTGTAATTCATAGGACTTTATTTCAAACTGATGAACTATAACAGAGCCACCAGCTATTTTTGCTCCTACCTGTGTTCATCTTATTTATCTTCTTAATAGACCCATCTCATTACACTGTTCTCAAAACTGAAAATTATGTGTGCTCTACATTTAGTCACTTGTGTGGCTCAGAGAGCAAATAACTAAACTGAAATTCGAGTAACTGCTGAAAATCATACATTGAAAACTATAAAGAAATAATTTCCAAAAGCTATTCTATGATCAAACACAACTTTCTACTGTAGATTGCTCTAAAGACAAAGAGGTGGAATATGTTGAACATTTTAAGTACTTTGCTGGAAAAAAATTCATAAGGCTCTTGCAACATAATCTTATTCTTGACAATTCAATATCTAGTGTCAGAGACAGTATTTTATTCATTAATAAAATAACGTGTAATACGATCTTTTATTTCCATTTTGAATTTGCAGGATAATAAACTTCTGTTCCTACATGAATGCCCAGTGATGTTAAAAGATGCCCTGATATTTGAAGAAAATAAAAATGGCCCCAGACTCAAATAACCCCCAGATGGCAATTATTTAAAATTCAGTCCTGAACCTCTATTTCAAATAGATATATCTATAATGTACTAATAGGAGATTGAGAGTGTTATGCAGAAGAAACTCTGAGAGGAGACACGTGAAGAAGAAGAAGAAAAAGCTGTAATGTTTCATATCAAATCTAAGTAATCATATGCCCAAATTAGTAATGATTGGCAAGCCCAGTAACATGCACATAGAACCTTAATAAAATTTATGTTTTGTTCCTTCATCTGTTATCCTGATCCTTCTGAAGCAGAAGCCATCCTGCTAGGATGTCACTTGGGATTGCACAGCTGTGAAGGGACCCCAACTTTGCCAGTACCCTGAGGTGGGTCTGTCAGCACCTATTTCTCAGAGCAAGTGTCCCCAGAGCCATGCAAGCTCCAGAGCCAGACTGAATCACAACATGAACAAGAATAAACTTTTTAAAAGAGAACAAGCTGAGAATGAGGCAGATTATAAATAAAAATGTTTTATAAACAACTCCACTCCATCCGCTGTGTCCTTGTAATGAGATCCTTTGGCTCTAGACCTGATCCTAGTTCAATAACTCAGTCACTTTTTGGGTGAGACTGAGATTTGCACAGAGCTGAAGTTTGGATATTCCCCCTTTGGGTCTGTTGGGAAAAAAAATCTCATGACCCCTGGGGCCTGGCTTCTTCTGCTCCCTATTTTTCCCAGCTGTCTTCCTCTGTCTGCTCTGCTGCAGGCTCCTGGTTCTTTGTTATCTCTCACAATCTTTGCCTGCCCTACTTCAGTCTTAGCAAAGGTGCCCCTGAGCTATGCACATTTGCTTGCTTTGGAGGGTTTGTCGCCCCTTTCCTCAAAAAGGCTCCATGCAATCCAGTAAGAAGCCAACTGGAAAAACTCTCAATCTCTTCCCAGCAATTTACTATAGCTTTTGGGTAGAAACAAGCATTCTTTAACAAAATTAAAAGCAAAGATACCAAATTAGCAGCATCCACCACGAACCTTATTGAGAGCTTCCATCACTTGAGTGACCCCTTTGAATCTGCATTACCTGTGCTTAAGTCCTGAACGTGTCACTTTAGACAGTGGTAGAGACACTTGTTCTGCACTTTGTCCTCTCCATATCCATCTTGTCCAGTGCATCTGGCAGATACCACAGCTTTCTGCACTCCCTCTAGCAGTGGTGTTCCTGCTGCCCATATATTTAAACTGCTACCACAGAGCTCAAGTGGATATTTTTGGACAACAGCAACTCTGCACATGAAATTCAACAAGAATGTCCCCTATACAATTATGAAACATAGCCCAAGATTATCACCCTAGATGTTCACTTTGGCAAACACTTCCCAATTTGACCTTTGCATCACGTTTTGAGTTTGCACTTTGCTCCTCTTTCATTTCAGCAAGAAGCATCAACTTTTTCTCAAGTTTTAGTAAAAAACTATCAGTATGTGCTCACCTAAGTGTCCCTACTCTGATGATGCTATATTCCTTCAGAATATCTCCAGAACTGCTTTTCATTCATTGAGTAATTCACTAGCAAATCTTACTTGTCAATACCTGTGCAGAAATATCTACTTTTGAAGAGCAGACACTTAATTCACACTGACAATCAGGGTACTTTTGAATCTTATGAAATTGGCATCAAATGGAACAGTACATGCAGGATTGTGAGCAGAGGAAAGAGTATTAAAAATGTAAGGAAGACAAGTGCATGGAGTGCATTTTGAGATGAGTTAAGAATTGTTGTCCTGTTGTATCTGCCTAGCTCTCCAACAATCTTTAAACACAGGCACAATTCACAGACTATCTCCTGCAGCAAGCACTGAGAATCCCAAGCAGCCATTCTGGTCTCCTCTCTGAAGCATTTACTGAAATGACACACACTTTTAATGAGAAAAAGACCAATTTTCACTACCAAAAGGTCAGTAATATTCTGTGTTCTGTACTCACCTTTCTTTTCCACTATGGCTTCAAATTATATTTTGTTAATGATTAAAATGCAATTATTGAACTAGTCTGTTTAGAAAATTTTTTTAAATGGTTGATCCTGCTTATCTCTACATGCTATCAATTAAGCAATTAAAGCTATGTATCTCTGTCAAAGTGTAGAATAATTCTCTCTCATAAATAAAGGCAATGATGCAGTAATGTTCAGAAGACTAAAGCACACACAGAGGTTAAGATGTCTGCAATACCAGCCTTTATTTAAGTACATCCAAGAAAGGAAATCAATATCCCTCAGGAGAGCATTTTGTTGGTACAGCTGCTGTTGCTAAGATTGGCTCAGTGTCATGTTCTCATTAATACAGTCTAATGGCAGTCCTAAGACTGAGAATGTGCAGACAGACATAATGAATTTATATTAAAAACACAAAATGTAGAAATTCTAATTGCTTTGGCCTGATTGGCTACTTTAAATCTTGAAAGTATCATGTTTATAAATTATAGTTTAATGATATTTATGAATCACAAAATTAAGTCCTTCTTTGTAGTAGTCACTAACATGCAAGCAATTGCTGCTGCAGTTTGCCCTTTAAGAGCTGCAGCACGAAAAGACTGGCATGCTCTAGAGCAATTTTGCATTTTAGAGCAAATTGTTACTATTGCAAGTAAAATGTTAAGGTTTAGTTATACAAGCATGTTTTCTAGCATTAAAATAACTCTTTGAAGCCCACTTCTGTGCTCTCAATTGTGCTGTGCCATTCTGCAAAAGGAAACATCCCTCTGTATCAAGTGTTATCAGTCCTCCTCACTGTCTCTGAAGATGCACACTGCCCTGAATGCCCTTTGTCATTCAGCTGTTAGATTCTCTAGTTAAGCTCTGGAAGCCTGAGAGAAGAAGGCAAGAAACATGAAAAAAAACTGGGGATAAAAAAATATGATGATGATGTGACAGGGAACATTAACAGAGAAAAATTAAAAAAAAAAAAAAAAACAAACCCAAAGACAGAAACGACATCCAGGCAGCACAGAGCTGACAGACTCAAAATGATTACTGATCAAACACAGGTTACAACCCTAAGAGGAAAATCTGTGACATCTCTCTGTGCATAATGGCTACATCTTGAATTAAAAAAAAAATTAAAAAAAAAATCCAAAGCAAACATTGGAATGAGCCCAGATAACTAGTTACAAGCTTGCAATGAGTTGCACAAGCATCAAGCATACACTCAAGTATGATGTGCAAGCTGTACACATTGCAATCCTTCCTGCCTCATCCTTCCTCAGTTCCCAGTATCTGAAGGAGCCTGTGCTCTGTGCCATGCAGCACAGGACACCTTTTGCCTCCAATGTCCTCTCTGAGTCTTGGACATCCTATAGCTCACACTGATAAGGGTAGGACATCAGGTTTTACTGATGCACAACCATTTGTGCAAATTTTCTCCATTGTTACACAATGGAGAAGTCTCTACCCAGCAAAGATTTTAATTAAAGCACAATATTGTATCTTGCTAAAAGTCCCAAACTGCATCATGTGTATGCTGTCAATAGCCAGATACAAGTACAAAGTGTGTGAAGTAATTGTCTTCACACTCTTGACTAAGATGGTGTTTTTAGCATCTAGTACTCCTCCAGCAATTGTTTGATTTATATAAAAATTTGTTAAGGGAATTATTGTTTCAAGGATTATTCAATTTTTTATTTAGACAAGCTGAAATAAGGATGTCTGAGAGTGCATGACTCGGACAACCTAAATTAAGCTGCTTGGGCATGTATACCACCTAATGACTGGACTGCAGTACAGTATGTGAGGCTTACTCAGGTGCTCAGTGGGCCTGCTTGGGTCACAGAAAGGACAATGTGTGCCATCATTAACTGAATTTACAGGTGGAATTTAAGCATCACAGTAACATTTCATATCACCTGACATTTCAGCATCCTGCCTCCAATTCAAGGCTTCACAGCATTTTACACCCATGCACCCAATCTCCCTATATAAACAGGGAACTAAACTCCAAAAGGAAGACACAGAAAGGCAGCACACTGAACAGAAAGCCAGTAGGAGTCATTAAGGGTATGTGTATGTCTTAAATTTCACTGCTTTTTACAAAATAGATATTATTTTGAACTGTAGAGAAGTATCTCTGGGTTTCATAGGCCTAGGCCCAAAGATATTCCCTTTAAAATAGAAAGTAGAAGTGATCAGGTCTTTTACTGGATGACTGAAAAAGATTATTTCTCTCATGCTCACACTTCTCACAGGGCAACTTGGTGCTCTAATAATACACACTGAGGATATTAAGCTTCAAAGAAGTATCCTTTGTAAGGAATTAGAAATTTATGTTTAAATCCCACTTCAATGTACACACACACTCTTTGATTATTTATTTACTCCCAAATTAGCGATGCCATGAAAAGGCTGCTGTTTCGGCTGATGAGACTGGGCACAACCATATCGGAAAGCACTTTATTTTAAGATATGGAAGGTTCCAGCTTTCTGTGTGCTTACTGTGCTCACAGCAGTAGTCTTATTCTCCTAGATGTCATTTATATGGAAAGAAAATAGATTATTATTGTCTTGAGCTGAACAATGGTCAAGCTCGGTGAAATCAGGAAACCAACAAAAACCTCCTGCTATTAGAACAAATGGTATTTGAGCACCTTATCACACACAAAGGGGAGCTGGCCAGACGCTCTGTTTTACTGTGTATCTGTCAGGGCACAGCAAGAGACAGGATTCTGGGGAATCAGGGAAGGACACAGCTGGGCAGCTATGAGCCAGGTCCAAGGGCAAGCCAGAAAGCACCATGAAGGCTGGAGCCTGGTTTGGTGGAGCCCACAGCCAGAGCTGTGGGGAGATGGGAGACCAGCCCTGCTGGGGCATCGCTGGGACAGGGGCTGATGGCTCTGGGGGGCTGGCATGGGGTCCTGCACTGTGGGAAGTGTGGCAAGCCCCAGGGGGTGGGCAGGGATGGTCAGAGTTGGTGGTGCCCTCAGGGCTATGACAGTAACTTTCTTTTGTGAGGATTTCTGTGCTTTTGCAAACAGGGAAGAACATTCCTCACATCCTGACGGAACTTAGGCTCAGGGAGGCTCACCAGCCAAGCAGAGATTCAGTGAAGCCGTTCCTTGCTAAGTGTCACAAAGCCCAGCCTGCAGATCTCAGGTGCTTCTGGGTTCAAGTGTCTCTTACACAGAGTCCTGAGAACTGCTTCCTTCAGTCTGCTGGAGTCAAAGGGGCAGGGAGGTCTAGCTCAGAGGCCAGCATGTCCATGAGTGCCACTTCTGGATGCTCACCTGAAAGACTTGGGGACCTGACTCTTAGTAATTATACCTGCAAAAAGCACCAACAGAAACTGGTATGAGTACAAATTAGGGCCCAATATTATTCAAATTGCTTCATTAAAACTATGTCATAAGTATTTTTCAGCTGAAATGAAAGGAACTTTTAGAACTGAGTTTCTGTTGGTCATATATATTTAATGCACTTTAAAATATCCAAAGCAAGAATCACAAGTCCAGATAGGCATATCTTGGTTCTTTTACTGTAACGTGGATGTCTTAGATATCCTTGGATTTCTCTGAATGCGTGTGTTTAACAAACAGAACCAAGCCCTTCATATCCTCTCTGCTTTAGGGAAGCCATGTGTAAAAAGAAGGTGGTGAATTATTACAGGGGGTCCTTCTAAAAATTCATGTCTCTGAAACTTGCAGATAGTTCAGTGTTTAAGAAATACTTTTGAAAAATCTAATAATTTCTTCTGCAGTTTTAAACACAGAGTAACAGATCCAATCAAGAGAAAAATAAACAATTGAAGAATTACTCATTCAGCTTTGGGATCATAGGTAATATTGTGACACTGACATATTCTATTTCCTCCTTGGGATTTGTGCACTTTTATTCTAAGCTTTACCCATCATGTTTAAGATTTCACATTTCATAGAATTTTGTTTAAGAAGGGGATATTTTCTGCTACAATTCTTTAACTTAAAAAATAATAATATGGAGTTTAAATTCACTTTAAAATGCTTCAAATAATATCTTCAAAGATTTGTAAAATAACTTTTTTTCTCAAAGTGACAGAACAACTACGAGAAATCAGATATTTACAAGTCAGGTATTATAGATAAATGAGACTCATACAGGCTTAAGGGACAAAAAATTAAAAGCCTACACTATGCGGCAGTGACGTGGTCCAGCTTTTTCCCCTGATATAGATGCAAATTCAGTGATTCATTACTTATGCACTCCAAGAAGAGACTGGGTGGAAGAGCTAGTCTGAACACACGCAAATTAGCTCATCAAACATCAGGGCAAAAGATTTTGAGCCAGAAAAATAATGATTTTAGAACTTGGATTTTTTGAGTGAGTTCTACTTGGTTAGAAAGAGTACTTTGGCCTGGTTGTTTCCCCCGAAAAAATTATTAGTGGGCTCAGTTGCCTTCAGTCCGCTTTCCATTTCATTGCGGTGCAGCTGGATACAGACCACCTGCAGAGACACTAATCCAATCTAGGCAAATGTTACAAAGCAGAGTGACAGAATTGTGGCTGAATTATGCCTCTCAAAAGACAGAGCCCCATCAAGAGTGCTGAGGAAATTTGCAAACTGAAGGCAATGCACTGGCCAGAGGCAGCCAGACTAGGCAACTCGAGTTGCTGCCAGAAGTGCCTGAGGGATTAGGCTGAAAGGTGACCCCCCCCCCCCCCCCCCAAAAAAAAAAAAAAGGATCTTTTAATCTCACACAGAGTAGGTATCACTGAACTGGGATAAAAGGTTTTTTTAAAAATCAAAGCAGCCTGATAAAAAAAATAGCCCCAAATTGTCCAAAGTGTGAGCACACTTATCTAGATGAAGAAATGTTTGCACAGAGCAGAAGGAGCAGAAGATGCAGGAAGTGTTGGTATATCAGCAAACTGGGCCAGAGAATGAGTCAGGCTACTTAACTGCAGTTTACACTTACTTTTCCTATTGGACTTCGTAGACATTGGGATAAAACAAGGAGAAATCCTGTCTTTGGAGGGGAGAGGCAAACCCCACAATATTGTACTTATCCACATTTACTTTTCCACCACCACAGAAAATGCTGTGAAAATGACAGAAGACAAACACATAAAGGCAGAGATAATCTGATTCATGGTCCACAAGAGAAGCTTCAGCAGTTCCACAAGGATTTGATAATTCAGATCTATTAGTATGTGATGTTCAATGCATTTATAAGAAATACAGATTCTCAAGGTAGAATCCATGAGAAGGACTTTATGTCTGCTGCCAAAGGATCCCTGCAAAAGGCAATTTCACAAAAACACACCAGAGTATGTATTTGTAAGATTAAAAGAAAAAGGAACTCTTCAGGTTTTCAAGACTCCAGTTCATAATGTTATCTTTCACAATGAATCAAATTTGCTAGTGAATCCTTCTCAAGAAGTTAGTTACAAATTGTGACTAGCAACTAGAAAAGAATGACATCACCACATTAGTTTCTGAGCAACCAGCAGAAAAAATTAGTAATAAAAAGGAGATACTTGGAAGCAGTTGGCAAATAATAAAACCAAGTTCAATCAAAACACAACTTCTGTGAGGGTTATGAGTGCAATGATTCTAGAGACATTAGAGCTTGAGTTTGTGTGGTTACAATCTTAATACATCTGCCTGTGCTGAAAGTGAGTCTTGCTGTTATATGCAAATATGCAAAAAAATAAGGCCTCATGATATAATTCTGATGGTTAAAAGCTATGAAAGTGTATGCTCTATGTCCTCAGATAACCTTCACTAGCTTGACAAAAAGACCTTGCAGCTCATCCTAAGGCGCTGTCTCTGTTTGACAGAATATAAAACAGATTTGAAAACACCGATTACTGACTGGTTGCTTGATTGCAATTAGATAATGCAAAATTACTCTGCTGAAGAAAATTACTTGCAAAACAGCACTTATGTGCAGACAACATGGCCCTTCAGTCTCATCCTGTTCCCCAGGAGGCAGTGGAGGACACGTGGGCATGGCAAAGGCCAAAGGAAGTTTTCTAGATCCAGACCTGAACCAGGAGAGGCTGAGGGCTGCAGATCAGTCCAAAGGTGAGGGGATGCTAGAAAGGGAGAATGGACAACACAGGACAGCTGCTGGGACAGTTTTCCAGTGGGCAAGTCAGAGACAGCACCCGACTCCTACAGACAGCTTAACCAGACAAGACTGGATATGCTCCAGAAAAGGCTTTCTGTAGAAATGTCTGACAAGTGAGAACTGCTGCTGTTGTTTCACTAATCCTGAACAATCAGGGCTGTGCTTGTGTTAGCAGAGATCATTTCACAACTTCTTTAATAAGCCCTTTCTTTCCCTCTTAGTCTTCGGTGTCTGCCTGTTGTCAACTGTGGCTGTAAGTTCTTCATAACAGGGGCTGGGTCTGTTTGTTAATGTATTGATTGACTGAGATCCCTGCATATCCATGAAAAATTCACGAAAAAATATATTAGCAGGACCCCTTAGCAAAACCTTGAATTTAATTTTTACTCTCAAAACACAAAGTAAACTTATTCTTCATATTAATTTGTTTTAAAAGGGAAAAAATAATAAAGAAAAAAAAGCTGCCTTGGTTATAATGAAGAAAAGGTGTACAAAGGTGAATGACAGTTTCCACAAATTGGCAGGCACAATGAAGGCAAAAATGTAGAAGCGACTGAAAAAGTGTCCTGTGATTTCATTAAGTTAATTCAATGTAGATGACACTGAAAAAAATACTATTTTATTGCACTTTTCTAGTCTTTTAAGTGTCTCCTTGAATAACTATCCTTCATTCTTTTACTTATAAAAGAAGAAACAGAGAAAAAAAACCAAAACAAAGTGTCTGAAATGTCACGACATAAAGCTGAAGGATCATTTTTGCATTGGGCAGTGGATTTAATTGGAGGTAGTTCATCCGAACTCTTCAAGTTAACATTTTTAAGCTGATTTTTTCCTAAATAATTATGTTATTAGCCTAGCTTACTAAATTTTATAGAGTCATACCAGAAATGTTCAGGAATTAATTTTCAGATGTCATGCTCCCACTCTTTTCTTAAAATCTTGTATATGAAAGCACTAATTTACCAATGTGGTTATGGACTTTGAAATAGATCATATAAACAGCAGAAGAGCTTTCTCTTCTTGCTTTAAAGGATGGAATTTTGATTTCTTCAACATGCATGGCCATTTTCTATTAAATGCATGATTATTTTGTTACATATAATATAATTTCAAGAAACTGCAAGGATTTCAAACCCAACATTTTTAAGCTGGGACTGTTTGTGCAGTTCTTCAAACTGCAATCATTTCTTTCATATTCTGACAGGCAGCATTTTACAGTAGCTTGTGTTCACTTAAAATTGAGTTAATCAACAAGGTGCAAAAAACTTGGTAAATTGGGTCTTTGCAGTGCTATATTCATTTAGTGTTGTGTCTCTATTCAATCAAATTTAATATCCTGTTTGAATGTTGCTATTCATATCTTGTTCCAGCTATTATCTTGAGATGCCAATAAATCAGTAATCAACTGATCTATAATTGATCTATCCATTCTACACCACTGAAAAATTATGTAACTTCAACGTGAAACTCTTGCAAATGTTGCAATCAAACAAAAAGAAAGAAGAATATATAATTAAAATTGAAATGTTCTGCTGAGACCAGACTGAGACACTTCAGGTTTACACATTCCCTGTTGTGTTTTGGCTGTGCAGAGATTTCAAAATCTGATGTACAGATGAGATGAAACAAGAATGGAACAGCACTGCCACAAATAAAATTGCCTTTTTTTTTTCCTGTGAAACCAAACCATGTCCTACGTGGCCTGACAGCCTGTCTGCCACCAACACTGTTTAAATAATGCTGTTCTGAGCACAGCATCCTCCACTGCCACACCATGACTCAGTATTTTCATTTAATCTGATTTCACGCTCAGACAGACTGCTACATTTCCATATATATTCAAATGCACCTGAAAATACCTACTTCTTGCAAGGCTTCTCAATAGCACACAGAAAACACAGCATACAATAGTGTAGATAGTGAAATGTGTGCCACTAACATTTTATCACAAGGCAAACTCCTCTCCCCACGGTTCCAACAATCAACAATGTAAGCATTTTGCTTTTTGAAGCCGAGGTGTTTCTGAATATCCACAGTCTGCTCATTTAAAGCAGGACATGACTGTTTTGGCTGATTCACTCCATTGTTGGATTGTGCACCCCTCAGGATCACACAGTAGTGAGTCAGTCATTTGTAAACAGGAGAGAAAAAACCCAAATGAATAGAGAGAACCACAGGCTTCGTTCTTGTGATCAAAAGCCCCAAAGAAACCATGCAAAGGGAGCATAATTATTTATTGAACAAAACTTATAACATGATCTTTCCTATACAACCTCGGCAGTGACTGCAGCTGGCCTTAGCCACTATTGAACTAGGAAATAATTTGCACCTCACTAAAAGATAAAGCACATTTTAGATCCTCCCTTTGGGAAAAGAGGATGAGCTATAAATTAATTTTTTTTGTGAGGGACTGCATCATGGGCATATTTTTTCAAAAATAGAGACATGATTTTAGGCATATTTCATGAGCAAAATAATGTGTTGGTTTTGCAGACCTGAGCACTGAAACAGCACAGAACAACTTACAGCAGAGAATTACATGCTTACTACAAGCAGAATCAGGCTGATGGGACTTAAAAAAACAACATTGCTAAGAAAGGATTTTTGCAAACACAAATCTAATGAGACTAATTGGTATTATGTCAGATGTATAATGTTTCAGTATATTGTTTTTTGGCAGTGGTGGTTTGGTTTTCCTGGGCTCAGAGCCCAGTTTCTGTTTAATTTTCTGTAAGGCTTCATAGCAGCCTAGACATACAGAGCTGGCTTGCTTGCAAATAACCACATATCCCAGTATACATATTGATTGGAATTTAAACACACCCAGCAGCCTGTTGGATGGACCTGCTTATGATATTCTTATCAGAAAACTCTGTTCTTCAAACCAAAAATATTTTTTCCTATAAAAGAAATTATAAGGTTCACCAAAAAGAAGCTAGATGGAATTAAAAATTAAAAGGTTTATTTCACATATTAAAAATACATTGACACATCATTATGACTTTGAGCCCAAATCCTGTCTCAGTTCTGAACAATTTCGTATGCCTGCAGTGACCTTGAAGATTTGTTAGGTCTAAAGCAAGATATTAAACTCAATAGAATATTTTTTCCCCAGGGTGCCAACAGTCTTCTAGATCTGCACTCTCCCAGACATCTTGTTTGAGGCAAAGGCTCTTCAGGGGGGACTTCCTGAGGCACTGCCTTTCCCAGAGAGTTCAGTTCAACTCAGAGGTATTAGCTCAGACCCAAATGGACTTTAGTAGCTTTTATCCAGTGTTATTCCTAAGCTAATGAGCCTTATGGAGATAATAAGATCTCAGCAGAAAAGCTGAACTTCCTGTGGAGGCAGCCCTAGGGTCAGCTCCCACTGCCCTCCACACTTTCATTGTCACTTTGTGTGGCACAAGCCTGACTGCTCTCTGCATCTGCACAGCACTACAAATCTGTAGGTGCATATTTGCCTGCATCTCTATGTATAGCTTGAGACACCAAAACTGAAAGGTCTACACCCAGCTATATGCCTCCTTGAAAATTTTGCCCATTATTTATAATAAGGGAATATATCCCTCAATAGTCCATTTATATTTACACGTATTCATCTTGTTCTAAAAACACATTGATTTACAACAGGCTAGATTGTGCAATTAAAGTCAGGTGAGGGATGAAAAATATTGAATATTTAAATATCTGTTAACTGTAGCTGTATAGGTTTTGTGCTTGCTTCCTGTGAAATGTATCTTTTTAAAATTTTCTTTCCAGAAAATTTAACAGAATGACATTAGGGTTCTTGGAATTGTTCATAGCAAGAAATGCATGTAAGTTTTTTGCAAGCAATATTTGTTATGTGTTCGGTCACTGTGTGGACTTTGACAAGCGCAAGAAAGTAATTCAAGTCCTAGTTATAAAACAGAAAGGTAAGATTTCTAATGGATACAAAGCTACAATTATGACATGGATGAAACTGAAGACTTTTTGATCTGCTAAGGCTGTTTACAGAAGAGGGGAAAAGTTGCTATATATAAATGTATTTAAACTGTTATGATCTAAATCACTCTAAATCTTTTGGAATTAATGCTCTGGTGAGACCCCACCTGGAGAACTGCATCCATGGCTGGGGTCCTCAGCACAAGAAAATCACAGACCTGGTTGGGTTTACTCCAGAAGAGGGCCACAGAGGTAAGAGGGATGGAGCACCTCCACTACAAACACAGGCAGAGAGACAGGGTTGTTCAACCTGGAGAAGAGAAGGCTGACACCTTATTGCAGATATTCAGTGCTTGAAGCGGATTTATAAAAGAAGAGGAAGAGTGACTTTTTATATGGGCAAATATTGACCAGAAAGTGGTAATGATTTTAAACTAAAAAAGATTTAGATTCGATGTTAGGAAGAAATTTTTCATTGTAAAGGTGGTGAGGCATTGGAACAGGCTGCCCAGGTAAATTGTAGATGTCTCATCCCAGGGAGTGTTCAAGGCCAGGTCAGATGGGGCCCTGAGCAGCCTGATCTATTGTGTGGCATCCTGGTACCTGATCTTCTGATGATATTTAAGGTCTCTTCCAAACCAAGCTGTTGTATGATTTAGGTGGCTGTGACTTTGGTCACATTAAAATCGTTTATTTGTTTCTTCCTTTCCTCTTTGCCCACCACGTCTGCTCATGTTTCATATCAACCCTCAGTGACTGCTTAGAATAGAATCCATTGGAATCAGACATCATCACATTTTGCACTGAGTCTCCTTTATAAGGATTTTCTGTTATATCACTTTGGTTTGGTGGCTAGTATTGGCCACCATAATCAAACACATCATCCATTTTATTATACACAGGTATCGTTGTTGCAGCTTTTTAGAGCATCCTGACCTCTGATTTCACTTTTCTGTTAACGGAATTTGAAACAATTGTATATAATAATGATAATGGAGTAATGTGGTGGAAAAGAAGGAGGAAAAATACCCATTCTTTTTTTCTTGCCCAGAAGAAAAGGACTATTAACAGTATATAATGCCACAGATCTCTCCTCTGCACTAGCTTTCATCACACAAAGTCACCTTCAAGTCACATAGCAAAGAAGAAAACCCTTAAACTAAAACACTTGCATTTCAATATCTTTTGATTTGGAATGTCTTCAGTTAGGACTTTTTATATTCGTGTGGCAGTTGGAGATCATTATACTGGAGCTGCAGTCTGATCCAGAGTCTCTCTCTTCATCTTGCAATATTGGATTTAAAACAAAAACCAAAAACAAAAACAAACAAAAAAAAGAAAACAAACAAAAAACAAAACAAACTAAAAGAAAATAAGTTAGAGCATTTGAATAAGGTCTTCAGACAATTATTTCTATAAGGCTATCATATAATAAAGTATGTTTCTATTATATTACTATAAGAATTATTATTGATGGAATATATTAAAATATGCTTCTATTAAATCACATTAAAACTTTCCTAATAGACCCAAGGTATTGTTTCTTGCTTGAATATCAACGTGGGGTATCTTTCCTGATGATGTGTTTTCATCCTAAAATTATACCTGAGAAAAAAATTATTTGCTGGAGATTGTGACAATGATTGTGTCAGAGAAAGACAAAATGGCTTCAATGGATTCATGACTCCCAAAACAATGATAGGCATATAAAAATAAGAGCAGTGAGGGATAAAATATATTGGGTCAGTAGCAACCAAGGGTCATTAAGCACATCACTCCCCATATAAGGTACAGTGATCCAGACAATTAAACTTACCATTACAATTAGCTCTTATTGTCTCCTTTGTTGACAGCCTTAGTAAAGAAACCAGAGAATGAATTGCATGTTGAGCATTCCACAGGTCACTATAGACACACACTGGCAAAAATCTTACTTTGATGTATTTTCCTTGTTAATGTGTTCCTGTAGATTTTCTATTGAGTACATTACTATTTCTATTGCACAATCACCAATCAATTAAAATTCAATTAAAAATAAAAATAGAACTTCAAAAGCTCAACATCCTGCTAGTTGAAAGGCTTTTGGTTTTTTTTTTCCCTTCTCATTTCAAAATCTAAGATAAATTCAATTGGTAAAATCCCAGGGGGAAAGGAATTAGAAAGTATGTTATTTTTGTCAAAATGTATGTACTCTCAAATCAAGCTTCACAGAATGCTTAAACTGATAGGCAGGTGAAAAAGTTAGTTTAGGTCTCACTTTCTTGATACTTTATCCTTGTGCAGCTCAATTGAAATAAAAACTAGAAACGTAAGGTATTACGAAGATACACATCAGTAAAAATGCAAAAGAATTAGGTCCTTTATTAGGCACTTTCTGAGTTATGACTCACAGAGATTTTAGGGGTGGATTGTTTCTGCTCTGTGGAGATTTTATTTGATTTTGTCCCTTCTAACTTTAGGGGAAACCTAAAATGGGAAATGTCTGCTATTAAATATAATGAAAGCTTATATCTTGACTTTAAATTGATTACCTCATCCTATATTTTCTGCACTTCACTTGCACTTCACTTTTATCCTGTTTTGTATAAAGACATGTTTCAGTTAAAGAAATGCCCTGTTATTCATAGTTTAATAATGTTTTGAGGTATCATGGTGACATCTAAATTTTGTAAAATCATATAGGTTCTATCCCTTCTTATCTCAAATTAAAATCCTGGTGATGATTGTCATAATTGTGTGGTCATAATCTCAAGTAAAGCAAATCAGTTCTTTTTTTCTTGCTTGTTCAGCTTGATTATTGACTTTGCACCCAGTTCCAGCAAAAATGGTTGCTGTTTCTTATGACACAATGCAGCATGTGGAAAGGAATTCTTCATTTATTTTAGTAACTTAATTTTTGAACCATACACAGTAGCCTTGCTGATACAAATAGTAGTTCCCAAATCCTCTAGCAACAAGAGAATCACAGAAAATTTATTTTTCCTTCTCTATTTATGTCCTTTATTTCGAGTATAGTAACATAACTTGGGTAAACCACGTGGAGTGTTTTTCATATAAATTATTTCAATGATGACAGCTGGAGGCACAGCACCTTCACATAGATAAGACAAATTTGAATACATGCTGCACTGACAGAAAGCAACACCCCCAGTTTGACTGCATTTCCTTCTTTCACGTCTGCTAGGCTGGAACCACTGTGGTAAGAAATATCTGAGGGATGTTTCCAACAGCAGTTTCTAGTTTTCAGAGAACAGAAATGGTGTCAGGGCTGGAACACGGGTTCAAAGCCCTTCTGAGAAAGAGCTGCCTACAGAATGTTCTTAAGTCCACCAGCAAATTCATTCCATTATCCAGGACAGCAAGAGACAGAACCAGGACCACAACCATGACCAGGACCCAGGTCCACATAAAGCAATCCTGGGTAAATTACTGACAATCCCAGGCTGGGCTGAAATGAGCAGCCTGGAAGGAAGACCCAGGAGTGGCTAGGCAGGAACAGTCAGGGCTGCTCAGGGGTCACACATTGTTTCAGTGGTTTCGTGTAAGTGAAGACAGTAAAAGTTGTATTCACTTCCAGATGTATAAGACAGTTAAGATCAATTATTGATGTACAAGAGAATGTTTTCCATTTTATTGAATAGTAGTTAGTTCTCAGCCAGGATGCCCTACAATTTTTCTGCCTTTCATAAAATATCTCTTACCTGGTAAACATCTATATCCAAAAATTATTTATTTACAATGTCATAACGAATTACCTTCTTTTTCATTTCAACAAAATGGTATATCTTTTAAACATAATATCCATGAAGAAAACAAAAATCAAAATAAGTAATAAAATGGTGTTGCCTTTGTAAAGGATTTGAGGTCAGCCTGTGTCAGAGTCTGATATTGATCTCTAGAAGAAAGGACAATTGACTTCTGATGCAGTTTACCACAAGTTGCCATTGTATGACATGTGACAACTACATAGTGCAGCATCTTTCTGCAGAACTGTTGGCTTTATTTTTTAATCAATAAACTGCTATACTGGCATTAATTCAGCTTTATTGTTGGTGCATTTTTTCTCACCTTAAAAATGATTACACCAGGACTAAAGCATTTTGGACTTTGCTCTGTAGCATCAGTCCTGAGACAGTAAACCACAGTTCCAGAGCTGTGAATAGGGCATCTTCCTCCAGAGCTAAATTCACTTAACAAAAGCAAATTGAAATAAAATATGGACTCAATATTTTCTGCAAATACAATTCAAGTCTGTGTAATATTTATGGAAGGTCTTTAGTTTTATCACTTTTGGTGGTTGGGCTGTGCCCTATGCAATGAGTACTGATGACTGAAACAAAGGAGAGACATCAACACATTGAGTTTTATCCTCTTCTGGGCTATAGACTAGCTGTTCAAGAGTTAAAAGCATTAGTGTGATGGTTAGGAACACTGATGATGTAACTAAAGATTGACTGTCTCTTCCTCCAAAATAAATTTGCCTAAGCTAAAGATAGAAAATCACTGTTTCATAAGCAAAAAATAAAACAAGAGCAAATTATATTGTCTCCTGGCATCCTTTTTTCCCTGTATTAAAGTACAAACTGGATGATTCCCAGAATTAAAAGATATGTCATTTGAATAGCCATCTTCACTATTTTCAAATCTGAAAAAGCTGACCTCACCATATAGGCATGCAGTCCAAAAATCGTGGTACTGAAAGAGAATAAAAAAAAATTTTCATAAAGCCTTGGTTATTTCTAAGTTCCTTAAGGTCTTGATTATTTTTGAGTTCTTTAATATGGTCCCCTATGTATTTGTTGCTTTCAATTGATGAGTGTGAGTGGTCCTGTACAAAAGTTGATAGGGGACATACTGAGCGCTGCTACACTCTGCTCCCTTGTCTCACTTTTTCCATCTAGGGACAAGAACAATCTTCATTTCCTAGTTTCAACTGGCATGAGCTTTCATTAGATAAGGATCAATCTCTTTCACTCAGCCAGTGGGGAAAATCTACAAATTGACAACGTGATATTTTAAAAGATATTTATATTTGGAAAGAGCTATTTTCTTCTGTAAAAAAATGGAAAGGTGATTTTGAAAATTATAAAGATATTAATTAGATGAAGAAAAGTCAGTCTTGATCTCAGATTCATCTGCAATACTAAACACAGCCATTTCCACAGCGTTCTACGTCTTCAGTCAAGAAAAGGTGAATGCTAGCTATTTATATTACTAATAGCTAAGTATTTAAGAAGGGGTTTCTTTGCAGAAAAAGGATGCATCATTTCACCTTTAAAGATGTACCTCCAAGAAGATGAGGCCTACATAAAATAATTTCCTAAGAAAAATGTACATAATCTCTAAATGTCCAAAAAGAAATAAATTTAAAATTCTAATATAATTATTACTTGTGATAATATGTGTCATGCCTGGTTTTTTGCTTATTTAATTAGAGTTCCAAAGGGGCATTATCTTATACAAAAGCAAATTAATATAATTTTGAAATTTTACAGCACATGTACATTAATCATTCATCTCAGTCCATCAGGTTTATCAGCATCTATTTACCTAAAAAATAGCAGAGGAAAAAAATGTCAAAACTTAATTATTTTATGCAGCTTCTTCCATAATTCAGTCTACTTTTTCTTCAGGGTCAAAATAAAAACATAATAGATTCTTGAAAAGAAATTGTGAAGTAAGTGATTTACCAAGATTTTTTGGTATTTAGATCGTGATCTCCAAATTCAACAAGTTGCTACATTAAATGAAATTATACTACCTGTATTTGTCCATTCAGCATAAGGCTGATGTGTAATACCTGTATAGCCAGAAACCAGCGACCTATTTTGCTGGAAATGCTGACAAGTTGAATATAATTCTACTGTTAAAAAGCACTCTTCATGTATTCCACTTGCCTTGTGCTACTATGTTCTCCTCTGCCATGGTGCAAATTGCAGTTCCCCTCAGAGCAGGAACTTCTGTATCCTCTCTATTTTTTCCCAGCCATTTGAGGGTGTAGCCTAGGCAACAGTAAGGATTTTTACTCCTACTTTTATAATTGTCCACCTCATCATTAGGAATAAACCTCAGTAAAATTGTGTCCACTAGACAAGGAACTGTTGACAACAGTTCAAACATGATGGAAGGTGCAATGCAAAAGCAAGATAAATGCATATTGTATTTTCCACCAAAGGGAGTTTTCTTTGTCCTGCAATCGCAGGCCATCATGACTGTACTACAATCTTGAGTAGGTTAGAGAGATGTGCAAATATGTTCATATCTCAAGCACAGATGATAGTGCTTTGAATTGCTTTGATCTCTTATTTCCAAAGGTTCTGAAAGCATTAATTACCACCCATTTCTCAGACAGGCAGTGAGCACACATCTGACAGTCCCTCATCAATTTCAGAGGGATCTTTTCCCAAACAAAAAGAGAATATACAAACTAATTTCCATAATCTCTCTATCAAAGCCAGGAAATTTGGCTTAAAGAAAATGCAGTGTGGTCACTTTCCATGAAAGTCAAGACAAAAAATTGCGTAGCCAAATCCAGTAACACGACTTAGATCAACCGTGCATCAATTAGCAATAACTTTTGAACCTTGTAAGATCCAGGCAATGCTTACTCATATTGTTACACACTTTAACGTTTTTCTTTATTTGCTTGCTGTATTTTTTTTTAAGTTGCTTTGAGTTTGGTAAGCCTTGTCCTAAATGTACACTCATGTTCCACTTTATTGTGTTGTGAAATTTAACTGACTGCACCTGGATTAAACTGACATCTAACAGACAGATGTAATCCAGCACCTATGCTTTGAAAACACCTTGGAAGAGGTCATGTAGTTCTGAAGATTTTGGGAATCTGACCAGTAACTGCTAAGCTTTTTATTACAAGAGGATGTCTTTAAAAATGATGGGAAGGATACGAGTTTCCATATATTTTGCCCAATGAAAAAGGTAAAGACATTTCTCTATATATATTTAGCAAGTAAGATGCAAGCCTTTCATTCTCAATCAATGTTTGTAAATTCTAATCAAGCTGATAATGAATTTATTGATGTCCTGTCATATATTCTTACAAGGCTGTACACCAAGGAATAGGCAAAGATATTTTCAGTGGGATGATTCACTGGTTCTAAACACATTGAATTTGCACAACTGTGGCTAGAAATTTGTCAGAACAATCCAAAACTATATTCTCTAAATCACAGAAGAAAAAAGAATCTATTGAAACCTACTGTAGACTAATAAAGATGCTGTGGCAAGATTTTGGTTCTTGAGCTCAACTCTTAAGACATTGTTACACACATATTGAGCAAAATATTGAAATATATATAGATATAGGAGATGCAAACTCCGTGCAAAATAGTTGTCAGCAAAGAACTATAAGCTCTAGTTATGACCCACGCTTTTAGATAAAATGGACTTCCAAAAACTGCTTTCTTATACCTTTTGCAAATGTTCAGAATCAGGCAGGCCAGGAACTGGTAAATGTTCTTATAGTGAGTGCCTTGCATCACAACACCATACACCATCCAGCCCACTTGCCATACAGCAGAGAATTTAATCTTTTCACAGTTCATCTCTGAGTGTAATCCTTCTGATTTATTAATTACTTCGATGTTCTAGATATGATCCATTGAAAGGAATTGCTCAGGCGTGTCAAGTTGCACAGATATTTAAGTTCGCTTGCGGTAGTATTTTTCTGCCACTGTTAAACCTCTACATGTCATTAATCAAATTATGCAACAATGGAACCAGATTTTCAAAATAACTCAAATAATAAACAAGGACAGAATTTTAATGTATTCCCACTGTGAGATTTTGAGACAGATTATGAAAACACAGAAACGTGAACTGCCAAAAATTTCTACTTATGCCTAAAGTCTCGTGTTTTACCTATAAAAAATTATAAACTTTAAGTTGTTTTTCTTAAAAGAGGGGGAATCAGTAGCATTGTAGAATTTTGTTATGTAATAGTTTAAAAGAAATATGAGTTTTAATTTTATGTTATGCTTTTACTTCTTTACTTTGTTTACTATTAGTAGTACAGATTTGCCACTTAGCCAACTTAAAAATGCTTAAGTAACTTTAATTAATGTATTAAGTTTAAATGTCATATGTCTGTCCAACACAATCCCAAAAAAACTATTTTTCATTTGTTTAACTATCATTATAGTTATATTGTTAATGTTATTTGTAATTTGTATTGTTATTTGTATTGTTTGGATTTGTATTGTTAGTTATATGATTAATACAAATTTGTGTGTACTTTGCCATGATAGCCATTTACTTCTGAATAAAATAAGTAAAATTTCGCTTTAATAACCAGGTGAAAAAAGCAGAGCTGGCCAAGACCTTCCTGAAATAATCAAGAGCAAAACTAAGTTAGCCTCTGTGTTTGCCACCAAAAAAATTTTTAACTCTGCTGCTAAATGCAACCCAGTAAGCATTGAGCAGGAAAGACACATGCCATACCAAACCTTGATAAGAATAACTTTCTCTGCTACCAAAAAGCAATCAAAAAAAAGAAAAAAAACCAAGTAGCCTGCAGATTATATAAGTCACAAAATGATTGAATTTAGATACTTTATTTAATAGATTTGATTTAATATCATGAGCAGAAAAGGATTTAAAAACAGGTCTGCACCTTCTAGTTATCATAATAGTAGCACTAATCATAGTGCCCTGTTTTTTCCAATGCTTTCAACAAAAAAATAATAAGTCTGTTAAAAGAATCTTTATAGTTCTAAGAGGAGGGGGAGATGTTGGAGTCAGCAAGTCAGGAGTCTCTCTGAAGAATTCAGAGAGAAATCAGAGTGCAGAGATTGAATTAAAGCCTTTGAGTGGATTGAAGTATGTCAAGCCACTCACACATAGAGGTATAAGTTTAAGTTTTAGTACAAGCAAGCAAGTTAGTAAGTAGAGTAAGTAAGTAAGTGGAATAAGTTTGAAGTGCTTTTAGTGAGTAAAGGTCTCGGATGCCAGAGTAGTAGTACATGTTCTAGTGAAGGCTGAAAAACATAGTCTTAGATACTAGGAGATCCGTGGAGGCTCCAAGAACATAGTTTTAGACATAATAAAGCTATAGTAAGAATATTGCTTACGTTTTTCAGATAGAACAAAATAGACTATATACCTAGTTTATACATAGCCTGGTGATCTTAGAAACTAGAATTCTAATAGGTTAAGAAGTAGTGGTTGGAGTTTGTGTCTTAGCTTGTTGGGAAGTTTCTATGCAAGAACATGCATTAGGGAGAGCTATTGCTTTTTGTCATTGCCTTTTGCTTTGCTCTTGTTCCTGCTCTCTCTCTGCCATCATCAACACCCAGGAAAAAGACAGGAGCTGCAGCAACATCAGCCCTGCCGGGGCCTCCGGGAGCAGCTTGTGCTTCTGCTTGGGACTCTACACCAAAACTTAGCATGGACTTCACTGTCTGTGACTTTTGCTTTTGAGATTGATGTGCTTCTGCAATAAACAACTTTGTAACAGCTATTTTCTGCTTAGCTCATTGAAAAAAATAACCCAAAAAGTGGGTGCCGAGAGCACCCACAGACCTAACACCACAAATAACTTCTGGAAATCTGTTCTCTAAGAACAAGTATTTCTTAAGCCAGCAAATTAAGATGTATTGAGACAAGCTGTGATCTAATACTATTGTGGAAAATGTTTTTTGGGAAAAACCATCCTGACAACATTATCTGACATAAAAATCACCTGATATGTGCAAGGCAACAACTGCGTAGATGCCCTATGAACCTCTATCATACCGCTCTTTAGAGACATGCAAAAACATTGTGGGGAGCACTCTGTGAAATCATGCAAATGGCCCAAATTTGAAAGCATATTACTGCTTCTATAAGATTATTTAAAATAATTTTTTATACATTATCTTTTCTCTATTTTTTTCTTTTCTAAGTTTTCATTATCTGAAATATTTTTCATCCTAGAATTTATTTTGAGTCAGATGCTGAAATTTTACATGTAGTTTCATTTTTTGATGATAGTTTCATATTTAGGTTCTTTTAAGAAGTACTTTGGAGATTTTTCAAGACAAGCACTTGAAAATGTTTTCCTTTGTGCAATATTTGAAAGATATCTGAGCTGCAAGAAGAAAAAAGAATAAACTCCATTTTTCTTTCTTAAATTCTTCATTTTTAAAGAACTGCTTTGCCCCCTCAGATGTTATTAAGGACTTTTCAGGATACATTACTACATACATACTGCAAATATTATTTGAATTCCAATCTCAAATGACACGTCTTTGGAAGACCCAGAAGTCACAGTTTCATTTCTAAAGAAGAAATGGAAAACAAAAGATACATGTATCACAAAAAATCTCTCTGATTAGTTCTATACTTAAAAACATCCAGTCTGATTAGCTATTCTTCTTAGGGTTTTCTTTTTTAAACAAGTTAAAAATCTGATCCTATGTTCAATGATGAACAACTACAGTCATGAAACTACAGACCAGTCACATTAGAGTATTACATATCAAGGAGAACTGTTATGCAAGAAATGTATTATTTGGTAAAAACCCCAAAGCAAAGTGCTGTATGCATTGCTGCCTTATGCTAGGTTAGAGTTTTAAATCACAACTCCCTCTTTGTCTGATAACACGGAGGAAAAACTTCTTTGATTAATAGATAGGGATGCAACTCCCTTTTTTGATACAGCAAGATAAGTTTTTCTTTTGAAAATATGCCTCTTTCCATACAGGATCCACAAACAAGATATAGAGGTGGAAAGGAAAAAAAAATATTTTTTAGTTCATTCATTCAAGAAACAAATTAAAGTTTCAATTTCTTTTCCATCTTATTTTTTGAACTCATGTATTGCTGATGAAATGAAGCAGACAGAACCAAATCAATAACTCCATAGTAAGCTGTGCAGAGGAAATTCGAACTTGACTTGTTCAAAAGCATGCCTCAACCTTTTTACCTGTCTCTGAGGTAAAAGACTAAATGAAAGCTTCTATTTTGGTCACTGGCCTTTCTGGGGCTGACAGCAACCATGGCAATTTGCTTCCATATGCTATGAGTCATACAGGCTTATAGGATGATATTCAAGCAATTCAGCTTCGTGTTCTGCAGACTATTTGTCTGTGTTATGACTGATGTCTCAAACTGTATTTAAAACACTACCCTTAAATCAGTGTGAGACCCATCTAAGTCACTACTCATGGGAAGCTGAAGACACTAGTTACTGTTTTGGATACACTTCAGCTCACTATTTTTCATTCAGATGGTGAGACTTGGTGAATCTGTTCTCACAACAAATTTGTAGGGCACCTGAAGCATAGGCCTGGATAATTTGTCACAAAAAGAATTAAATGCAGTGATATTAATCCACTCTTCTATAGGAACTAAAGGAACATGAAAGAGAGGAAAGAATATCAGTCCCATTCTTTTGTTCCTTCAGATAATACAAGTCAAGGGAATTGCCTTCCAAACTGGAAAAGTTCAGATTACTCAAAGCTACTTTTTCTTTCATAGGGAATCTCTTGAAATTCCAAGATGCTCTGTAACTTGACTCTGTGTCTAGGCACTTAATTTCTATTTTCTGTCACTTATATTTTTCAGAAATGCTATCCAGATAGTTCCCTGTGTCTTAGTACTACCTGAGTATGCTAATATAAGGTATTACTGACTCCTCACAAGCTGAGTATCAGTGATGACCACAGAACTAGTGTTTATTGTTTCTCTTAATCACTATGTATAAAAACATTTTACACTGATTGAGTTTCATGCCTAACAGGGTACTCAAAGATCTAGTATAAGTCACACTCTGGAGCTGTCACAGGAGGACCACCAAGATCCCTTTTTCCTCTGCTTGCTTGACACCCACATTACAGAAAATATTCTGAATACTTTTTTTAGATATAGCCTGCTCAGATGACAGCTGGTCACTGAAGTGTACAGATCTCCTGCAGAAGGAGCCAAAATATTCATGAAGATTGTTATATTCTTATTTCCAGCCAGGCAGCAGAGAGCACAGAGGCTTGAATACTTAGGAGTTGCCTAACCATCACATTTTTCTGAGGGTGTATTTCTCTGTCTTTCCTCTTTCCTTTTGTAAGCATTGGTCTATTGAAGCATGAATCCTGATTGCCAGCTTTCTTCTTCTTCTTGTTCCTCTCCATTCTTTGTGATGAGCAAATTGAGCTGACTTAGTCACACAACAGAACTTTTCTCTTGTTAACCTTCTTCTAGTTATGCTTTGACACTCAAAATCTCTTCCTAAAAGATGAAGCCATCTGGCTACAATTCCACCTGAAACTGAATTTTCTAGTTTTGAACTGCTGGATTCAGACATGCCCTTTTTCTTGGATTTCATAACTAGCTTATGTGACTTCCAATTGTTTGTCCACAGGACTTCCTCACAAGTCTAAAGCCTCCATTCATGGAGGGACAAAGGACATCAGGTGGACTATGGAAAAACTGCTCAGTGATTGGGTATTCCCAGAAACCCAGACTTGGATGACTGAGTTTTCTCCAGTGCTACCAGAGGTATATTTTAAAATCAAAATTATTTTGGAGGATAATGGATATGAGAGAAAAAAGTAAAAATGGAAATTTTGAAGATAATTATCTGAAAGTTCCAGCCCTAATGCATTAAAGTACCAAAACAGGAACATTAACAAGACAGAATTTGCAACCAGTTTCAGAAGAGCTGAGTAGCTATGTATGAGGTAAAAATTATTTTATTTTCTGGTTTATTTTTTTTTCTCCCACTGAAAAATATTTATCATGCCTTGTATAAAAGGGATTGGGGAACCACTAGAACTTGAAAAGGCCTTAAATTTCAGAAGACAAAAACATGTAATCTGAACCTCCTCACCCACTGGATTCCCCATTCCTAAAGCTGAAATTACCCCAGAAGTCTAGCAGTTTAGAAAGGAAAAATAATCGTTTCATTATGACTAGAAAGACATATTGCATATATGAAATAAATTAGACTAAAAACACCAGGACCTCAAATTTAATGGCAAGGAAAAACTTCTTCGCTTCAAGAGGAAGAGGAGGTTATTTTCTAAGCAGAGAAGAAATCCAAAGTAGATCACCACAGACTTTTCCACAGCTTAAGCAGACCAAGCACTTAAAAGTGATACAGAAAACAGAAGTAAAGCTTGTGAAAAAAATTGTGAAAAGTACATATGTTATGAATATCCTCAGCATAAAAAAAAGCCAGAATAGTGTTAATTTCAGCCCTTTGTATTTTTGCACATTTAAAATGATCTAAGAATAAGTAGATTTTATGTAATCATGTTAATGAAAAGAAACTTTTTTCTTTCTTTCTTAATATTGCAAGTTAGCTCCAAAAGCAAGAGTCTCAACTTTTTAAAGTAGTGACATCTGAAAATCAAACTTTTTAGGAAATATATGCTTTCATACCACTTTTGAGTGTAGTACTGTTTCTGCTGATAAAATTGCCATTGGCATAAAAATAGGTCTGAAGTAATTTGAATGCGAGGTTCTGGTTTTGCAGTAAAAGCTGTGTGAGTATAGGTGGCAGTCATAATATTTCCTAAAGGAGTGATCCACTTTGACCCTGAAATTCATGCTTTAGGTTTTTTCTTCTTAGCACAAAGCCACCTTCGAACAGAACATTTTGTGTGGGTGTGAACATACAATGCCATAAGAAAGAAAAAGGTATTTATGCCAGATTTAATAAATTGGTTGGTAAAAAATGCTTTAGTTAAAATAATCAAATTAAAATGATTAGACCACATGACGTGAGGATGAAAGAAAATTCAACAGCAGTGAATTTAAGGAAAACTTAGGTTTCCATTAAGAAAAACACACACAAAAAACACATGCAAATTATAAATGATGAAAGATCCTTTATTACTTTCTAGCAACCAAAATAGGTGTCACTTCCCTTCCTTCACCCTTTCCCTTTCTACAGCTGAATCTTCCATAGCATAGTCAGGAAAGCACAGAGTAATCAGAAAGTTAAAAAAAAACAACAGCGTTTGTTTTATCTAAGAAGTAGCAAGTGATCTAATAATTATCTGGGAAAAGAAAAAGAAATATATATATATATAATTTGAAACTTAAAAAAAGGTAGGGAGGAATGTTGGGAAGAACAGGAGTGCAAGAATTTAATCAAAGAGATACAAATCAGAAGAGAGGAAAAGCAAGGGAGTATTTGATCTGTTACCTTGTTTTGACAATAAATCACATTTAGATCTCACTTTGCATCTGAATTTAACAATCCCAACCATTTCTAGAGCAATTTTTCATTTTCTTCTCTGAAAGTCATTGCCTATGTTCTCATGCACACAGAACAAGAAAAGACTACAGTACAAATAAGTCTAGGGAAAAGATCAGGCTCCCTACCTGTTCTTGTCATACTAGAAGGGTTAACCAATGTTTAGCATTTCTTTCATTAAATATGTTGCATCTGCATTTCATGTAAATTACTTTTGTTCAAAATCTAAATGTAAATTCTTACTTCTGTCTTGGAAAGCATATTCAGTTGGCTTGAATTTTATCCATGTTCCTGTTTCTCGTCAGAGAGAGAAAGACGCACCTAAAAAGGTGATACAAAGTGTTTTAATAAGGCAGTTAGGAAGATATTTAGGGCTTCTCATTAAGCTTGTGATCTTTGGTGGAATTTAGACACTCTTCAAATTGAATAAGACCTTTCAGCAGATAATAAATGTTTGATAGTAGGAAACATATTTTAATAAGATACCGAATTTTGTCTACCAATTTATTATTTGCTATATAAAGAAAAATATCTCCTGTCCTCTAAATTTAGCAGTTTCTCTAAAGCTGCAGAAAGTTCCTTAGTGCGGCAGCCAAAAACCACATCCTCTGTTTGAGAAGATATGATAGATGACGGCTAATAAACTGGAAAGCACTGAAATATAGATAAAATGGTAGCAAAAAATATACTGTTAACAATAACAATTGAAGCAGACAGGATACCTGAACGTATCAACAAGTGTGAAAAATCTATAAATTATTTCTAATCATGTACTAAATGCTGCATATATCTGTTGCAGAAGCAACAAAAAAACAACAACAGAAGCAACAATGAAATATTAATTTTATAAAGCAAATAATGTAATTCTCTGTATATTACTCTAGGTAAGTAGAACTTTAAGAAACCAATAATTGGGAAGAATGCAAATTCCAAGCCCCAAGAGCATCCTGAAATTATGGAGCTGGAGAAATGAATCACTAAAATCCCTTGTGTCTTTCTATCTGTGATACTGAGATGTTCTGCTTATGGTAGGTTCCTCTAACCTTATGAAATTTGAAAGACAAAACCAAGAATTTCACTGGATTGCAATGCCATTGTATGCAGGGAAAAAGCAAATAGGGACAAAAGGATCTTTATACCTATATAAAGGCCTAGATACTAAGGTACATCTGCAGGACTGTACAGAGACATGCGTGCTTGCCAGGCTGCATGACGCCTGGGCAAGAGCTAATACAGCTGCATAGGTCCTGGTGCAGTGATAAAGTACCCCTCAGCAAGGCCCAACACGCTTGCAAACTAGATTTGGCAAGAGAAGGGCATGCAGAAGAGCTTGTTCATTTCCATCTGTGCCTGCCAGCATAGGCACTCTCTTCATAGGCACTTCTATCCACCTCCTTTTGAAATTGGTAAGGCTAAAGCATCCTTGAGTACCAACGGGATTTCAGCATCCAGTCAGGGGTCTCAGTATCTCAAAAGCAACTTACAGACATGAAACAGACAATGGCCACAGGAACCAAGTGTTAAAGAGGTTTTCCTTTTTATCCAGAGCAGCATTGTTCACTGAACAGTTTTTGGCAACCAATCTCTAGTCTTGGCAGGAAGGCTTTATACTGACAGCTTCAGCTTTCATGAACCTCATGTACCTGCCAAAAGCTTTTAGGCAAAGACCTAGATTTGCATTTCTTTAAATATAATATGTAAGTCCAGGATTTTACATATATTTTCTTAGTTTACATGAATCTGAAAAACGGAAGAAGAGGAAATTATATCAAGCCAAATTAAAAAAGGAACGGTGTGAGACTCCAGTACTTTTTGAGGTCAGACTGAGCCCAAAAGAGTTTTACTTGTCTTTTTTCGCACATATAGATTTGCGAGACAAACATAAAAATCTTCCCCATACAAGCTTTTCCAATGCAAATCAGAAAACTGTACATTTTCAGAAAGTGTACACATCTGCTCTGTTTATTCACCATTATAAGCCACTACTAGAAGTGTTTTCTGTCCCTCTGAGAGAGAAGCAGCAGGAGAAGGAAAACAAAGTGTACAGGAGCAACACTACTGCCCAGGGAAAAAGCATAGTCCCTGCTTTTTTGGTGTGACTTCAGGTAGCAAGATGGCAAATCTAAAAATCTCATAGTCAAAAAAAAAAAAGAAAAAAAAAAAAAAAGGAAAGCTTATTTCATAATTCCTTGCCGGTTGAGGTATCCTGTTGTGAACAGGTAAGACTGACTGTACCTTGTTGAATTTGGGGTGAATGGAGTGACAAGTGCTGCGTGCACCGTGTAAGATAGGAGGCTGTGAATCAGCCCATTCTAGTCCTGATGGAAAAGTGGAAACTGGCTGACCAGAATATGATCATGCCAATGACTGTGTTTGCTCCTGAGCAGGCAGAGACAGAACACTGGGGTCAAGTCTTTACTGCATGGGGCCAAAATTCAAGCTAACTGCAAAGTCTGAAGCAACACTGGTTCAGCAGAACTTCTCAGGACCCGAGGGGCTGTCTGTACAAGCCCTCCACTCTGGAAAAAGGTGCCTACACAGACATGATGAAAGCACCCGAGCTAAATTAGGCTGAATTACAGCCTAGAAATACTGGTGTATAGCAAATATTGTTACAGATATCTTCCTGTCCATGTATCTCTACTGCTCAGCACCTGGAATGCTACCCATAGGATTTATGCTTTGGACTGGTGTTTCTAAGAGCATAATTTAATAAGCGGGAGAGGAAGAATATAGGAGTCGGTTTTGTTTGCGCTTTTGGGGTTGGTTAATTTGTTTGTTTGGGTTTTTTTCCTTAGAGTAAATCTTCTCTCAGGTTTGCAGGAGAAAAAGAGGTCTTTTTGCTGGAAGTTACACCATGCTGCTTTCATATTTCCTTGTAGAATATGTTCTATGATATTATTTTTATATATTTCAGGCAATGTTCCCGTTGCTGCAGACTGTGACAAAATGAAAATGTAATCCCCATTCAGTTGTTAGCTTCTAAAATGAAAGATATTTCTAGAGCTCATAATTCATAGATTTCAAAGTTCATAATAATTAGGGTTATTTCCTGTTGCTGCAGAAATAGAATGAACCTTTAACATTTTAGAAGTTCTCAGTTATATGGAAAACAGTCTAAAAGCCTTAAAGTTCCTTAAAACAGTGGAGTTTAATGCCTAAAATTGTAACAAAGATGAAGAAGTAAAATCAGCAGATGCTTATCTATCCCACAAGAAGTTCTGCTCATATGCGTATTTCCACTTTTTAAGTGAAGAGCAAGGCAAATTAGTTCTTTTAATCCATTATTATCGCTTCATCTATTACAAGGTTAAACTTCTCTCCCTCTATACTTTAGCTCTCTTGTATTTCCTTAGTTACTGTAATAGAATCTAGACTTGATTTTCCTTTTTTTTTTTTTTTAATCTGGGACAAGAAATTAGCTGAAATTATTTTATATTCCTCTACAAGTCAATTTCTGAAACATGCAAATGTCAGACAGGCACACTACTCTTGTCAGTACCTCTGCCTTGGTAGCATAGATTTCTTCCCGATTTCACATCTATGCTTATTGCTCATGCAAAGTAAATATTTGCACCAGCCTGTCTCTAGCTTATCAGCGTTCCCTACCAAAACAAAGTTCACTATACCAGATGGAGATGTTTAATGGAAGAGTTTATTTCATAGACTGTTAACAGCCTAAATAATAGAGGCTTCATTGAAGCTCCTACCCAAACTCCTAAGATCTGCCTCATCACTGGAACATGGAGGACAACCCTCACTATAAGAAAATCGGTAGACTGAGTCTTCTTCCAGAAGTGCCTTTTTGTCTTGGCTGCTGAGGGATCACAGTCAACCATCTGAGACTGAAACACACAGAATTTTTAAAGGGTGTGTAACAAGTACTTCTTACTGAAAACACAACTTTCAGCCTGTTAGCTTCTTCTGAATAACCCACTCTTGCTTGTACTTAGTATATGACTATGTAAATATAATTTGCCTAATGTTTTACTGAATTATTTTGGTGTATGGCTGGGTAAAGAGTTCAGGAAGGCTGTACCCACCTGGACACAACAAATGCAAATAGCATGCTTCAAATTGAATCTGAGCACTTACTCATTTAACTCCTTCCAGATGAAATCACAGAGATCATGAGCGGAAAAGAGCTTTACATGCAGTGCAACACAAAGGACCACAGGAATCCTCTAAAGCTGCTTAAAATTCTTTCAAAATGAAAATAACTTGTTTGAAGAAAATTACCTCCTAAAATATTTCTAAAGCTCTTCAGGTATTTGTTATTATACTTCACACAGTCTTACCTAAGTTCAAGAAACCTCTGATAGAAGTCTACAACTATAAACAAAGGTATCTTTCCAGATAAGAAATATTGTCTTTTCTTCAGAGTGCAATGAGTACAAACTGCCTGGAAGCTGAAGTAACAGCTGCAATTTATATGAGGCAGCCACACAGAGGAGGAAATAGAAGACTAATTCCTAGAGAACTGTATAGGTCCATGTTAAAAATGTCCAAACTAGTGACACTTTCTTGATTTTTTGAAAATGTTGTTGTTGCAGGGCAAGTTGCAGCAAAGAATCACACTGCATGGCTACAAGATTACTTTTTGATTTTGAGCATTTCTTTGCTTTTGCTTTTACTCCAAAATTAAAAAAAAAAAAAACAAAAACAAGCCTGTTTATGACACTCAGTCCCTTTTAAATGTCCTGCAGTACTGCAACAACATAACTAGTATGACATTAAGATAAAATTTTAATTCAAGATTATTTTGATTTGACTTGCTGAAGCCACTGCTAACTTTTCAAAACTCTTAAACCAACAATATGAATTAAGAGAGAAGTCATTTTTAACATGACAAAAAAACTCCACTTGGTGGAGAGTGAGTGCAGGAATGATTGGGCACAACTAGGTTATACATATAACTACTCTGATTTTAACAAGCATATCTATATATGTGGGAGCTTAGGTGTAATTTCCAAGAAAATTTTGGCTTTGAACATTTTAAAATGTGGTTTGTTAGGTTATTCACAAAATATAGACATTAAAACTCACTGCTAAAAGAGAATGCTATATTAGCCTTTGAAAACCTCTATATAAGGAGCAGTTTCATGTCATGTATGAATTCCAATGAAGTTGTCACAGTCCAGTGAGCTACCATTTTAAAATTCGAGGGTTTCTCACATCAATATCATTGCACTGATTACTTGGTTTTGAAAGAAAAAAAGGGATCTTTCAGAAGAGAAAAACAACTTTCATACACTTTCATAATATTGCCTGACACCATAAGCTGTATTCTTATTTTGACTGTGATGAGATAAAGCCAGAATGATTCCTTTGACTTCAGTACAGTTAGACTAGAAAGTGAGGTATTTCTGAGGAAAGAAATTCGTCATAAAGTCTTTAGACACAACCTAAAAATTTAGAGATAGAAAAGATCTTAGAGAAGATATTCGAGTGATCACAATTTAAATTAAATGATACTTAAAAACAGAGCTGCTACGCTTGTTATTCTGATTATGACAAGAACCTCATGGAATTCTGAGAGAATCACAGAATATGGTCTCTATCACAAGGGAACATTTTTCCCTTTTTCAATTGGCAGTCTAATAAACGGTGTCTCTCAGATGCTGCCAACATCATGACATATTTTCCTGAAATTACATGATCTCATTGCAAACAGTTTAGATTTGGTACAAGATCTCATGGTTCTGGTCCCTGTTCTGTCACTGCATTTTATGCTATGATCCCTTCACATATGCAAACCATCCTTCACTCCACAAGCATGAACCAGCACTGAGTGAGTGGTTGCTCACTGGATCAGTAAACAGGCCAGTGTAAATCCTGGTTTGGTCATTCATGTTTTGCCAATCAGCAGCAATAGAAAAGATGTTTTAAAAGGCAGATGTGGCAAGAATGAGAATCACTTCAGCTAAATTGTAAATTATGCTTAAATTACTCATTCAAACTATCTGTAAATTATCATTTAGTAATATTGACCAGAATGGAGAAAAAAGTCGATTCATCAAGATCATAGTGCAAATAAGGCCAAAAATAAGCTAATGTCATGATGTTACCTTTTCTCCCAACAATGGTGGTTTTTTAAACTGTCATGGGGTACATGCAACCACAGAAAAACTCCAAGTACCTATAAAAGGAAAGATAGTTTGGGCACATAATTCGCTATTTACAAGAGTTCTGCTTGACACCTCTTCCATGATCCACTAATGACTCCTTCTGTGTAAAGATCAAGCAAAAAAAACCTGAAAATCACTGACTTGTAAGATCTGTATTTAAACCAACTATTTCCCCTTCAGAATTTTTCAGACTGTCTCCAAGAAATGAACATCTTTGTTAAGAATTCCTTTTTTTGGTGATGCTAAGTCCAAAGCAGAACATACCTTACTTTTATATTTTCCTAGTAAGCTCACTGCAAACTTGTAAAATATTCACAGGGACAATACAAGCAGATCAAACTTTCAGGATGTCCTAGGCACGCTGTGAATGACCATGTTTTTTGCCCAGTGGCAAGGCAGATGACTATATCTAAGGACAGGGACTGAGGGGAATCGAGAGCCAGAACTTGTGTGTTCCCACACAAACCTGTCATTTCAATCCCATAAAGATGGTAGAAAAATAAAAGGCAATAACACCTATTGGACAATAAATTATTTAAAATTCACAGCATCTCCCACAGAGCCAGAAATTTTAACAAAAACATTGAAAATGTCACTATCATATTTCCTCTATATTGGTAAAGTTTACACACAATGTGTTAGTCTGATTACTTTTGAGCACTCCTACTCCTCATAGTCTTTAGCTTGTTGTCTGTTAAAGCAGCAAATTATTCATAGATTTTTATTGAGACAATATTGTTTAATCCCTAAAGAGACGAGCAGATGCTTTGGAAGGCATTTATCCATGGCAAAGATAATTGCATTAAAGTTTACTTTACTTTACTCTGTTGGTGAGGTTTTGAGATTATGAGGGGATTGAGACACATTTTTGGCCACCAATTCATAGCACTTTTTGGCATTCCAGCTCTTGACTGTGTAAGCCGTAAAAATATTTAGGGATAGGCAATTTTTTTACAATAACAAATTGTAAGAGAAAAAGAGTTACACACTAGATTTCCATTCATACCAGTGCCTGTGTGTCATTTTCAGTGCAGAACCACAGCTTCACTGCTCATATCTACCCACAGCTTTCTCCTAGAAATTTTTCATCCATTCTCTCAGGACTGGGCTCCTGACATAAACAATTCTGACAATGCTCTTTGGACTCATCTGGTCATGTAATGGGCAAGTTCCTTAGAGGCCTTTCTCAGCTAAGGGAGGGACCCTCTGCAGGTCAAGGATGTCTCACTTTGACTAATGACACGGCAGGGAAATGCAGACAAACCTCCCAACACTCTTCGAGGTTTCTGTTTATATTGCCTCGGGCACAGCAGGGCCACTTCTCACCTGAAATTTATCCTAGAGCACCACTCCAGAGAAATGAAAGAGGACTTACTCGTTCAAATGAAGTCAGCAGTCGTATTGCTGCTATTCTCTCCGAGACTTTCTTGGATGTCTTCAGGGCACAAAACTACAAAGAATAAACTCCTTAGGTATTCTTAAATGGAGCAACCTGTCTTTCAGAGAAGTCTCTGAACAGGCACGTGTCACAAATAATCATTTCATGTGCTCCACTTTATCTTAGTTGTCAAAAAGCAAATTCCTCACAACTAAGACTGTAGTTTGGTTTTGGAATAAACACACCTGAAAAAAAAATTCATTTTTCCAATACATAAAAGTTAATCAAGATATCCAATATTAACATCTAAACGTTTTCACAGCATTTTCATGTTCTAAAAGATGACTGCAAGGTAGGATGATAAGTTTAATAGTCAAATATCTCCTATTTTCTCACAAAATTATGAACTCCACACCTACCATTCACATTCAGATGTGCTGAAATATTAAATAAAGATTTGACAACCAGTGTTTTATGATATATATTGTAAACTGTGTTACTCTTTTAATGAAAACCAGTAACCCTTTTTATTAAAATCAGTAATTAAAAAATGGCCCAACATCTATTGACTCTTTAAGAAATAAGGCTTTTCATTTCTGCATAATGTATCACCATCCACTTCTGCTTGGATGGATGATGGTATTGCCATCAAAATCTGGCAAAATCTGGGAATCTGTTTCTGATTAACATAGCTTTCCTACCAAAAAAGAAAATAAGAAGAAAGAAAAAAAAAGAAAATAAAAAAAGATTATACTGATTATCTAACAGACATTCCTAATTAATCCAATGAAGAAAAATTTGGGAGTGAAGTAGTGAAGTTATTCAGGGAAATTCTCATTAAAAAATTATTATTTTTTTATTCTAAGTTAAGAGCCTCAGAATTTAGCTTCCTAATGGTTGAGGTCGAGCTTAGAAAGATTTCTGTGGTCAGATATCATGCAATTTTAATTATGTGTACATCTTAAGGCAGATCTAGTCTAAAACATAAATAATTCCACTAAAATAAACCCTACATTAAACTCTTTTGAAATGGAGAAGCAGTCAGATCCTTAACCTGGTGACAAAATATCTTTCCATTGGAGATTAAAGGTGTTTCTGCTACATTCCTGTTGCTTCTAGTGTAATGTTATCTCTGGTGAAACTGTGGGAGGTATTGTTACAGCAACAGATGTTGATGTTATAAATCATAAGCTGTTGATGTCTAAGAACTCAGGATGAAATTTTTCAGGAAAAGCAGAGATCTAATGTATGAAATGGCTTTAAGACATATTTAATGGAGGAAGAAAAAACTTGTTACATGACTCTTCTGCACCATGTGAGCTTTGGTCTAGTGGCACAACTCTGAGTTTTTCAAAGAAGGACCTGTCCTTGTGAACATCTCTTCTTAAGGAAATTGATGAATCTTCCACATTTTTTGGCAAAGAAATCACCCAGGGGCAGTGCTAAGAGACTAAACATTGCTGAGTTCCTTAACAAGAAGCCAGATCATCAAGACAACATTATTTCTGACTTTTCTACAAAAAGGACAATGGCAATATTCAAATAAGCCCCAGAGGGGGAAAGTGTAGTGATTTATGCAAGCCAACACTCATTTGAAGAAAGGAAGGAAGGAAAAGTGACTAAGCTGTAGGGCTCTGATAAACTCAGAAGGACTAAACAGCAAAATATACATAAAGCAAAATTGAAGAAAATGTGTGGATTTATATGACTGCACAAAGTCTGCGTTAAAATTTGCAAATAAGAGATTAGACAAGATGAAATTATGTCCAGAATTTTAGATTTTGATGACAAATAATAGTTTATTTGAGCTTTATTTCCATTGTCTATGGACAAATTTTTATAACCATTTCCATTTCACTATTGATTTAACATTCCTGGTTCAGATATTTAATTTCTTATGACATATTGCCATCACATAATTTGTAAATGAAATTTCAAAAATTTTATAATAGGTGAGATACATCTTGTAGCCCCTAGATCTTTTTTAAAATGAAGTTTTAAAAATTCTTATTTTGGCACATGCAAAATGGTCTAAAAACATCCAAAACCTTTTAAAAAATTATTTTAATCCCTAGCCTAAAGCCACTTCACTAGTGTATATATGCATGTATTTTTTTTTACAGACAATTTATCACCCTGTCTATGAAAACAAAAAGTATATGCACCATGAAATATTCTGGATAAAATTAGTTGAACTCTGTTTTGTTGGTTTTTTTTCATGCTCTGGAACTGTCTTCTGTAAATACTCAAGTATTAAAGTGGTACATCTGTGAGAGGAATGAGAGAGGGAGTTTTTATTGCTATTGTGTTTCCACACACTTGAAACTTGTCTAAAAAGGAGCAATGACATTACTGGAATATCTCAGAGAAAATTCAAAATAATTGTTTTTACAGTACTATGGGTCTGGAAATAAATTGAACTTCAGAAAAGTTTTCCAAGTAAAAACTTTTACCTCTTCTTAATGCAACTGGAAATTATTCTATAAAATTATCATCCTTGTCCTCTACTTGCAAAATCACGTATCTAAAGAAATCAGGGCAGTAGAATAGTTTGATAGGATACCTAGAAATATCAACAGAAAAGCCTTGATAATTCTACACACAATTAGAAAAATAGCCTTGCAGAATCAGGATTTTCCACGTTTACAATTTATTTGCATTTAATAGAAAAGAACCTCATATCTGGCTATTACAATGAAAGTTTAAAGATCACATTCTCACCAGATACACATTAATTCTATGAAGGTCAGTTGGCTTCAAATGGATCATAACAAAATCTACATTGCAATGATGAAAACGCTAACCAGGTTAAGTTCCAAAAATCCATGCTGCTTAATATATTCCTTGCAGGGTGGTCTCTGCTTCTCCTGAGCACAAAAGACCTCCCCATGCACACTGAAAAAGTAGAATGAACATAGTTTGACATGGGTCAAGTCCTACTCTCACTGTAAAAGAGTGAGATTATGATTTCATTATTTCAACCTGTGAGCATGGCTTAGCTATCTGCCTAGATTGGCTGTCATATCAGCTTCTGTTCTTGCTGCCTGTCACTGACAGAACCACCTAACAAAATGGCAAAATCTATTATGCTTTTCTTTGCACTGCAGTTTAGACTTCTCATTTGTCTTTTCCCTGTTTTTTTCACCTCTTCTGCTTTGCACATGGAACTTCTCAAGCAACAGGCAGACTGTCCTGTGAGTAGTATCCATCATGTTTATCTACATAAGGGATAAAAGTGGGATATATGATTTGCCCATGCAGCATGCAAGGTACATAATGGAGTAAGAGGTAAGATTGAATGGACACTGAAATAAAATGACCATCTGAAAGCTATGGATGATCCTTCAGCATTTGCAGAAATCATGCCATTGTCTGACTTGACCTGGCAGCACCAGAAAGTTCTTGGAAGCTTCTCGGTAGACAGCTGCTTCTACTTCTTTCTGAATAGGTAAAAACATCTCCTGTCTCCTAATATTTCTTATGCTAAGTCAGATCTGCTGCACCATGATTCAAATTCTCATTCATGCCTAAATTCAAATCCTTTTTGAGTTCATTCTAGTAGAGCAAATGAGGTTTCCAAGGCCACACACAGTCAGTCTATCCATAAAAAAATACATGAATAAAAGCAGATTCAATGACTGATGTCTTCATGACAATTTGTATAATGTTAATCCTGATGTGTTACTGAACAGTTTTTATATTTAAGAGAATCTCCTTTTGACAGCAAGATTTCAAATCTAGTAAAGAGTTTATTGCAATACTTAATATTTCCTTAAATTTGAAAATTATTCTAAGTAGAAGACAATAATTACATACGTGTTTTATTGCATAGACTTAACAATGAAGTAGATAAAAACCTGTAATGTTAACAGTGTAGGAGTTAATGAAATTCAGTCACAGGAAAAGATGAAAGAGCACCAAAAAAGGGCCCATTCTCCTATCTATTCTGTTATAGGAAACATAAGAGAATGAGAAGCTTACACTATTGAGTGAGAGAAGGTTGTTAGAGGACAAACAACTTCCTGCAATTTCACCAGAGACAACAAATCAGAAAAGAAGCTGCTAGGGAGCTTTCTGCAGCAATGGTGAGCACAAAAGGAAAGAATCTGTGAAGACAAAGATAAGCTTCAACCAAATACTTCACTCCAAACTTTCTTACCAAAGGCTTTGTGCCACCAAATGGATGCAATATGGATGTTGAAGAAAATATACATTCATTAAAAAAGTAAAAAAACTTTCATTCTTTAATGCTTTTCACATGAGAGCTTGCCAAATTTTTCTCAAAGAGTATTTTCACCCAAACTTTTCTTTCTTCTTTAGTCAACCAAAATTTTTAATGAATAAAGTAACAATCCCTATATTTCTAACACTTTTAATCACTTCAGTAGGCCAGAAAGGGTCTAATTCAGCATTTTTCATATGTCTTTTTACTCGTAGATTACAAGCAAAATTCTTGCCTTCTTACAAGTTCCTTTTCATTGTATATTTCAGTGCTGTTCTAAATCTCCTGGTACCTGCTTTTATGTTCACTGAATGATTTGTTTAATCGCTGCAGCTGAATTTTCTTTCAAAACATCCTTCTCTGACATTGCTCCAAGATAAATGTGTCACAGAGGTTGACACATACTATAGCAAATCTCTCAAAAATTATTAAAACATGCCCAGAACTTCTCAAGCACTTAAAATTCACTCACTGATTCTTCCAGTTGCCTGTAGCTATTCACTCCTTCCTTCCCCTATAAGCAACATGGTCTGCTTCCAGATGCATTATCCAAGCATTTCTCAGTAGCCAGAGATATGTTACAATTTTTCATATAGAACAGTGAGTGAAAGAGTACCGTATTAGACTTCATTTTATCACCTGTGTCATGAAATGAGACAAGGGTACTCATTCCAAGGAAGCCTACTGCTGGCAAGACTTACACACCTGTTTTTACCTTCACATATAGTAAGCCATCCCATTCTAGTGCTCCCATGCATCAAGTCAACCCAAACATGGGTTTAAACTCTTAAGGATTATGATTTCATTGTTGAGTTTAGGCAGGTTCAGAATATCATGACCTCCAGCTTTAATAGGGGTGGCAGGACAGATGTGTGACCACTCTTCAGCTGCCTCAGTTCTTGATTCAGTATCATAAAATGTGCATTTCTGCAAGCTGTAAGCCTTGAGCCAAAAGAAATATAAAACAGGAATTATACTACATAATTGAATGCAATATTTAAGTGTGACATAGGAGGTTTTTTGTTCAGAAAAACAGAAATTTTTATCATACTGTGGAACATTCACACACATATATATGTCTGAAAAAAAATATATATATAATATGCAAATAGCAATATTCATATATTCATATATTGTTTCCTTTCTGTGTGCAGCAAGGCAGCATAGATAAACAATTGATTGGAAACAATTGCAAAACATTTGCATATTTCTTAGAAGCTAGAAGACCTTTTTTTCTTATGTAATTTCATATGGGTCTGTGTAAAACTGCTGTGGATCAGTTGCTGCTCTCTTTCAATTAGGTCATCTTAATTTGAAAAATTTTTAACATTCTTTCCATTGTGGGAATTCAGCCCATCTGTGAAAAGTAGAATAGAAGAGGGTATGAAGCTTCTTGATCTTATATTTGATTTTGTGTTTTGCTACATGTACACAAAGAGTTACACACAGACTTACACTCACATGAAGCAATTTGGCTGGTTGTGTGCTTATGTATTGTAACATACAAAAGCTCTTACTTTATTGTCTTATAAATAGAGTATTTGACAGTTAAATGCCTTGATTAATCTCACCACCATTTCAGAGCTATTCACATAATTCGAAAATGCAAAAGAAAGTGATTCTGTAATTGTTCTCCTCTTTCCATGGATCAGAGAGACCATGACTACAGGAAGAAGGAAATGAGTAAATAATTAAATAGGGCTCTGAAACTGATGGCTAGTAGAATGAGAAGAGCATGAACCAAATTCAGCAGAATTTATGGTAATGTAAGCTCCTTGAAACACAATTATCTCTATGTCCTTTTCTGAGACCCCCAGAGAAAGACTAAGTATATTTCAGTACTTTGTTTTGCAAATACAGGGAGGTGCTAGCTCTCCAAAAAGAAATAGGTCTAGAAGGTCCATATAAAGTTGCTATAATACAGGAAAATAGATATTATTGTGAAGAGATCAAGACCATTCTGTTTCTCCAGCCCATTTTTGCAGATGCCTCCTAATTAAAAAAAGAATGAGACCTTCAAATGCTTTGATAAGAATTCCTTATCTGCCAAAGCTTGGGTACCAGATTAGCCAAATCTCTGTGCCAGATGCCCAGCTGCTACAAATTCATGGAATTTCCCTGATTTAAACATGTCAACGAGACGGCCAATTCTTTTAAGTATACAGCTCAACTCTTTTTACCCAGAGGGTTTTGGGGTTTTTTTCTCTTTCTTTCTTTCTTTCTTTCTTTCTTTCTTTCTTTCTTTCTTTCTTTCTTTCTTTCTTTCTTTCTTTCTTTCTTTCTTTCTTTCTTTCTTTCTTTCTTTCTTTCTTTCTTTCTTTCTTTCTTTCTTTCTTTCTTTCTTTCTTTCTTTCTTTCTTTCTTTCTTTCTTTCTTTCTTTCTTTCTTTCTTTCTTTCTTTCTTTCTTTCTTTCTTTCTTTCTTTCTTTCTTTCTTTCTTTTCCTTCCTTCCTTTCGAAAGGATTTTTTAAAAATGAAGTGTGTGCAAGTGCTATGATGAAGTACGACTTGAAAGCACAAAGTGGTGTTAAACCCCCTCCAAACAGATAAAAACATCTCAGCTCTGCTATGAAGCTCGTAAGCTTGTACTCAGGATAATAGTGATAGGTTTCTCTCATAAATGGAGATATGTACATTTCCACAAGTAAGAGACAGAAAAAAAATAATTGGACATTCTCTCTGTCAGCTTTCTAGTTTACCATCAGTGTATCTTTCAACACCTGAAGTAACAAGTTTCCATTTCTATCTTTTGCTTCAGAGTCACACCCTTGTTTTCTGAATTATATATAATATTTCTACTTCAACATCAGAATTACTTCAGAAGTTCATTTTGAAGTTGAAGCTTGACACTTTGACACTCTCTAGGAAATTTCACTGGAGCAACCAAAGACAACCTAAAAAACATTTTCATACAGGTGGAGGTGGTACCTCTCATAGTGGAAAAACTATTCATTTTGAATGATTGCTAAAACAATGAAGAAGAGAATTTCCCTATCCTGGAACTTCTTATCTAGAAGTGCACAGACAGGTAACAAAAAACCAATTTGTCACCAAAATCTTTAAGTATAGACTAAAAACAAAAAGCAGAAACAAAACCAAAATATTTTCTAGAGAGAACAGAGTAAACATGACAAAGAGTTGATCCAAGAGGGTTGTGGTGCTAGCTACTAGCACTTCAGTTTGCATAATGACATTATAAGTTCTTGATGCTGCAACAAACATGTCAGGAAATGGGTTTTTCCTTTAGAGGATCTGCCAAAACCCAAGCCATACATAGAAAAACTGTCTTGTCATTTCTTCGAATCAAAAGGGTTTGACATGTATGAGATTCAGCAACAGGAAATGCAGCACAACAGATACAGGTTCAACATCTGGAAAGTCTGACCCAGGGAAAATGCATGTACACTGTGGGACATGGGAACTCATCAAGCTCTGGATCTGTGTACTTGTGTGTTCACCACTACATGAAAAGAGACAGACTTCCTCTATTCCTTGCAGGAACATAACCCTGCCAGTTGGATTGAAAGAAGAGTTTGTGAATTTTGTCCACGTTACCAACCCACGTTGGATCCCAGGGAACATTAAAAAATGCCCAAATGTTACTAGCAGACACAAAATTCAGTTGACTTTTTCAACAGCTTTCCCAAACAATATTTCAGAGCTATTTAAAGCTTTCATTTCTTTCTGACAAAGCTAACCTTTATAACTGAAACTGTGAGAACAATTTCAGTGTAACTGAAAGGAAAGCTTAAACTTTCCCCATGTACATGAGTGTGATGAGAAATACCATCCTTAGACTGAACTCAGGCAAAACTTGATTGCTTATCCCAAGCAGTTGCAAGAATCAAGTGTTGAATCACCCATGCCATTCCATGAAGAGAGACTTTGCAGAGAAATATCTTGTATTAGAACTTTTTGTGTGTGTCACCTATGATTGGTTTAGTGAAAATGCAGGCTTAGAAATACATTCACATATATGTATCTCTTAAGATATAGTTTGAAGTGCTGTCAGTGGCATAATTAAGTTTAACATCCCACCTGGAATACAGAGAAGACTCTCACACAATTACAATGAAGGCAATGCTGTAAATACTCCAACAACCTCTCACAAAGTTACAGGAAGTATTAATGCATAGATTCTGTTTATTCCTCTGAACCTCCATGAAATTCAATCCCAATAAAAAATTCCCACAGGTACCAGGAAAAAAAAGATAAAACAAAATCATTATGCATTCCTGGAGATCTGCTCACTTGAAAGTAATGTGCTCAAAATTTGTTTGGACAAAATCTGAAGGAAATTAAATTCAGGAGCATTTTAACTGGTGTCAGAGAGCTACTTTTACCAAATGGTGTTGAGACATGTAATTTCAAGCAGTGAAGAGCACAGAGATCTCTTAAGAGCAATAGATAAAGAAAGATGTTTGTGTGACCATTGTTTCATTACTGAATTCACATTTACAGGTGCATTACATCATTTGATTAAAACTGAGTGAGAGAGAACTGGAAATTTTTTTGTTTGCTGACAAATTATTTGGAAAAACAAAAAGTACAAGCTGATTATTCAGAATGTTTTTTTCAGATCTGTAGCCATCTATGAGGTATTATAAAGCTGATATTGCCAAAATCATAGCCATCAACTATTTTATATTACCTGAAAAAATGATGTTATGACATCGAACATGAGAAAACTCGAAACCTGTGGTTATAATTGTTATGGATACTTCTATATTTGACATAAAGAAACGCTTTACATTGCTGGGAAGATGTGTTCTCTTCAATAACCTCTCCTACCAGCATCTGCAAGTAACAAACTGAAACAGAATTGACTCAGCTCTCATAAGGTCAACATTGACCTCAGCAGTGAGGAGTATAGCACTGCTCCTTGAGAAACAGAGGATTGAAAATATTTTGAAAAATTTCTTGAACATTTCCTTTTACCTTGTCTTTATATCCTTCTATATCTATTTCATATTAAAACTGAAAAAGATAGCAGGGGAAAGAGGTACATGAATTTTTATGACCACATGAAAATCCTTAGTTTTGTCTAATCCTTAACCAGTTTGTAGAATCAAATTTTGCTGAACATAATAAAGTTTTTGTTATGTCTCTATTTTTTTCCCTCTTTTTGGTCCTTCTGTGCTTCTCGTTGTGGAAAGGAAAAGAAAATGTGAAGATTCTCATGAAACTTAGTGCACAGTTTCACAGACCAAAAGGATCAAATTAAGATCAGATGTGGAAAGGAGCAGCAATAGGGATGTGAAAGGGGATGCACTCTCCTACACCTGGTTTGAATTTTGTTCCACTCTACTAATTCAGATACACCACCTAAACTATTTCATTGTGAAGCACTCAAAAAAAGTAAAGAAATTTGTTCTAGAGGGATTACCTTTATTTTAAATTTGTGTTGTTACAAAGCTAGCCAGAGGCAGGACCTCAGGTAACACACTATTATTCATTGTATGATAAAAATATAGGGAGGGGACCAAGCCATCATTAAAGGTAATTTTAAAAAATAAGATATTCAAATAAACATTTATGTATATAATTTTTTATCATTTATTTCTCTAGTGTATGTAAATTCTAGTTCTAGTTCTGGACCACCTCTGATAGAGTCAATACAAGCTGAAATAGATAAATAAATAATGAAAAAAAAAACCTCAAAACCCAATTTTCAGCTCCCAGAGCTGACTAGGATTCAATTAAGAAAACCGTATAAAATTCTCCTAAAATTCTTTTAAAAGAAAACAGACAAAAATATAAAGGAAGCAATCTTTGTGACTTAGCTCTATAATCTACTGATCTGCTCTATGTCTCTTTTCCTGCTTTCATGATTTTATAATGGTTGTAAAAATTTTTCGAATTGAGCCTTTTTATACCTGCTGTTAATAGCAATTTCCTGTAGTTATGTTTTATTTGCCAAGTTTTTCACACTACAAAATGTTGTGCCTGTGAAAACAGACCTGAACAAAGCTCAATAAAATGATTGAAAGTGCTGATGAATTAGAATACTTGCTGATCAGCAGAAAACAAGTTTATTTGTTATTGATCCTGACTCTTTACAGTCAAATCTGATTAGTTTAAACCACTTTCAATTAAAGATATATATTCCGTTTGGAAGAACAGATTTCCCTTTGGATGCTAAAACAGAAACATTGTTGCATTTTGACAAGATATACTATTCAAAGCTGGACTGTAAGGTGAAATGACACAGTGGCTTTTGTTTCAAACTATCAAATGCCAAATCCAATTCTATTCTCTTTTTAACAAAACAAACTGTCCACTTCACAGTAGAGATCATCCCAGTACAGTTGCTTTGTGTGCCTTTATCCTGCCTCACATTAGTGAACCTCAAGTCAACCAGAAGCACTGATGTACCCACAGCTGGATAAAACTGTTCTGTGAGTATTGCAAATTGGTGATGAAATCGGCAGAATAAGTTTCTTTTCTTGGCAGCATTGTAATTACTGCCTACCAAAGTTTGGACCATGAATGGGAATTACTTTTTGAAAAGACTTTTAATCCAAACTTCAAAGTTATCATGGAGTCAGGTAGAAGATAAAATTCCTCAGTTTAAGAGAATAGCTAGGAAGTAACATGTCATTTATTATTAGAAGCAGGTGTGGTATCTCTTGAAAGCTCAGGGTTTGTTGTTTTTTTTTTTTCCTGGGTGTTAGGTGTCAGCATGCTGACATGTCTAGTTTAGAGCGATGAAAGTGCTTCTTCATCTCAGTTCACCAACTTTCAGGCTGTTATGGAATCCTGCCAAAGTTTAGTGCACAATGACAGATTCAATCTATCTCAGAACTAACCTCATTTTAGCCTTATTGCTGTCTGCACTACTAGATTGATGAAATGAAAAAGAGGAAGTCTTCTCTAGACTAGCAAATGAAGGGAGATGTCCTTTATCACCTCTACTCCTGAATTTTCCACCCTATTCTTACATAACTGTGTAAAAAAATTTCAAAATCCCTACACTTTAAAAACTTTTAAGTGTTGCAGCCAAAAGTTTCTGGCATTTATTTAGACAGGATAAAAATATACTTTTTTAAAATAATCATTATTTTCATAGATTTTATAAAAAAGAGGAAATACTGCAAAATTACTAGGGCAAACTTAGGACAGAAATGTAACAATACCTTCCCTGCCTCTCTGACTCAAAGATCACATCTGCTCATGGTACATCTCTGTAGCAAACTTCATCCTTTACCCACTTGTGTGCAACACAACATCTAGGATGGTGTTCAGAAGACAAAAATATTTCTGCTACAAGCACTCTTAAGATATTCATGCCTACCTGTCTGGAACTACAGGGTCTATTGTCTCTTTTGGTTATAACACCAACAGGCAAAAAAAATGGACATCTCATACACTTGAACTGTTACTGTAATGTAAATCTGATCTTGCTCTGGGGTCTTCAAGTGCCTGGAGGAAAAAAAGAAAGTCTTGGGGGGAAAAAAACAGACAGAATGCAACCCACCAGTCCACTCATCTCCCATAACATACATAGGCAAGTCTTAAACAGTTCCAGAGGAATAATTTCTTCTTCTATATAAAAGGTGTTAATGCACTGCAGGAAAGAATGAACCACCAAATTTGACTCTTATTGAAAGATATTTTTCTGTTCTAATATTGCTGTGACTCTTCTTAAAATTGTGTTTGTTAAAACAGCAGACAATAAACAACATTATAGGCACTATGAGAAAAATGTGATATTATTTTAATGTGAAGGCTTGATTTTTAAAAGCAAAAGCAGATTTATGGTGTATTATAGTCATTAAATGAATGGGCCATATAAAGAAACACTAATGACAGTTTCAAATCTACTTGATTTTGCCTTTAAGATTCATGGTTTTACTTTAATAGCCAAACTTCCAAAGAGACAAAAAATTAAATGACAAATGCTAAACTTAGTTAAATATAGTGAATCTGTCAATATCTTTAATAAAATATTCCTTGCAACAAAAAAATTGGATGGAAAAATACAAAAATGTAAAAAAAATTCTTTTGCTCAGCAGCTTGTGCAAAACGATATAATTTTCTTCTCTAGATTGATAAATCATTCCAGTTTAATTTCCCTCTGTGGTAGGAAATGTTGGGTTATGTGAGTGACCTGAGCCTGAGGCTGCAAAGACCACTCAAATCTGAGTATTCAGAGAAATTAGGAAATTGTGCAGAGCACAAGAAAAGGAAGGTTTTGGCTGCAGATTTGCTACCTAAAACCTAGTCTGGTTAGAAAAGAATACACAATTTGTGGTATTACCCTAGGCCTTTCATTTGTCTGCATGCTTGTGTCCTGCTTCTCAGTATCTCCAGCTCCTACCATTTTTCTTCAAGTCTTAGAGATTTTTATCTTGAGCTGGGGCTAGCTCTGTGATAATATTAATTTTTGTGGAACACAATTCTGTTTGGGGAAAACCCCTTCTAATTCTGATCTGCCTCAATTCCCCTTTCAGTGATCAGTCAGGCCTATATCCTTCCAGATATTTAAACACATAGCTACTATGTAACAGTCTAACTTCTCCTGAAATTAAAAAAAAAAAAAAAATCCCAGATTTTACTACTTTTGGACTCCAGATTTTTGGGTCATATTTATGGTTGATAGTCTTGGTGTCCTTCTGCCATGTCTATTTAAATGTCTATTGGGCTGAAGAGCATAATGTCTGTCCCCTTCTGCAAGGCTCTACGAATATTTTGTGTGCTTTTCTTTGGCAGAGCAAAGGAGCTCTTTGTGACAGACAAATAGAGAGAACACGACTCTGTGATCTATCCCACTTCAGAGTGCTGAGAATACATGAAGTTTTGATTCATGGTGCATATGGTTCAGCCAAAAATTCCAGGCCATATGGAGTTCTAAAATGGAGAACTTGGACCAAAGCCCACAGAACCCATATTTTAACCTAAAAACACAGGCAGGAAGAGTCAAAACATAACTACCAAATATGTCCCAGCACTTCCTGCGTCTGGGTGCTCAATGTTTACACTGCCATGAATTAGACAGGGAATTTAAACATTCCATTTTGTTAAAAGATTATAAACGAAACTAAACTAAACACTGATCTTGTCTTCTAGGGTTCAGACAGCTCACCATGCATGTAAATGACATTCTACACAAACCCTCACCATCAAAATCAGTTGTGATTCCCTTGTGGGCAAGGCAGTACCCAGAGGCTATGTTCTTCAGCAAAGTGGGCATTAACTTCTCTTCCCTGTGTCTATTTGTTACCTTTCTTCAATAGCGTAAAAGCAACATACTGGACAGTATAATAGTGTTAAAGCAACATATGGGACAGTATAAGAATATATATCTATTTTTTATTGAGGACTTACTTTTGCTTACTTGTCTTTAACTGTCAGCATCTATTCTTCTAACACATTTTTCATAAGAGCAGGGGAAAAATAATCAATACAATTTGGATTCATTTATTAAAGGATGAGAGCTGTCATGTTTGCATTTTTTCCACATACTCTCTTTCTGTCTTCCTCTTGAGAAGGTTTTAAATACTCTCTTTTACCAGCTTCCCTATTACTAAGTCTCATTCAGTTTCTAATTTGTGAAAATAGCACCTCCTATGCCACAAATCTAAGGAGGCCCTAAATCCACTGTTGATATGCCAATGTCTTTTAAGCACAGCTGTCTTCCCCAGACCTCCAGTTGGACACACACACTCCTGATTTACAGTTCACCTTTTCAGGGATATTTAACAGCAAATTGGCAAGCGAATTTTTTTCTTGCATCAGGAGAAGTCTCTCGCAGTACTTTCTCACATAGCATTTAACCACGCTATGGTATTGTCTCAGCTGGGTCAGGGTGCTGTGCAGCATTCAGGAGCCTTCCTCTCCCCTGTTTTTGCTTCCCAGTAGTATAAAAATCATCCTCCCCATGTCACCACCCAGTATTTAACTTTTTCTTCTCTTCCTACTCTCTTCAGTTTTTCAGTCTTGCTAAAACAATTTCTTAAAACCTCAGCCTTCTTTCTCAGACTTCCTCTCCTTGCAGTCAAAGTACTGCTTTGTCATTCAACCATTTCTCTGGAGAACTCAGACTTGAAAAAATGTTGTAGTAGAAGTAAAAGTTGATTTGTACAGATGAGCTTCCAGGGAAATAAATGATCATCAAGAATTAAAACCACTTTGCTGCCAGGGCTTTGTTACTTTCTCTGAGAATTGCTATGTAAAGTAAGGCAAGAGAAAAGACAGATAAGCTCTTGCATATATTGATAATAGAGTAATTACAGTATCAAGTATGTTACATGTTATGTACTTACATACACACATTTCCTCAGTTGTCACAATATTCAAAACTCATTGATGTTGTGTATAAAACGCTGGGCAGCACAAACAAGTGTTTTCTAAGAAAATGTCAACAGGATTTTCATTTGAAAATTAATGTTATCCACCAGGAAGAGATATCACTAAGAAAATACAAAGGTTGCAAATAAAGTAAATATGCACAGGTATGATTTCAATGCACAGTAAGAGCTTTAGTACACACATTTTACCCAGAACATTCCTCAACACTGCATGAAAATATCCTACACTAAATGGACTTTGAGCACTGTATTTTATTAATTAGAAACCAGGATCCCATGAAAAGCAAATTGTTTGAAAAAATAAAATTCTCTCTAAAAGTGGAGAGAGAATCTGGTCCACTTAAATGAATAGTCTTCCATTGACTTCAGTTAAAGTAGACCATAAACATTTTGTACAGCAGATTATCTTCTGGATCAGCCCTAATACATGCTTCTTCTGGCTGTGATATTCGTTAAATTAGCAGCAAAAATGCAGCTGGGAGAAAATGCAAAGCCTCAGGTGGATGGTCAATTCAGCAGGAAGTTGTGAAAACAAAATGGTCCCAATCTCAAAACAGTAGGGTATTGGTTTGTAAATCTATCTCCCACCAGGTGATGTTCTAACATCATGGATATTGCCTGCTGTGTCTTCTGCCCTTTGCATTAAAATTCCCAGGCACTCACTCTCATAGCCCTCCTTTTGGTAAATATAAAAGGTTAATTAACAGGTTCTTTTCTTTAGTACCTTATTTAATAAAACCCATTGGAATCCCCACCATGCACTCCACAAAATATTAATCTTTATACATAGTCTTGTTTGCATTATTGGCATAGGTTAATCTGTTGCCTTGGTGATGGAGAATATGGGGGTTTTTGCCACAAATGTTACTCTGTTCTCCCGAGAAAGAAGGTAAATGCATGATGCAAATAGCCTCTTAATTCTACCTTTCATCTGAACTTACATCTTTAAAATAGAAGTAATTACAAGTGAAGTTCAAAGTATTCTGAAGATATCTACTTTTCCCTATGTGTCCATAAATAGAACATGATATTAAAGATGCGAAGAACACCAGTAGTAATTCAAATTAACTCTGTCATTTAATATCTACTTCTTTATATGCCATCTCACAGCTTCAGTAAGAGACCACTACTGAGCAATCAAGTTTGACTCCAAGCCCCTGCTCATCTTCTTCCATGTACAGCAAATATAGCAAATCTACAAAGCCAGAAGTCACAGGCAGAGTTATTTTTAGCACAGTCACATGACTGGAATTTGGAGAAAAAAAATAGCACCGTTATTGAACATCCTTACTGTGAATGCATCATGGGAGAGAACCATGGAACAGTTCTTTTTCTGACACAGTTGAGAAAATGCAGAAACCAAATTTAATCACGACATGACCAATTTTAAGAAAGATTTTCTGTAAAAATCCTGAAATTTCCTTACTTTGTTAAATTTCAGCAATGGCAATAATAAACAAGGTAGCATGCTGTAGGGAAAAAATGCACCTACTTTTAAATACAACCATCAAATTTTCAATTGCCGTGATTATTTTAACATTATTTTTTAGATCATAGAAAACTAAAAACCAAGAACACTAGACTGTCAGTATCTCAGGAAATAGATAAAAATTACAGCAGACTGATCACTGTAATAAAAGTGATAAGAGGAGACAACTCCACACTCCTTGGCTTTGCAGACAGAGTGAGGTCAACACATATCAGACTCTATAAATCAAAACTACAAGCGATTGCTATATTTTGTGCTATGGTTTTTCTTTATCACTTGAATCATTAAAAGCATGGCTATTAGTTTTATAAATTCAAGCCTAGGTTTTAATTCTTAAATACAGACATGGACAGTTTTTTCCAAATTGCTAACTCTTCAACCCTATAAAAAATCAGCAATGCATAAGGAAACTAACTTGTACTTTTGTCCTAGATTGTCTACAGATTTATACTGTAATGGTAATAAGCCAATTGGTTATATGAGGGAAAGGGAGGAACCCCCACGGACAAATGCTGGAATCTATTATTCTATCCATTTTGGCTCTATGCCCATTGAGTTTTCAGGTACACAAATTTTTACTGCACCTTAAATAATCAGAATCTCTTAAGACACTATTTTCCTCTTTTCTCTACTCCCTTGGTTTGTTCTAAGCAGAGAAAAGATGGAAGTAATTCAAACTGGCAGCTGCAGGCAAATTTGGTGGTAAAAATAGTAACTAAGAGCTTGGAGCTGTTTCATAAGATCATTTCTCCAGCAGTGAGGTTTCTGTTTAGACAGAGAAAACTAGAGCTTTTAATTCTCTAGATGAGTTCTGGAAGCAATAATTCTAACAAGTGAGGTTGTTTATAAAGCCTATATGATGTCCAGCACTATTACAAAATCTCTTTGTCTTGCAACACTCGATACTTGGAAAACTTGCAAATTAATCCATTGGCTGCTAGTCCAAAGGCTGGCTGTTGGTTTTCTCTTGCCCAGGAGGAGAAATTACAACAGATGAGAACTCAGTAGTGGAGCCAGCTGAAACATTCCAAAGAATTACTCACATTATTATAAAAAAAGTTATATTTTGTGAACATTTTTTGATCATTTCTCATGAGCAGAAGGGGGCAGGACATTGGGGATAATTCCATGACACTCAGCTAACTCTGCAAAAAACCACCAAGGCCCGGAAGGCACTCACTGAAATGGGCCTTTTGTACATGCCACACTAAGCACCAGACATGGGCAGCCCAAGTATGAATGCATCCCTGGGTGCACAGCAAAGTGCCCCAAGGAGAGGGGATCTGCAAAGCACCAGCACTTATAGGCACAGACACAGAGATGCTGGCATTACACACAGAGCATCTTGCAAACAGCTGGATGCTTTTGTTCTGTGTGGTACAGACACAGTTTTATGTGGGGGGCAGGGGAAATAGGAGGCTTTTGTGCCCCACTGTCCCTTCCTTGCATAAGGACCAGGCTGAGCAACAGGGCTCTCCACAAGCTCCCTGACTCCTGCCCTTGAGGCAGAGGCAACAGCAGAAGAAAAGGGACACTATTTAGAGAGAAATTGAGGGATAAATTTTCTGCTTTTCCCTGCCATGTGGCAGCAACACATCACAGTGGTGGCTGTGTTTCTTGCAGGAGGTGAAAGCTGACTGCCTGCTTTGTCATTTAGGGAAGCATTGCCCTCCCTCAGCTCCAGGTTCAGCACAGCTGAGTTTCTCACAGGGGTTAAGGTAGAGAGGGAATTTTTAGGTGCCTCCAGCACACAGAAATCTTCAGGCAATGCAGTGAGCACATTGAGAAACAGAATACTGAACTCTGATTCTGCAAGGGAGATCATTTATGCTTCTGTGTTCTCTTTTTTAACACAATGCCCAAGGAAATCACTCTCACCTTTTAATTATTACACATTTGATTATAATAAAGGCATTATTACACTGATATAACTGTTCCTGGGGAAGTTCAATAACATGCAGTTCGAAACTTGTTTTCAGTTCTGAGGAATAAAAAACTAAAGCAAATTATAGATCTGTCACAAAATGAATAAAGAAAATAAATCTCAGTAGACAGAACAGATGAAAACGGTGTAGATGGGCATAATCAATTCAGAGATCTGAGGAGCTCTGAATACTGTTTGTTGACAAAAAGTAAGGATAAAGCTAGAAAATAAAAGGAGTGTATATCTAATGGAATCCATTCAGCCACAAGGTTTGGGGATTCACTATAAAAAAGGCACGTAATTAATTATGCTTCAATCCTTGACCTATTTTATGTCAGTAAACCACAAATGCTTATGTTCATGCTAAACCTAGAAATAAAAGTAACGCTGTGTCAGCTTTCAGGGTGAAAAACGCTACATTTTTGTTGCCTCCATGAAAGTGTGTTTAATTACCTCCTAAGGCTAAAGCCAATAGGAAGGTTAAAATGTGATCCATTCTTGTTATTCATTACTCAGACTTCTCTGAACTAGAAATGTGTAAGGTTTGCACCAAATAAATATAACCATCTCCAGGCCTATTCACAAAGTAATTCAGGATTTCCTCCAGGTTTGCCTGGTGCAGAAGTCTGAAAGATGGAACTCCTTTTGTACAATCTGACTTAAGACTGAAGAAATGTCACTTTAATATTAATCCTGAAGACATACAGCAGAGCATGAAATGGTTTAATAGGTCTTTCAGTAAGTCTTATAGCTAATGGAGATAGATAAACTTCTGAGAACCTGAGCGACACTGTAGTTCAGGCCAGCTGTGTCTCAGAACAAGGCAGTCTACATTATTTTGCTGTCCTCCGTGTCATCTTGAACTAAGTAGTATAGAGTGTGTTCCCCATCTCAATAAAATAATGAGCTTTATTTGTCATTCATGGCTAATTTTGATTATGATCTAACTCCATGAAAGGCATCACAGTAGTCACCCAGCCATGTCAGAAACTTCAAGGTATTTTGTGACTTGTGAACAGTACAGTCAGCTCAGCCTGCCGGTGACAGGAAACCAGGAGAGAAATATTTCACATTGATTCTCTAATAAAACTAGAAACTGTTAGGAATAGCAGACATTCTTTTATTGTCTCTGATTTTATGCTAACAGCTGTTATATTTATAATTTGTGAGCTATCTTATTCTAAATTTGCCACAATATACTTATCATTTAATTTTCAGAAAAATTTGGACCCACTGTTACTACTTTTTGGCCATTTTCCTGAAACCAAGAGAAGACTCTTAATAATAAATATCTAACTATGGGGGTTGTCCTGGTTTTGGCCAGGACAGAGTTAATTTTTTTGCACTACCCACGACGTGGTGTGACCAGGACACTAATGGTATTGGATACCAAAGGACTCTCTCTCTCTCTCTCTCCCCCCCCTGCTTGCAAGGAGAAGGGCTTTCTTTCCCACAAGAGAAAATGTGGTGTGGAGAGATGTCAGGAATTGTTTTATTGTTGTGGGCTCCAGCTTGAGCATTTTCATATATTCATCATTCTCTTTATTTGTATACTTCCATTATTAATATTGGTGTTGTTACTGTCCCCTAATTATCTCATTTCTGTTTCCAGTAAATTGTTCTTATCTCAAACCATTATATTTTTCTTTTGTGCTTCCTGTTGGAGGGGGAAAGGGAAGAGATCATCACCTTGGTTTTAACAGGAGCCTTAAATTGAAGAAAACTCCATCACATCACGGGTATAAAGGAATGTGTCATGAAAGAAAAGACAACTAGAATTTAAACTGCTGTGAGTTTGCCTTATTTACCCTAAGAAGTAAAAGAGGTTAAATAAAACATGCCAGTTAATGCCACTTCCAATATAAGCCTTTAGGATCTTTGGAGATTCTACCACTATTAACTCTTCTGATGTTACCATTTAATGTGTTGCCGTACAAATTAATCTTTACATTTTTCCAGACATTTTTTCCCAGTCACTTCCACAGTGATATATCTCTACATACCTGTGTAAAGCACAAAGCTGTAAACTTAAGAACAATTATAAAGATTGAAAAAAATCCACACATTTTTATAGAGAATCAGTGAATGTCAAAAATGAAGTCTGGGTGTATTTTATATTTCAAAACTCTTTTAGGAAGAGTTTTTTCATTAAAAGAAAATATTCACCTTTTTAATAAATATTTGTTCATACAATATAGATAGAAAGACTTCATTGTGTCAGTTGCAAAACTCACATGGAATCCAGCAGAAATCCTGCAATCTAAGCAGCACACTACTTTTAAAAGATATGGAAAGATCAATAAATTTAAAGTTAAAAATCCAAATATCTGTAAATAAAATATGATAAAAAGTGCATTTTTAATGAAGATGTTCTTCTATACTCCCCTGACTGGCATCAAGTTGATAATTCACAAGAAATTAGAATTTTAAATGGAAAGGTAAAACAATAAGCAAGGCCTTTTTTTTTAGTGACTCAAAGATACATTTTCATTTTAACATATTTCCTACTGATTTCTTGGTACACATTTCGCTGAGGTGTGTAGTAAACAAACTTCAAATGATGACTAAAGCAGGAATACTGAATCTGTCACCTTAGCTAACTCACAAATTTGACAAAATATTTCTTTTAGTTGCTACACTGGCAATTTTTACATCATTCTTAAAAGCAAAAGGAGAAGGAGACAGGCAGAGGGAAAGTAGGAAAAAAGACAAGGACTCAGCAAATATTTTGAACTTCTGTTTTTGAGGAAAGTGCACTATACCAGGAAGTGTACTATGGGAAATAAGACAGATACACAGTTCCCTGCTGGTGTGTGTGGAGAAAGCACTCCCAGGAAGACTCCCAAAGCCAAGCCTAGAATCTGCAAGTCATGATAATATCACTTCTTGAGACTACTAACAATTCTGAACTCCAGAGCCTTCACTTGTCTTCTTGTCAAATGAATTTGCTTATTTTATGGAAAAAATTAACTAAGGTTATAACACATGCTATTTTAAAAACCAGGTCTGGAAATAGAAGTTGCTTTCTCTTCAATTTAACACAAGCTTGTCTTGTTGCCTTTCAGGCAGGAAAAAACAAAAATATAAATACGGTAAATATATAGCCCCGAAGAACATTTTGCCTTCCTGTCACTTTGAATTTGCAGAGTTCATGTGCTGGAGACTACATCGTTTTGAAGAGATCTAGGCCTTCAGTTGAAATAACAAATACTCACACTCTCAAATGCTGAAATCTGAGAGTCATTCCCCACAGGAAAATCGAGTAAATAAAAACTCTCCCCAAGTTTCATCTTGTAGTCATTCTTCAAAACAGGATGCACAAGCCTCACTTTGAAGGTCGGGTGTTGGAATTAAGAACAGTTATGCATGGACTCTTGATTTATCTAAGAAAAGAGGAGCTTCTAAAGCATCACTGGACCAGTGATGCTATGCCATACTCTGGATCAAGAACAGACCATGCATTCAGTGGTTGCAGTAAAGCACTGCTGTTCACAGCTGTCTATGGCATTTTTGCCCAAGGCAAAAACATCAGAAAGTCATTGTGCCTGTGCTTCCTCCACTCCTGGACCTTTGCTTAAGCCACCTGCAAAGGTGAGCAGCCCTAAAACAACAACTAGAAGTTGGAGCATGGAAAGTGTAAATACTCAGCTTTATGTTGAATGTGTGCTCAAACAGCAATCACCAGCACAGAGGGTCAGTTCTAAGCAGTGAAGTCTGAAAGGGACACTAGTGGTGGGTAGACATCAGAACTCTGTGTTTTTCTAAAAGACTGGGGATTGGCTCAATTTTTTTGCAAACAACTTAAGAAGAAAAGTTAAACTAGGCTTTAGTAAAATCTAAGGTTAAACAAGTATGACTAGACTAGCTACTATTTCAATAGTAATTTCTCCATAAAGTTTTCCTCTGACTAAACCAAGAAACCCCACTCAGGGACAAGGATTTAACTTTGATCCCTAGAGTAACTACCTTCCTCAGGATGTTCCTATTGATCTGACTCCTTTACTGATATACCAGCAGACAGAAGACAGTCTACTTAAATTAAATGTCATTTCTCCTGCCCAACAGGGACCTCAGTATGTACTTAGTCCTCACACTCATGTTCACTTTGAAATACCACCAATTGCAACTGCTTCAAGTCAGGACCTTCTGGATTTTGGCGTTTTTGTTTGGGTTTTTTTTAGAGATAGAGGGCAAAGGTCATCACAGCTTCTTTTCTTCTGCTTCTGGGGCTTGAAATTACCCATCAAGGAGAGGAATTAGAAGAGGAAGTCAGTAGAGAAACTTGGGAGAAGTGGTAGTGGTCATATCAAGAACAGCAGAGGAAAGGCATGGTCAGTAAGTCCTACTATACAAAGACTCCGAGAAGTAAACCAAAAGAAGAAAAACTGCATAAATTTTCCACTCTGAATGATCTGACTGCTCTAAGTTGAAGATATTATGTCATCATTTTTTTAGAATGACTGTAATAAATATCTTGTTGCAGAGGTGCACTAAATCTGTATCAGTGCTAGGCGTAATTCTGCTAGACACTTTACAGCAATTAAAACTGTAACTATTATTTCATAGCACCCCCACAATGCAGATATAAGCTACTGGTTTTACAGAAACATTTCATCTGGGGACTAGAAACATCTGATTAGAATTAAAAATGCACAACATATTTATAACCAACCTGCCAGCTAAAACCAAATTACACAAAACTGGAAGGATCTAAAATCCTTTACACAAAAGGAACAGTAACAATAGTCAATAATTGGCTAATCATGAAGTATGTGATTTCATTGGGAATAAAGAGAGTTTCAGGAATATGTCAATTATTATCCCATTTACAAATAGTTTATGAATAACTAAGAAATTTTTAATAATACTCCTGAGTATGTCACAACCACTGATAATATGTACTATACCTTGTGGGATTATAAGCAATGCATTATTATAAATTATTCATGAACTTCTAGGACTGATTAATGGCATTTGATTGAAATTCTGCTGGGTCTCTTAATGACATGCAGTACATAATTTATAAAACCTTAATGCAAAGTTCTATAAATGTTTATTTTGACTTTTAAGTTACAGTCCTTATTCTTCACATAATGGTTAAATCAATGTGTGAAGAAAACTAATGGAAATTACTGTTGCAGAAAGCATATTTTTGCCACACATCATTTTTCAAGAAAAGTACTTGTTTTTAAAGACTGGAACTCAAGATTAAAATTACTTCATATTCAGATTGCAAAGTGTCTTATGCTATTAATTTACTTTATCAGGTTACTTTATGTGCCAATATCCCTGCTTGGACACTTTCTCTGTTGATTCACTACCGTCAGAAACAGTTATAAAATGAACCATGCCTTTGAAACAGGAAAAATACTGAATCTGAAATGGTGCCAGAGCAAAGAAAATTCTGGTGCCTTTAATTCCTTCTCCCTTTCAGATCCAGGTCTGGTTTCAGACTGTTCATTTATGATACACCTGTTTCCTATCTTCATACTTTTGAATTTCTGACAATCACTTGCAGCTTAAAATCTGATCATTTACCTGTACATGTGTTACAAAGGGATTAAGGCATCTTGAAATTTCATCTCTGCTTCTCATAGGTGTTTATTGTATATGTGCCTGTCTTCCTCTCATATACTGTCTTCTGTGCTGAATATTTTGTTATTGTACCCTTTAAACAATGAATTGGTGACCTACCGTGAAGAAAATAAGGTGCTCTGTTTAAACATTTACCCAAAACCTGACTTTAAAAAAGGGCTTCTATTTGCTTTTCAGTATTCTGGAAAAGTTCAAAAAATAAAATATTGACAACTCTTCCAATCACTGTTGAGGAATGATTCTTTATTACTCTCCCTGTCATCTTTCTTCTAACAAGGTCCTTTTAAGGATATCTGTATGACCTTTTGTACTTTGACTGTCCTAGGGTATTTGAAGAGACAAAATGATTGAACTCATCCTTGTGTTGGTTATGCTCTGTTGACCTCCACTATGCTGCAAATCAACAGCTTTACCAAATTCTGTTTTTCCCTCTCACATGAATAAAGGAACTAGGCTGATTCAAGGTATTATTAAAAAATAAAACAAAAATTAAATTAAATTAAAAACATAAAACAAAAAAAAAAATTTAAAAACACAGGGAAGATGTGTGAATATCTTAGCCATTTCTTTCCTTTCTGTAGACTAAAAGGATGCATTCCCCCAATATACCAGCATGAAATATCTGTCTTTCAGACTAACAATACACATCTCTTCTGTGGAAAAGATTTTGGAAATAGGCAGGACTGTCATAGCATTTCCAAGTGAAAGGTTTTTGATGTTTCTCTTATCCGACTGTTTTGGATGAAAATGTAGAAAAGCCTAAATCCCTCTTATCTGTCCTTAAAATGATCAGCCAATTCATTGTGTAGCAGTGCAATCACATTTTCAGTCTAAACAAGCCACATGCAAAGAGCTCCATCAGGAATCCCATTCCAAAGGTACACTCTAACAAATGCGCCCTGCATGCCTGGTGCAATTGGTTCTCTGACATCAACTATTTGGCAGCTCACTGTTTGCACAGTGTAGTCTGGTTTCTGCTTGGAGACAATACCTACTGTACTCAGACTATTTACTCTGTAAATAGAAATAAAATTCCCCAAGGAAACTGAGGCAGTGGTAGCACTTTACTTTTAATTATTTGACTAAATTAACCAGTTCCAACTGTTTCAGATTTGATCAGTTTATAGTAATTCCATTATTAATTCAGTCTTCCTCACACAGCTTGCAATGACCATGCACAAACCTGCTGTATAAAGTGAAATTATGCCTTAAGACTAATAATTGATAAGGTATCATGCAGAGTATTATCAGCTTGCAGTCTGGCAGTTTCATTAAGGTACATGCTACGCAGGTTTTATTATCTTTTCTTCTGGAAGTTTCCATCTAAAAACTCATTAGGCCTATGAGAAGGGCACCTGAGAATTTAAAGCTGAGAAAATAGTATTCCCTGTTTTCGTGGTCTCTTTTCTTCGCATGGGAAACAACTTATTAAAGCATATCATGGTGAGAAAATCCATAAACATGATCTGCTCTTGAACTAAGTCTTACACTTCTGAAGATAATCCAGCCTCTCTGAACACAGGCTCTACTGAACATAGACAACGAGTTTTACATAAAAGCACATTATTCTTCTAAGTGGCTCAACTATACCTCAAGCTAGTTTGCTATATGTCTAGGAAAAAGTGGGCCAAGTGGTGGGACTGTGAACTGCCTGAGTAACTCTGAAAAATAACTCAGCCATTTAGGTCATTCTAGTCAAGGCAATGACACCTATGGGATTTTTAAATATTCCTGGGAGTCTATTTCAGTTTATTTCAATTAGGGATTAAAGAGGCTACTTGCATCTTTCTGCCTCTAAGTATTTTTCAAATCTGGCCACTAAGCCATGCAACCTAAAATCCTGAATATTTTTGTCCCAGAGCCATAATTCCTCACCAAGCCTTGAGTGGTTGATCACTGTTCCCATTAGTTTCTTACCAAATAATTACATATATAACATAATTTAAAAAAAACAAAACCAAAAGAAACAGCTCACTTAAAGAAATGTGATGTTCTCTTTGCTGTACCTCAACCCTCAACCTCACTTGCAATCACTTCCTACTGATATAAATGGAAGAACCTTTCTGTCCTTTATCTTGAAAAAGAATATGAATAAAAACAGACTGGTCTTAGCTTTATTTGCAAGAGATAAACAAAACTATGTAAACGAAGTTGAGAACACACCTCAATCCCCACCTCAAAGTTTTTATTTATGTGGTTACAAAAAACACATTGTTCTTTCTAATTTTATGAGTTATTCAGGGGATACTCTGCAGGACAGTGAAGTGATTAATTGAAAAAAAATAGAGAGCAACCATTTTATTTTTCTTATGTGTAAATACATTTTGTTTATGATGTCCATCTGAATGCTGAAGAAGTGTTCAACACAGCATAGTCAGAAGAGCAAGAATGAATTCTGGACTTTATTTCTGGCATAGGGTGAAAGTTCAGTCTAACTCAGAAGATGCATTTAGCTATTTCTGGTTGTTGAACGTTGGCTGCACAAGATCAGTACAGACCAGCACACATTACTGCATTACATCAGTGGGGATTTTCTTCCTGTATTTGTTCCCTTCTGCTTCTCCCTATTAGCCTTGTTGCTCTACTCTGTAAGTTTTGCACTCCTGTAAGGTTCCTATCTCTTCCACTCTCTTAGTAAGAACAAGACTGTGAGATTTTCATGATTACCAGCCTGTGAAACACAACATGTAAGAATTATAAAGAGAAGAAGCAGTAGCTAGCTAAAAAAGCACAGAATGAGTAAAATTGTGACAAAAAAAAGTTAAACAAAAAACAAACAAAAATTATGTATGATCATGACTCTTTTTCATTTAGCTCAGTGTACTTTCCACATGATGGATTACTCCAATTTAGAAAATGGAGAAATTTAACCCAGTGGCCTTCATCAATAGTTCAAGGTTCATTGAGGGGTACCAAAATCCCACTCTTGTCTTCATCATCCATTTGATAGAGATCTACATAATGTCTTTAAAAACAGATAGATGAAGAAAAATTTAACTATTTTATGTATTTAATTCAATTTTAAGAACTAAAAATGCCAAAGTACACAGGTAGACCTGACACTATAGGTGGGTTACAGATATTTAAATATTCAGAGGAAATAGGCCCAGGGTTTTATGTCTGCCTTACAGCAGCAAAGGCCTCAGTTTTGAAAAATGCATTTGAAGAATTTAAAATAGAATTAATACATGTTTAAATAACTAAATTATATTACTTTTATCTATGCAGTAAGATATTGTCCTGAAGCATACTAATTCTTCTTAGAAATTGTTGCATTGTGACAGCTTGTGCCACCTCTTTAGCACAGAATGGGAATTATGAGCAAGCAAGTTAACTAACCTGGTTTTGGTAAAAATATATATGGGTAGTGGTTATTAACTTTTATTTTTATAGCTTTTTTTAAATTCAATTGTATTGCCAAACTATTCATGTCACTAATGTCCCTAACAGGCATAATTCTGTTACTGGGTCATGACGAATTTGCAAACCCAGGAAAAAAATAATCTTTTAAATCGGAATCAATAATACTAAATGTGAAAACATTTTAAAACATTTTTAAAAAATATTTATCAGAAAGTCAAGGCTCAAAAAATCATTAATTGAGGAAGAAATGGGAAAATCAATATGCCAAAATTTGAGAAGAAGTTAAATTCAGCAAGACCTGGTTTTTGTGCCCTGCAATGAGTCAACAGGCTGAATGAGTCCTTAAAGCCAGAAAGTGAGAAGACATTACCTGGGAATCAGAATGGGAAGTCATTATTTGATCCCAAGTCATAGTGACATTATTTAACAGTTTGTTTTCCCTCATAAAGCATAGACTGAGAAGTTGTTAACAAAATATCTCTGTCAAAAAATGAAAAACTGATTATTGTCAATAAATTAAAAAGTTGTCCAAGCCTGGTCTACATTGCCTACTTAACCTGTGTATAAGATTGTCATTTCTTTTCCACCCACATTCATATTTTGGTCAATTAACTTCTCTCATTGTGGTTGACAGTAAATCCTTAAAAGGATTACAGTTTCTCAACATGTATAAAGGGATTTGACCAGCTAGGACAAGACACAGCAAAACAAACAAAAGAAGTAGAAGCTGAACTTAAAAATTATCAACATTCAAGCACAAGTAAGCCCTCAGTAATGTTGATAAAGGACCAGAGACAGTTACATCCAGAAAGGAATGAAATTAAAATAATGGTTTTCTAACCTGATAGAAGAGTGACCTATCAATGAATAGACACTAATCAGGAAAGGTTGCTCAGAACTAGCAAGCTTACTTTCAGAAGCCACAGACAGAATTTCTGCAGGTATAGGCAGATGCAATACTTTAGAGGCATTGAAATATTTGGTTATGATTTTTTATTCCCTTACTCTTTAGATATCGCATTAACAAAGATGAATGACTATCAAACAAGTGGGTAAGCCTCTCCTGTATGTTCTCCTGCTCTTTCATTAAAGTAATTTTGTATATGTTTCCTAACTTCTGTAGTAAAATATGTTTTAATCAGGCTTTTTGTATGAGTACTGAGTTTTAAATTTTGACTCTTAAGTTACCACGCTTGCAATCTCATCTATGAAAGACAAGCAAGAGAATGTGATTAAGCCAGTTCACCTTTGACAGTTAATATGAACTTCATTTGCAAAGCCTGCCTTTGAATAAGCCCAAGCAGAAGAATAACTGTGTTTCTCAGAAACTGAGTACTTTTCAAGTTGTAGCTCATCATCTAAACAATGGAGAATTAATAAGCAAAAATAATATTAAGAAAATAAATTATTTTCATAAATCTTTAAGGGACCAAACTCATCCGAAAAGGATCCATCATGTAACAGAACTTCATATAAACATCATGTGTGCAGATACAGCTGTATACAGTTCAAGAAAAATATAGGATGTTAGATCTAATTTAAAGCAATGCAGAAGGTCAAACAGACAAGAAAATTTCTGCTTCTGTGCTAGAGGCAGGACTTTAAAAAGATAAAGCATTATTAAATTTCCCATACTCAACACAGACCTGATTTCTTCCAGGACTGGTTGTCGTCACGACATCTGAAAATTAAGACAGGTCTTTAACAGGTTTGATAACACGTAATTCTCAGAGACACTTCACTCTTACACAGACAAGGTCAGAATAAGTCAAACAAAACTTGTGTTGTCAAAACTGGAGTTCAAAGCATATTGATCCTGGAAGTGTAAGACATCTATAAGCTGTTCAAGTGAATTCAGGCAGTGACGGCTGTACACCTTATCCAAAGCCTTCTTGCAAAGCCTCCAGTTGGTGCTCTGCTTCTACTCACTAGTTGGGGGTAGGGAAGCATGTTCTGGATGTCAAATACATTATATGAAAGATCAGACCAAGAGAGTGGAGGAAGACTAACACTGCTATGCCCATTAAAGACAAACAAAATGCACCAGTGGCTTTGGTCAGAAGATAGGAGCAGGTGCTCTCTTCAGGGCTCTAACAAAGACCTGAAGGCTCTTTGGCTAATTTGTGGTATGGTTCTCACTAGCAACAAACTATTAGGCTATACAAGGGGCTGCAAAGGTATTATTAAGTCCTATTTGTTATAAAATGTAGAGAAAATCATGTTTTAAATGGAAAATTACTAACTTCATTATGATTTATTTTTATTGTGGTGTTGTTCACTACAATACTTGAATGCTTGAGAAGAGTAGCATTTACCTTTACATTTCTACTGCCAGGAAAAGGGATGAAATTTTAAAGACAGTGAGACTTAACCCAGTTTAGAGATTGGCAAGAAAACATTTACAGGAACACTACCTTGAGATGAGTAGTATCTGTTTCTTCAGAACCCTTATCATTCTTACAGCTATTTAGGTGCCTAAGTTTCAGTTTCCAATGGATCCAATAGCAGCCGTGGACATTTAGCACTTTGTTTGAAACTCCAGCTTATAGTTAGCAGGAATAAGTTTAACTTGTCACAATAGAAAGAATTCTTTTACACATCACCCAACTGCTTTAGTCTAGCAATAACTATTTTACTCCTGTGTTCCCTCCCCTCATTGAATGTTAGCCCTTCCCTCCATGTTTGCTGTAAGCAGCATTTGAATTTCTGGAGCAGTAAATGAAGCCTAGTCCATACACAGATGATAAATGAAAAATTATAATTATAAATACGAATTAAAGTATTATTCCTTTAAGAGCTTTCTAATTGTAAAAAGTAAAGTATATTTACTTTGCAGCAACTATCCTTCCATAGAGCCATCCATCCAGCAGAATGGAAGAGGCAGAGTCTAAGAGAAAAGAAGTGTCATCACATGATTAAATGATAGATGATATCACAGAGTCACAGAACGGGTCAGGTTGGAAGGGACAGCAGTGGGTCATCTGGTCCAGCCTCCCTGCTTGAGCAGGGTCATCCTAGAGCACATAGCACAGGATTGTGTCCAAACAGTTATTTAATATCTCCAGTGAGGGAGACTCCACAACCTCTCTGAGCAACCTGCTCCAGTGCACTGTCACCCATAGAGTGAAGAAGTTCTTCCTCATGTTCAGGTGAAGCTTCCTGTGCATCAGTTTCTGCCCATTGCCTCTTGTCCTGTTGCTTGGCACTGCTGAGAAGAGCTCGGCTGCATCCTCTTACCACCCTCCCTTCAGTGGCAGACGTTGATGAGATTCCCCTCCTGGTCTTCTCCAGCTCTCCCAGCCTTTGCTCTTACAGGAGATGCTCCAGTACCTTAATCATGTTTATTACCCTCTGTTGGCCCCACTCTGGAAACTCCTTGTCTCTTCTGCCATCTCTACTATGGAGCTGGAAAGAGATCACATTTTTTAAATAATGGGGACTCATCCAAACTCTTAGAGATAGGAAACAGCATGACAGCAAATCCCTTTCTTTCTTTCTTTCTTTCTGAATACATTTTAAAATTTTCTGCCACTATTGGACTAGAATAATTTTTAATTTTAGCTCATTTCTCACACCTTTCTTTCAATGCTTACTGATACATCCTTTCATTTTCTTCTTTTCATGCATTTAAAAGAGGTTATCTGCCCAGGACTCATGTTACAGATACATACATATTTGTTAGTAAATAAATTAAAGCCATCATTGCTAATTTCTTCGCAGCAGTCAAGTGTTTGAGGCATTAGAGTTCTTACCCCATTATGACTTTAGAGCTGTATCACAAAACAGAAAATAGCTTCACCATGGTTCTTGGGATCAGTGATTTTTGCAAATGTTTTGTTTTAACACATAAAACGGAATGCTTTTCTTATTTAGTTACATTGTAGTTGTCATTCAAATCCTAGAAGGATCCTCACTTGACAGTGATTTTGATGGCAGTAGTAGAAAATGAGGACGAGAGAATTCAGTATTTCATCATAATTCAGGAGCTGGAGGGCATCCAGTGAAATTTCCAGGTCTCAAATTCAAAACCATGTTACATAATAAACTGTCCAACTCATTGACACAGTAATCTGTTGAGGCCAAAAGACTGAAAATGTTCAAAAAAGAACTAGACAAAAATCACACAAGACAGGTCCACTAGAGGCTTTTAAATACAGTGGACAAATAACAGCCCCTGGCTCAGAAAGTCTGCCCTGCCTATTAAATGCCTTAAACTGGGAGGTTTCAAAGGAGCACTGTTCTGCACCTGCCCTGATGCTCCATCTCCCTCGAAGCACCATCTATGACCCATCCTCAGAATAGGAAACAGCAAACTAAACAGATCTTTGGTCTCAGTCTATATGACATGGTTTTGGGACAACAAATTTTTAAAAATGAGTGCAATATTTTCGCTTCCACTGTTATATTTTACAGGGTTTTTTAACTCTTTAGGTAGTGATTGAGGGTAATAACTAAGAAGAAAAACAAGAAAAAAAAGGAGTAGGTTTAATCAGTACATATGTATTATTTATAATTTAATATATTGTTATTGGTCAGAAAAATACAAAATTAAATGGCAAAGATGAGAATGCAAAGACAGATCATGCCAATGTTAGATATGAATAAAACTGTCAATTATCATTACACCTGTAACAGATGGTGAGACTGTTAATCATTTTGTAGCAATAATGAATTTACTGCCCAGAGCAAAATGTGATGTTCCAATTAGACTTGTGCTCTAGTACATAAGAATGACCTCAATGGTTTTGGTTTTGAGACATTTGGTTTTGAGGATTCCAAAACTCTTTGAATATGTTTTTTTCTCAAGTCCTCCCTCCAGGATGTTTGAATATCTGTTTATTTGTTTTAGAACATGAGACAAAATTCTAAGAGATGCGACCACGTTTACAGAGATTTATTCTTTATGAAGTCCACATTCACAGAATCACAGGACCACAGAATCAAGGAATAACAGAATGGTTCAGGTTAGAACAGACCACAGTGAGCCTTCTGATCCAACTTCCCAGCTCAAGCAGAGTCATCCTAGAGCATATTGCATGGAATTGCATCCAGGCAGTTCTGAAATATCTCTATTGAGAGAGTCTCCACAACCTGTCTGAGTAATCTGTTTCAATGGTCAGTCACTCTCACAGTAAAGTCTTCCTCGTGTTCAGGTGGAACTTTCTGTGCATCAGTTTCTGCCTGTTGCCTCCTGTCCTATTGCTTGGCATCACACTCTGTCTCTTGACAGTGTCCTTTTAGATATTTACACACATTAGTAAGGTTATCTCTTCCAGAGGCTGAGCAGGCCCAGCTCCCTCAGCCTTTCCTCATAAGAGAGGTTCTCCAGACCTTTGACCAATCTAGTAGCTCTGTTGGTACCCTAAAACCTGGGAATTTTAAACTTTCTGTGCTTTGTGGCACTGACCCTCAAAAGAACACTGCTTTTGACTTGAGGCCTTGGAGAAGGCTTCCAGATTTGAGTGATGGAGTTGGGATCACTGGTGTGTAGTTTGAATAGAGGTGTGTAATATCACATGGTGAAGGGTTTGAGATTTGGGGTTTTAGAATACAGTAATAGGTATGGGACAAGATGGAGGTTCTTGGGCATTGTCTCTTTCCTCCTTCTTGTTCCTTCTTCTTAATTTCAAGTAGTGGTTTTTGGTTGGATAGAAAATCCCTCAGTGCAGGTCATGGGTGTTTGGTCATTGGGTCAAAAGTATAAATAATATAGATGTTAGTTTTTAATTGGATAGTTAGGTTTTAAAAGACCTTGTAACTAGCTAGATCCACCGACATTTTGCTGGCTTTTGCCTTGTTAGCTAGAAGTGCTGCAGAACGCTCAGTTACTATAGATAAGAATTAATAAAACAACACAGTTTGAACAAGAAAATCCATCTCTCATGCATTCAATCCTGACACTGAGTGAAGGCAGAAGAAAAAAGAAGCCAGCCACTAATATGTGGAGCCACTAATACAGCTCTTCATTGGACCTGCTCCAGCAGCTCCATGTCTCTCTTGTATTGAGGGACCTAGAAGGGCACTCCAAATTTGGCCTCAGCAGACCTGAGTAGGGGGGCAGGATCACTTCCCTGGGCCTGCTGGCTCCCGGGGGATCCAAGGCAGCCCCAGCCCCAGGAACCTCCCTGGGGATTGGGATGTTCTGTAGGCCCATGTCTTGGCCCATCTTGGTGGAGCCCACGGCCAGGCAGGGCAGGGCTCAGAGGGACCAGAGACTGGCCCTGCTCTGGGGTCACTGGGGCAGGAGCTGCTGGCCCCAGGGGTCTGGAATATGGTCCTGAGCCATGGGGTGTGTGCAGGGAAAGAGCCAGCAGGGCTAGACAGGGATGGGCAGGACAAACAGTGCTCTGTTAAAGGAGTGCTCTTGTTTAGGGGTGTTTGGGGCAAGCATCCCACCTCCCCTTTCTAGTGCAGTGCACATGTTGTCTGCACACTGCCTTTCCCACAGAGCAGCCTGACCTTAAAAATTACCATCTGAGTACCAGGAGAACTAACCTCCTCAGGAATAGAGTACATTAGTGAAGAGTGACTCTCTCATGTCAACCATTGGTCATTTCACTTGCTGCCTATTCCTGAGAGTAATGCTGCACATAATATTCATGAAAATTCAGTTGCAGAGATTTCTAAACCTAAAATATTTTTCAAAAAAATCATTCTCAATCCTCCTCTGCAATTTCACTAGTTAAAGTCCCACCAGGCAGGTGACAGTTTTCAGGTCCCAACTGAGCAATTTAGCATAAGTGTCATATAAAATGCTAGTATAATTCCAGGCAGTCATTTCATTTATTGATACTTCCTACATCACTGCAGTAGCCTTCAGGCCTCATTTTTCCATCTGTCTGGAGACTTGGAGCTTCAGAGCCTTATTCAGGGGTTTTCAATTTTTTCTGCAGACTAAACACCCATGGCTATAATCTAAGGCCCCTAGTTCTCTTTTTAACACACACTGTTATCTCTAGAAATCTTCTACTCACCAGAATATTGCTACAAATTCTAGTTGCTGCCCTAACGCAGCATGAGTGCCTCTGATCTCTGTCTCCTTGCCCACGGTTCCCATAAAGGACAGATTTTTCCAGCTTGTGCTCATCCTACATATATAAAATGCCATCCAGCACGTTATTTAATTCCAACAGCAGTCAAATATGGATGCCTGAAAAAGAACGAAGAAACAGGGCAGGCATGTAGCAACGCCCTAAATATTTACCAGGTTACTATTAATTTACAGACTAGAGATTTCCTGAGCCAAAGCAGTTACCTGCATGTAAAATGCCACAGTGTGCTTCTCTACGACAAAATACAGGTTTCCAAATTTTAATTCTGCGTGCAGGTTTATCATACACATAATCCCACAATACAGGTTGCACAGTTTTATTGTGTTTTCTAATGAATTGTCTTTTTGTTTGTTTGTTTGCTCTTGCCACCTGATAGTTGAATCTAATGGCACTCAGTTAGCTTACTGGAAAAGGAAGCAAATGGTTTCCTGTGTTTACCCTCTGCTCTGGGTTATCATGTATAATCAGATACTGGTCCTTGACACATCCACACTGAAGCTGGCTGGGGTACTCTTACACTTTACTGCAGCAGCATCTGCACTGGTAATATAGTTGTACCAAAGTAGCCTGCAACCCCTAGATTAGCTGTATTAACAGAAAACAGAGCTCTGGAATGCATTGAATTGGTTTTGGATGTTCTCTTTGAAAAGCTCTCAGTTTTCCAGAGTTTATGCCTATAACAGAAGACAATTTAGTCTGCCGTGTTCTGCACGGTATTTAATCTTATCTACATTTCCCGTTTTTCTTTCTTGAGCAGTAGGTGGGAGGACATCATCACAAGCCAGTGTTAATAGGGTGTTAGAGGCCAGTGAGATAGATATGGATCCATAAACCCTGGAATGTAGGGAATAAAATACCTCATATGAGGCAACAGAGCGACTGCCTTCCCCTTACCAGCAGAATCTAAGGAGGGACTGGTGAGTGGTGTCTGATTCACTGCTACTCTGTACCCTTTGGTTGCTACTCACATAGTTCCCTGCCCTTGCGTGAGAGTGCTCTTGTCTTAACCATCAATGAGCCCGACAATTAGGGAAGGGTACATCCTGCAGCAAAGGGGCCAGCATAGTGCAATGAAGACAGAGAGCAGGGTATTGGATGCGTTAAAGAGGAAAGGATGAAAAAATTGCTCGCAGCATCCCACTTAAATAGAGAAGCTGCTCACCTGCAGAGAGCCAGCAGTAGATAAAATTTCTGGATGGGGAGCCTATTTTCTCTTCCTTGTAGAACATACCATTTCCTCTCATCTTATTCCTCTCCTTAATAACATGATATAACCTTTGCCAGACTTTTCTCTCACTTAAAATTTTGCTGACTGATCTTTTTCCTTATTCTTCAATTTTTCTCTCTTTATAGCACATAACAAAATAGCATCAACATTTTTTAGAAACATTTATCTGTCAATCTGTCAACTCCTGTTTAACAGACCTGATGATTACAGGCAATCATTTCAGATGCAGTGTAGTGCTAAATCAGACCTTCCCAACAGAAACTGAAGTTCCCAATGAAGCACCACATTTGCATTCTGCCTTCAGAAGACTGTGGCACCTAAGTGAGATGAGGTAGGAAATCTGCAAGCTTCTCATAAATAGCATCCAACTGCTTTATTAGAAATGGAATTATAGGAAATCACGTTCCTACTGCTGTACATGAAACTGATCTGAGGTACTCAGAGGCAACTAGCAATTGTCAAACAATTTGTATACGATCATCAGACCTTTGTCTGATGGAAATTTTTCAAATAACATTTCAATAGTTCTCCAGCTTAGAGCAGAAAGACTTTCTTTGGATTTAGTGGACATAAATAAACCTCTCAAAATAAAGACCAGCAAAAAAGTGCCTTATTCAGATGAGATTGCTACAAGCCAGAAACATTTTGGAGAGGCCAATTCTAAACTAGTGGATGGGTGTAAGGCCACCTGATGTAACAAAACATACTGCTAATGTTTAAGAAATCATGCCTTAGGATGCAGCTATAAAAGAGCTGCTTGAGAGTTCCTAGAGAAATTATTATTGTCAGTTCAAGTTAATGCTAATTAACTGACTCAAGTCTCTAGGAAGCCAGAAGATCGTCTTTCCATTTGGATCTGTAGTAGACATTGAACAACCTTAGAATGATCTATTCCTCATGTTTACCAAATGCAAGAGTTTACAGTTGCCTGGATGCCTTCATATGAAGTTGTCATATGACAATGAAGGCCCACATAGCCACTCACTCCCTCTAGGTGGGAAGGGGGGGGAGAATAGGAAGAGTAAAAGTGAAAAAACTCATGAGATAAGATACAAAAAGTTTAATAGGGAAAGCAGAAGCATGCACTGAAGCAAAGCAAAACCGGGAATTAATTCACTACTTCCCATGGATAGTCAAGTATTCAGACTTTCCCAGGAAAGCACAACTTCATCATACATGAAGGTGGCTTGGGAATAAAAATGCCTTCACTTTGAACATCTTTCCTTCCATTTTTCCACCAGACCTGTACACTGAGCATGATGCTGTACAGCATGGAGTATCCTTTGGGTCATTTTGTTCTCCCTTCCAATATCTTGTGCATCCTCAGCCTCCTCGCTGGTGGGGTGAGGAGCAGAAAAGGCCTTGGCTCTGTATAAGCACTTCTCAGCAATAACAAAAACATCCCTGTGTAATCAATGCTGTTTTCAGCACAATACCAAAGTATGACCCCATATCAGCTACTGTAAAGATAATTCACTCTGCCCCAACCAAAGCCAGCACAGAAGCAGTGACATACAAAACATAATTTCTCACTGCTACTGTTGACTCTAGTACAGCTAGATCACCCAGCCTTTATGAACCAACATACATAAGACATCTAAATAGATCAAACAGCATAAAATCACTGCATGTTGGCAAAGTTCCAGTAAGCTCACAGTTCATTTCCAAGCTGACTGAACCTAATTAAAGCATATCTCAAGATATAAAATTAGTAAGGATATGTCAGAAAGTAAGCATAAGCAAACAGATTCATAAAGAAGTCAGTGATAATTGGAATTTCAAATGGTGACACTAGCTTGTAATGTCAGCATAGTAACCATTCCTATGGAGATTAAGAATTCACTGAAAATTAATGTAGAGACTTTCACAGGCTAAGCAATGAAAGATTTGAGCAGATGGAGACCCCTTTGCCTTAGGGGCAAAATTAATATTCTCTAAATGCATGTACTTCCCAGAATGCTTCATGCCCTGAGAGATCTCCTACTTATTATTCTGCCATTTAATTGCAGGGGAAAAAAAATATTCTAAAACATTTTTAGGTAGCAAAGGAGAGGAAAAAAAGTGAGGTAGGATGCTGCATAAAGTGTGATGTCTAGTCATAGTGAAGATTTCCACTTGAGAAAATACTTTTGTTTTAATACCATTCAAAAGGTCTGTGTCTCTGTCGTGACAAAGCAAGCTGATCTCAGGGAATCCATTTACTGTCCTGCACCATCATATGACTGGCATGGGCAATGGTAGAGTTCTTCACACTAAATATATTATTAATATCACCAGTATTATCACAATTCCATAATTTTAGCCCCATGGTACAGAAGTTTTACAGGATGACACTGCAGTGCAGTTCAGGAATTTACAAGGTAATTAAATCTTCATGGAAATCTCTTTTTTTATTATTATTTTTTATTTTTATTTTTATTTTTATTGAAAAGTGTTCACAAATATGCAAGAAAAATAAATGGGTTGATTTTGTAGTGGGGCTATTTTGCGACAAGTTGGGAGGGACCACAATGGGTCATGAGGTCCAACCTCCTTGCTCAAGCAGGCTCACTGTAAAGCACGGTGCACAGAATTGCATCCAGACAGTTCTTGAATATCTCCTGTCAGGGAGACTCCACAATCTCTCCGGACAATCTGTTCCAAAGCTTAGTCGCCCACATAGTAAAGAAGTTCTTCCTTGTGTTCAGGTGGAACTTCCTTGTATGCCATGCCTTGTATTATACTAACCCTGGACAATGAAAACATACCTTTTTTTAACAATTATCGATTATCTTTTATATGTAAATATTCAATTCCTATAGAATATGCAGGTAGCATGAGAAACTCAAAACTGTGCTTCCCTTTGATTTGTTCATTATCTATGGGGTTTTTTAAAGGCTGGGACATGTATATTATTCTATATAAATATTTATATAATTGTTAATCATATAACAGAGTAAATTAATATCAAATTTTAACCTGTCATTTATTTAAAGTAACCCCACATCTGGAAAATATTACTGTAGGAGGAGGAAAATCACCTGCAATGATTATCTTGATAAAGACACATATTGCTGAATAACAGCAATATTTGCATATCGCAGAATATTCCTCTGGTCTTTTAAAATTATTGCACCATAGACATAAACTTCTAAGATCTCTTCATCTTGTGACATCATCAAAGTGAATATTTTATAGCTGGAGTGCTAGGAGAAATTACTGAACCCTGTACCTTAGTGGAGGAGTACCACTTGAAATCATAAAGGAATTAACACACGCAAAGCTAGCGGGTTTATGTTCCGCAGCCACTGCGTTTCTGCTCTACTCGGGAATGACCGAATACTTTGTAGCTGTTTTAGATACTGAATTACAAATAGTCATTGGGTTTTAAAAACACTTCCTGGAACATGGTATTTTGTGCCTGAAGCAAAGCACACGTTTTCAAGAAACCTGTAAAAGAAAGAAAAAAAATTGTCAAGGCATATCTTGTTGAGCTGCCGCCATTTAGAAAAGTTTTATAGGTTTGAAAAACACTTGATCTTAAGTGTCATCACATGCATCTCAAGGTTTGTTGATAGTTGATGTTCAAGGGAGTACAATTGTAATGTTTGCAGCCCTTAAAATTACAGTATAATTAAAAAAAAACAACCAAACAAAGAACCCCAAACAAAACAAAACAACAACAAAGAAAAAAAAAAAAAAGAAAAAAGAAAAGTATTTTTTTGCAGCTCAGAAGTAAATCTAAAATTCCAGGATGTGCTGCTTCCTGGGATGAATAGATATAACTGTTAATCTGTAGTTAACTGGGTTTCCTTTCTCAAATTGTGCCAGATCAATAAGGCATCTAAACATGAATTAACTCTTGCTGACTCTCTCTGCATTAGCATGTACTGTGGCCTAATAGAATTCTTCCTATCAAATTCAAAGTAGGAGGATTTCAAACATGTTTTAATAGACAAAAAATTACACAAAGGAACTACCTGGACATGTCTTAAATTTTACATTCAAAAAAATTTCCTCAAGAACAGAAAACACTAATTAATTAATATAAAACTTTATATGTAATTCTGATTTCTATCTCAATTAACAGAGCAAAATACATACTAAAGATCCTTTTTTCCTGTGGCAGAAGGCTTCCATCCTGAGCACCAGATAAAACACTTCATTCTGGCCCTGTGAGAGTTGGAGGGAGATCTGTTACCAAAATGGGAGGTCAGAATGTGAACTACGGGTGTATTTTCCATGAATTATTGACTGAGATTTTTTTCCAGTAATAGGATAAATGCCTTCAGAAAAGAAGAACTAGGAAAGAAGGAAGTTTTAAGCTTTATTTTCTCTGCATGCTAGAGGGAGGGAAGAACAGCACCATTTCATTGTTTATTTTAAGAAAATATCTTTTTATATAGAGATCCATTATTACCCTGGTCACTGACCATACCAAAGTAAGAGCAGTTAGGAAATGTATTTCTTTTCCATTTCGAGTTACAAATCAATAATTCCTATACTGCATTTAATCTGCCTACACTAACTTACATGCTCAGAGCTCAACAGTGGCTGCTTTTCTCCTGTGTCCACTGAGTGCATCTCCTGTTCCAGCTTTATGGTGTCTTATCCCTCCCCTTTGCACAGAAGAAAACAGTGACAATCAAGCACCTCAGGCCTCACTGTGGTGAGTCAACTGACAGCTTTCACCATAAGCCCAGGGCAACTACTCCTGACAACCACTTTTAGTGTCCAACAACATACTTTGTGTTTTTGCTCATTGCCTTTCCCACATTTATGCTTCCTTTGTGCAGAGCCAGCGCCTGAAAAATGCTAAATAGGACACTGTATAGTTTGGGGATGCACGGGGGCAGGAGGGGGTGTGTGCCAACTCAAAGTATGTTCTGCTCATCATTTAAAACAGAAACCTGGAGAAAATAAGCTTAATCTTCTGGTTGTTTGATAATGTAATGTAAGTCCCTATGACCAGGCTTTTTGCCATCTGTATTGGAAAGATTAGAAAGAGTATCCAAGACTTGCTTATTTACTAAATCATAGGGTGCAGTAGATACATAATCATTTAATTATTATTAATAATAGATATTTTCTCATAAATTTCTGTGATGTGGATGCCAAAAGCATTTTCTTTGTATGTATTTTTATGGTTCTTGTAAATTTTTTGCTCCATTATAAAACAGAGCAAAGAGTTTAATTAGAAAGTAAACTTTACCTTTTTTTCTGATTTGTGTATTAAAATGGTATAAAGTTGGAGGCATCTTAGTCCATAGCAAAGTATTTCTACCAGGATATGAAGTGAATTAACATTTCAGCACAGAATCAGAACTTTTTTTTTTTTTTTGCCAAATGGTTTTGTTTTGCAAGTGAAACTAATTTAGTTAAGCATTTTTAAGTACCAATATTCTTTCATAAAAGAAAATATTGACTAGCTCTATATATTGACAGATAAATCAAGTTGGGTAGATTGTTTGGTAGATTGAGTGCTGGATCCACTGACCTTCAAATCTATCATGTTTTACAATGTATATTCAATCGCCTTACAGCAATACACTTCTTTATTCTCTGTCAAGCATATACCTGATGTAATGTGTGCTCTATTGTCAAACAAAATAATTATTATTTCCATGGAGTATGGTATGCAGGTGGGAGAAGAGGAGAGAAGTAAAGGTTATTTTAATTTAGTTCTCAGTTCTCTCTTGGACAACTTGCTTAGCTCATCACAAATACATCACTACATAGCTCAGCTATTCCTGATACACTGCCTTCAAAAATGTATTATTTATGGATGCAGTTATGTATTAACTCAAATGTCTGGAACAATTCCATGACAGAGATTCAAAGGGAATATTACACCTTCTCAACAATTTGTAGTAGTCTTTTCTTAAGCTGATGAAGTGATTAAAGTTAAATGCACCATGATCCCTGTTGCTGCACATCTATGTTCAGAAGATACTATTTTACTTAATTGCCTTTCTAAATCAGAGAGTTTTGTTGCTGCAGCAAGAGCATATAAGGGAACAAGAATAGCTACTGCAGAAGGAAAAAGCAGTCAGCATGATGCACAGGGAAAAGTTAATAGCAAAAACAGAACTGGTCTACTACATCTGCATTCAACAGCTCCCTAAAACAAAGTACTATTGGATTACATTACTCAGTTGTGTGTTTCTGTGAAATTCTAGAGGCATCTAGACAGGATTAAATAGGATAAGAGTGTTCCCCATGATAATAAACATTAAATCCATTGACTGAATGACAGACAGAGGGTGATCCTGTTTGTGTGTGTGTGTGCGTGCGCACACCGTGTGCTCCCCTGCATGTGGTGGCCCCTGTAGGCTTGAGTCATTCGACTGCATTTCTGGCAGAGCCTATTATTCTGCATGCACACAGCCAAACACATTAAATATTTATCATATTGGAGCAGAGGGATGCTGCAAATGTGGAGTGCTGGTAACAATCTCGTCCAAGCATCTTCCTAATAAAGTGCAGATGTGATTTCAAAATGGATGGGAAGTCCAGAGCACACGCATGCGCATACACATGCATGCACACAAAATACACTGTGGCTTATTTGTGCTATGCCTCTTATTGATCACTACCAGATGGGAGGGTAAAGCAATAGCTGACAGATTAACCATATGGATCTGCTTTAATTCACGCTGAGTTATAGGTTTGCAATTCTCTCTTCTCACTTTTTGGCTCAGAAACCTACAATTTGCTAAGTGGGAAAAAAATGTAAACTTACTGTAAAGAGTACATTTCCTTCATAAGCCTCCTAATGCCACTCTCAGGAGCTGAGCTATCTTCCCCTACAAGAACTGCAGCTTCAGCATCTCTTCCTAAAGCCACAGTCAGTACCATGAGCGGGAGATTTTGTTGCAGACTGACGAATGAGAACTGTTTCAATACTGATGAGTCTTGCAGACAATAGATTCTAACTGAAGAAGCTTTGTTTAAGATTCTGCTTTTCACAAAGCTGCTTCAGCAAGCCTCATATAACATTCCAACAAAAAATCCAGAGGCCGCGGTCAAGGCATTGTTCTATTCTGAAAACTGGGAGACCTCAGCAGTTGCCTTGAGCTTCAAAGCCTTGGTTCTGGAAGCTTCCTAAATATTTGCTCTTCCTACAAGAGTCAGGTAGAGCAGGAGTTACAAACTGTCTCAAAGTAACAAATTAAAACACAGTCTCCCTACCCAACTGCGACCTTCTGAGACTCGTGCATTATGCATTAGGAGGCTGGGGTGTAAATGGGTATTTCAGAGACGTTTAAAGGGGAAAAAAAGAAAAAAGTTCTAATTGATGAAAAAGGCTTTTTGGTCTGTCCGTTAAAAGTAGATTTGTAACAATGTATTTTCAGTACAGTTTAACCTTTAATTTCTGTTGTTTTGATTTCACAGTCACCTCCATCCCACTTCCAAGGGCAGAGGGCAAACAATCCTTTACTGCTCATAAGTTTTACTTATATATATATATACACACCACTATAGTTTTCTAACCTTTCTGCTTTTCAAATCCATCACTTATGCCTACTGCCAAAATAAGTTGCTGCAGACTTTTCAGTTCTCTCTAAGTCCATAAAAGAGCTCTAAAAGCAATGTCATCAGAGAAACAACATACAGGGTCAAGACAGAATGAAGAGAGATGCAAACTTGAAAATTAGCTCTAGAGAGAAATGTTTACCATGCTTCAATGTGCTAGTCATATCTTCTGAGGGTGACAGGCAGATTCCAACCTGTCTGACACTAAAACGCTTGAATCTTTTCTTTCCTTTCTTGAGTCAAGAAAAACTGTGATAGCCAGACTTTCAATTAGTCAGTTTTGTCCCTCAGTTTTGTGACTACTTCTGTGCAATCTTGGACAGCTGGGGGTTTTATTAAATTTTCTTATCCCTAAAAAAGGAATAAACACTAATTCATGCACAAGAATTTCTAGGGGAATTAGAGAAGCATTTTCAAGCTCATAGTTAAGAGCTGAGCTCCATCTACTCTGCCTGGACATAATTCTAAAACCACAAAAAAGAACATAACACCCTATCTGGTAAAGTATTCTCAGTTAAAAATTTAATAGCCTGCTGGAACAAATAGCAAAAGTCCCGCTGATTTTAACACAGTTAGGATTTCACCCCACTAAACAAATTTCCTAATGGAAGTCATGCACTTCAAACATTTGCACAATAAAGCCATATATATTCAGTTTCAGCAAGGTATTTTGTAATTCATGCATGACTGATGCTTTACAAAAAAAAAAAAAAAAAAAAAAAAAACCACCAACAAAAACAACAAAAAACCCCATTAAATAAAATATCAGTGTTCTGTAAAAAACATGGTGGTTGGCCTTAAGATCATGCTATTTGTAAAAAAATCCTATTTTTAATATCAGTGGCTGCTAGAGAAAGGAATTAATTTTCTGCTATCGATTTTGATAAAAGCTAACAGCTTAACACTGTAATCAATGTCCAAAGACACATTTTAGAAAACATAAGGACATTTGTATATTTGCAGTGTTTTCCCTTCCTCAGCACGAGAGTTCAATTTGCTGTTGCAGTGTTGGTCACCTACCAAGCCTGTGACAAAAGCAGTTTGGGAATCTATAGCTCTCAAATCCCAGCCCTGCACATTAGCAGATAAAGCACACTGTTTCCTTCTGTGCACATGCTGCTCTGAGGGAAGGTAAGACTGAAGCCATCCTACAGAAACTATTATTTCACCATAAATGAAGGAATGTTACAGATGCTTCTCTGAAGGTGAACACCAAAGAGCAACATATGAGAGCTTCTCTTGACAGTGGAGGCTCTGTACGAGACTTGTGTGCCCAGCACTACTGTTTACATCTCTGTGGAGAAACAAGATGACATCCTGGTGATACAGCATGAGTCATTTACTCAGTGACACAACTCTTCATTACTGGAGTGTGCTGGCCCTTATTTCTAAATGGTGTCCCTGGAGCCACACCGGCAGAAACTTGGAAAGAAGCAAAGCTGTACTGAGGTCCTTCAGTTTCGGCCCAAGGCTAATGCATTTGTGTATTACCTCTGAACCTGCACAATTAATGGAACAATTAATAGGATGCAATGAGAGGTTATTTAGATTCAATCACTGTTGTAACGAAGAGGAGGAAAAAGAGACTCAGGTTGATATATTACATACAGTCAAAAGGGCAAACTGGACACACTGGGAACCAGGTTAAAATCTTGCAACTGTTGCCATAAAGTATAGCCATTAAGGCACGAACCAAATGCTTTTTTCTAACAGAAGAAAGAAAGTTTACTTTTTTTAGAAAGCAGCTTGAAGGCCAAATTCAGTACAGAGTATGACAGGGTAGATTTCCTTCAGCTCTATGAATGTGCAAATCCAAACATTCACACTGAAAAGCCAAATTCAGAAATGCTGTGTTTCAAACTGCTTTCACCAAACCAGAAAAAAAGCAACCAACCCCTGACAGACAGCTTTGCTTCTAAGTTTTCCATCTGCATTTCAGCTCCTATTCAATGTTAGGTAAATCATCAGAGTACCTGAGCAGGATTTAAATGACAATGTGGGTGCAAGTCCCTCCAGTGCAGGCAGGGGCTGTGTTATTTGCTTACTTGAGATGCCACATGCAGTGTACTGCACAAATGTTCAGATCACAACTGTGTTGGTAGAGCCTCTGAGTGTAGCTCAAACACACTCATCAGCTCTGCTGGGTTTCTTGATTTAGCATTTTTGATATCAGGAAAAAGTAATATCACTTCTGATGTCAGGTGAACATGCCATCTACATGTCCATGTACCAGTGTTTAATGAAAACCTACAGATGCCACCATACATAAAAGTATGTAAGAAACTTTAACTGTATCAGTTATACTCGTTAAATAGGTGTGCATATGATTTATAAAAATCCTCATGACACTGCCTAAAGTTCCGAGTTTGTGTTCTGGCACATCTGTGATAACAGATTAAAACTAGGTGATGCAAGTGTCCTTCTGCACCTTCCTGACAGATGCTGCTAGGCAGTGAAATGGACCTAAATCAAAGTTGTGGGCTGTAACCACTTCAACTGTCTAGTTTTAATCCATTGCCACAAATCTGCTGGATACCATAGAAGCAGTTATATTGTCCAAAAGTGCTTTTGTCAGTATAGCTCATTTCACACATTGAACCACTGTGAACTATGCTAGCCCTAGCACTTTTTTGCTAGTATAACTCTGATTCCATTAGTAGGGTTTTATTGGAAAGTTATCCAGTAAAGCTATCTGTAAAGCCAGGTCTTTCATTAGGAATGAAACTGCTAACAAGTTTGACATTTAAATTACCATTACTAGCCAGCTGAGTTATCTTGCTGAAATGAATGGGCCATTTGGACCTCTCAGAACTACTGCTGCAAGCTGTTTGCTCTCTCCCCTGTGATTCAAGTTCCTGATAGTTTTTTTGTTTGGTTTGGTTTTGTTGCAAGTAGAACTCATAAAAACATCATTATTTTTCAAAATTCAGAGTATCAAACCACTGATACAAAATGGTGTCTGACCTAATCTAGCATTTTCAGACCTTCTCCAACCACTAACCTAGAACAGGGAAAAGTCTCTAGATTACCTGCAAAGCTCCCAAGCTCCTGCTTTGCCCAAGAAAATACACTAAGAATCTCATTGTTAATGCTCCAGTTCTCTCCTATGTGACTTTGGGCAAATATTTTTATTTTCTTTGCTGCTGTTTTCCTCTCTGGTGAAAGGGTCTGGTTCACTTCCTCTTGCCAACCTGCTGTGATGGACCTTGCAGGTCACTGCATGAGTAGGGAGAGCGACGTCTCTCTTTCAAATGCTTTAAGAAAACAAAAAATCACAATTTACTTTTGATCAAGAGACTGCTACCAAAAAAAACCCTGTAAATACATCAGTCGTGCTCTTTCTGGCTGCTGCTCTACTGAGTTTTTTAGTTGAAAGCTGCAGAAGTCCTGTTGTGACAGCCATAGGGACTCTCAGATAAGACTTTGGCTACATGATGGAAGAGGCAATGCTGCAGGTGTTCACGTGGATCAGAAAAAATATACCATGGCAGCTCCTGAGAAAGTAACAAACTGTGCATTTGAAAGACTGTGAAATAAGCAAGCGGCACGCTGAAATAAAGATATTTGATCATCCAAGAAACATGGCCCTGACTCATCCAAGGGTGCTTTGGGACAGCCCCAAGCTGTATCAAGTCACATGGTGGCTTTGCTGCTTGTCAAAAATCAGGACAGCTCTATTTGCCTTGAGTTAACTGGTTCACATGTCCCTTGCCTACAAGTGATCTCATGTTCATTAGGATGTCAACTTTGCAAAACAAAAAAAAAGCAATTACAGACAGTGAAAACCCACAGTAAGGATTTGATGGGGGGGAAGACAAAATGCACAGACGTCTTGGGTAATCAATATCTTGGTTTCTTCAGACTTATTTATCAATTCTATAGACTGTGGATTACAGTATGCAGGTACTTCCAGATTCTGAAAAGATCTTGAAAAATCAGTGGTTACTAAATAAATGTAAGCAGCAGAAGAGTGCTCTTGATTTTGTACGTGAAATGAGAAAAAAAAAGACACGGGAGAAGGCTTGACATTCCTCTTCCAAGGACACTAACACAGCCCAGAATTACAGGCCCATCTCACCTTCTTCATGCTTCAAAGAGTAACGCCTGCAAATGGAGGCAAGGCTGTCCCACATCCTTCCCTGTTTGCTTTCATCATCTGCAGTGTGCTCGCTCAGGGGCTGACTAATGCTGCGTAATTGACAGATATCCACACTCTGGAGCATCATGGCCTGGTAAGTAACAGCTGGGAAGAAAGATTCTTGTTAAATAAATAGAAATAGATTTAGAAGGCAAGGATTTTAACTAAAGCTAGGTCTTCTGATGTATATTTCTGACAGCTCTTTCACTTGCACTTAATGCTTCAAGATGTACAAAAATCTGCATTATTTAAGACAACTGGTTTTCTTTGCCATCAAGTGTTTCTGAAGCTGCATTTTTATAGTTTGAAAGCTACTATGCTAACTTGGTGCCATGTATTTGAAAACTGCTTGCTAGAACAAACAAAACCAAAAAACACATTATTTTCATTTGCTGCCTTTTTTTTTTTTTTATAGGACATTGCAAGGATTCTTGAAGAATAGAGAAAAAGGTGGCAGGAGCATTTCCTAAGGGAGATAAACATAAACCTAATTTTTCAGAGTTATGAGAACTGCAGATAGTAAAAACACACACAAAGCCAGGCATAAAGCAGAGTAAGGTAGAAATGCAGAACACAGGTCAGGCTTGCAATAGGGTCTCAAGGGAAAATGAGGAACATTACTAAGCTTTACCCTTTGGGTTCACACAACTGCCACAGATTGTTTGCTGGTTTCACCCGCAGGTGGCCAGATAACATTTGGCAGTTTCACTTTAAGATGGCTTGTAGTCAAATTTCGAGCCGAATTTGGTGGCATTCTCATATCAGATTCAAGAGCTTGGTGCTCAGGCCTGCTCAGAGAGTGAAGAATTTGGGTAAAACAGTGCAAGCTCACAGGTACTTAATCAAAGAAAACAAAAAATCTTTTGCAGGTTTTTTTCCCGCTCTCTTTTTTTTTCTTCTATGGTTTTTGTCTTCTTTTTTTCTTCCTTCAAACCTACTATACTGGTTCTGTATGATACACAGATCAGACTGACTTAAAAATTTCACAGAGATGGCTCTTGACGTAAAACCAAGATATTTGTGCTTATCTCTCTGGGCACAGTTCTGTACTCCCTGCTGCCTATTTCGCTCCAGTGACTCTGCTTTCAGAACTCTCCATACAGCATGGCTGGTTCTTACAGGGTTGATCAGCAATAAGTGTTTCGGTCACAGAGGTTTTCAAACACATGGGAGAAAAACACCCTGATCAATTTAGCTATTTGCACCACTGGACTAATCCAAAAGATACATCCTTTCGGGTAACTCTGATAATCAGGCCATTTTTAATCTCCTCGTCTTCCTTCTTCTGCTACACTTTCCTCTCACTGAACAGAAACACTAACCAGGTGAGTGAATGGGTGGGTGGTGGTGTGGTAAAAGTGCTAGCTCAGCTTGCTAATGACTTGAACTGCTCAACTTAATGACAGATTTTGGCAGGTTCTGAAAATCATGATAGTAGTAACTGGCCCACATTGCATTGTTTCCCTCTAAGCTTCCTGGAATACACTAAACTGGTCAGTTTCTAAAATAATATTATTTTTTCATGTAGTACTTGGAAGAAAAGGCAACAGAAAAAAAACCCTGTTCTTTCACTTTCTACCAAGCCAATGATACAAATAGTTCATTAAGCAACACTGAGGACATAAATCACATTTTGGTTTTGTCTACTTCCTTTTCATAGATTTGTGGAAAGCTAGGAGTTGAACATTCATTAATATATCTTTTCTTATCAAATAGCAAAGTGTTTTATCAACTTTATTGAATCTGTTTTGATGGCAAATAACTACACTAAGAACAATGTAAATAAATGAGAACCAGATCATTTCAGTTCCCATTGGATATAAGAAACCAGGTTAATGTAAAGGTGGTACCAAAACCAATTGTGAGTGGACAAAAAAACCCTCTGTTTACTTACATAGACAGTGTTTAAGCCTAGAACAAAATTTATTGTGCCGTTTTTGTAAGGTGCATTTTGTTCTTCAAAATACTTCATAAATATTAGAATTCATATCCTAAAGTACTCTAGAGTTCTTCATTTCTTTTTTCAAATGATTCCATTTAGGAAGCCGCTTTAGAATCAGACTTTACAGACTTCTAAGAAAACTTGTTCCTTGTTCATGTATAAGGAGGAAGTGAACATAAAGGCTAGCACTGGAGGTCCAAAGCTCCAGCCTTCCATCTACTGAGATTTAGATCAGACTAAACCACCTTCTCTGCTTGTCTGGCTGTGTTTTCAGTGATAAGAATTCTTAGAAAGGGGGCTAGCACTTTGAGTTTCCAACAGTCACTTGATGCAGTTAAGAAAACCTGTCTTCAGCATGCAGAAGCAGCAGATTTTATCACAATTGGTGAAATTATAATTCATTATCAAGTGCTCCAACAAAATCTATCCACCCATAGAATCATAGAATAGTTTGGATTAGAAGGGACCTAAAAAGATCACCTAGTCCAATGCCCCCTGCAACGAGCAGGGACACCTTCCACTAGATCAGGATGCTCAGAGCCCTGTCCAGCCTGACCATGAATGTTTCCAGTCATGGACCATCTACCACCTCTCTGGGAAACCCGTTCTAGCGTTTTGCCTCCCATCTTGTAAAAAACCTTTTCCTTATATCTAGTCTATCTTCACCATGACCCCCATTGGTGCCTTATGGGCTAAGGAGCAGCCAAAGGCATTTCTTAAATACTGCATTTTGTTCCTGAGGAAGAAATCATCTGGGAACAGGTAAAGTCACCTAGAATAAGTTACTCCTCCAGATTCAGTCATTTCATTGAGTCTGTTTGAAAGAAACCTGGGAATAAACCAGCATGGGTGGCTGAACCATCTGCTGTTTCTCATTCAGAAAGAGTTTACACCCCACTCCTTGCTGTCCAGAAAAACATTTCAGAGACAGTTTTAAGGTACTTAGATCAGAGGCTGCAAGCAGAGAAGTAGCCATACCATAAATCTCAAATGGTAAGTAGCTCAAATGGTTATTAAGATTCTCAGGTGGGAATCCTAAACTGTATTGAGCATTATGAAAACATTGAAAGCAGTACTTGGGTTAGCTAACTTTTAAGTTACTTTGGAAAAGCCTTGGTTAACTACAATGATTACAATGTTGGCACATACCTAGGTTGCAAGATTTTTCAAGAAAGAAAACACCCATTTTACAATACACTGAGTAACTCTCAATATCTGTACTAGCAAGAACAAGAGCACCCCAATGTCCAGCTGGGATTTTACTCACAAAGATGGAAGTAAGTGTTGATAATAATAGTATGTCAAATACTGTCAAAAAGATGATTTTTGAGTAGGCCCAGTGAAAAAACAGTTAGTTGGTTTTGACCAAGTGTTACTTTTGCTAATGTCACCACTAAAGCAGGAAATTCTCAAGAAATGTAAAAGAATACATTTCAAACAAACCCCTTCCAAACTAACACTGCAAGGTCTCACAGAAATCTCTCTATATACTGTACTTACTCTGCCATTTTTGTTCTTGTTGCCTCATCCCTTTAATTTTTTTTCAAACTTTCATTCTTGAAGTAACTTTTCATACTGCCCGTCATTCACCATCTACCTTCCTAAAATAATAATTAACAGAAGATTCAAGTCTAATTTGCTGAAATCACTGAATTAATTATTTTCCACTGAGGAGTATAAAAATAAATAAAAATAAAGCAAAAGGTAATTTTTACTTTTTTTTAATTAAAAAAATGTGGGCTTGGTTTGTTTCGGTTTTTTTTAATTCCTTGAGTCACTATAACTTTCATTGCCACAGACTCTGGGAGTGTGACAGCATGTTTTAAAAGCATCTTCTAAATAAGTTAAAACCATGCCATACAGCAAACTGAAATGAAACAACGAATCACATCTCCCATGGGTATAAATCTGCAATATTTTTTTCAGGTTAGTTGTTTTATACTGATCTGCTGAGAAAGTGGTTGTGGGGAGGGCTTAATCCCCTTTCACATCATTCTTCCCCTCTTCCGCTACAATCTTATCCTCTTCTCATCCCTTTTTGACTGGTAAAACTTAGAGTCAGAAATATTTTCAGGAAGTGTTCATAATGCTGGTGACACTTCAAACATGCTAGAGGGAACCGAGAGAGAAAGATTAACTAAGTAACTATATTTGTACGCATTAGCTTAAAAAGCAATTAGCTCCTGTAACAGGAGACCTAACAGATTGGCGCCTAGCAAGAGTATATATGACTAATTCTGTTTGACTGTGTCAAGAAGAGCAGTTTGCCCACCAGAGAAGCTAGCGTTGCTATATAAGAAGCAATTCACTTTGAATTCGCATTTTTAAGCTTACAGCTTCTCTCAACATTTAGGGATATTTTTTCAGTTCTCTGCTTCTTTTTTTCCATAATTATTTTTGACAACTATGTCCCTCCTACTCAGCCCAGTGCAAAGCAATGCAGTGGAAAAAGCATTGTACTTCCACCAAGTAAATGAGTAGATGTATATTTTCTTGTCTGTCTAACCTTCTCCTCTTCCTCCTCTCCCAGGAAATCCCAGCTCCAAGATATAATAGAAGACAAAACCAGAAGATTCACTCTCCTAGAAAAAAAAAAATAGAACTCTATTCACTCCAGTGACAGCAACATCTGGCTTGATGTTAAAGATTTTCTCACCTCCTACCCACCCTCAGATTCTCCCTGGTGTAACGTGACCATCCCAGATGGATACATTTGAGAGTTTCTCTTTAGCCATTACTTTGGACAGTAAGACTGGCTTAAAGCAGAATTAGTTTGCATGTCGTCCAAACGAGGCCACATCTGAGCTTACTTTACAATGACACTTGTTCTGATGCAATTGCTTCTTGAGTCAGTGGTATCTGATATTGTGGTAACACAATGAAATCACTAGAGGCCGTGACAGCTTGTCCTTGTAGGTTTCTTGGCCTCTGGTCCTTGGGAGGAGGGAGAGGGAGGACGAGTGAAATCCTGCACAGCTTCAGGTTGCACAGCTCAGCAGCAACCCAACCACACAAAGCTGTTAAGTTCAACATCTTTACCCTCCTCCTCACCTTACCTATGGCTGAAGTCACACATTTTGTGTCAGCTTTTCATTACCTTCCTGGAAACAGCTTTAGAACACAAATCCATGACTTTCCACCTAACTGAGGCTGGAGAAAATTACACAACTCCCTCCACTTCCCTTTTAGTAATGCTATCAAATATTTTCAAGTCTTCAGTTCAAGCAAGTGAAAACATTTGAGGCAAGGCCTGAGCTACTGATTATTAGGTATCCCTGTAACACAGCTGATAGGTTTCTCACAAGCTTGATTGCAATTTTTGGTTTTTAGGTAGTATAGGAAAACTCCTGTAACCTGACACATATTAAGGGAGTGCAGGAATTGATAAACAATACAAAGACTAAAGATCAATTGCTTTGAGAATAACTGATGAGATCATTTACTTATGAAATAGCAGCCTTGACAACAAGGATCAGGTGTCCCTGAACTGGTTCCTGAAGTGTAGCCATAGCAGGTAATTAATATCAGCCCTGAGAGAGGCTAACATTTCTGCTCAAATCACATTGCTTTCTTCTATCTATGAGCTTTTCTGCAGGCTTGAGGCACAATGGAGCAGAGGAGGGAGCGCAGTTACTACACAGGCTCCATTGTCTGCAGAACACACTGCTACCTAGTAGTAGAAAAGGTAACAAAGAGACTGCTGGAGGGTCACTAAGAAATAAAAATAAAATAAAAAAATAAAAAAAAAAAAAAAAAAATCCAGAGCTAAAGCACTGGATATGCTTGCTATTATTATTTGGCTCAGAATACAGAGAACTTTCCAGGGCTATTTCCAGCCTTTGCAAGAGACTGTGTTCTCTGGAACACAGAACAGAGCAAGCTGAGTAGGCTTGCCATGCCCTGTCACACTACTCACAGCAATTTTGCCCTTTTTATCCTATACTTTTCTGAAAGGAAGTGTAAAAAGAGGTGTCCTAAACAGTTCAAAAATATAGAAAATACCAACCCAAAACAGCAAAAGTAACTAAAACCTAAGGCTAGCTTAAAAACAGTGTTGGAAGTCATACAGCTGCAGCCTTCAAAGGCTTACATTTTTCTGGAGAGGGGTGGAGAAGAGACCTTTGATTTAAAAACCACCATGGCCACAATGGATCATTTGATCTTTTGGTCCCTCCTGTTTTATTTTAATTAATGTTTCAAAGTAACGATTTAAAGTCAATCCAGCTTTATTAAAGGTTCATTGCAGGATTAAGGGAGATTTGAAACCAAGCCCAATACAGTCAGCAGAGACAGGCTCAAAATGGTCACTCAGCAAATAAAAAGCGTAGCATGCTGGTAGTGTTTTGAGCAGTCGGCCAATAAAATCAGGCAACATTTATAAATACTGTGTAAATTCTTTTCCTCCAGCAATGAAAATCTTTTAAACTCCCAGTTAATAGGCTTTTGTGCCACTTGTGAAACATTTCTTTTCATTTTCTTAAGAGAGAATTCATTCTAGTTTATTATTAAATAGAATCCTACATGTATTTGCATCAAGTACGCTGTCATTACCCAAACTAAATACAACATGTGTTAGCAACATTTTACTATTTGATTCCACTCTTTTTCCAGATTTTCAAGTTCAGAAACATCAACTAGTTTTCTAGTTGAAAGGGGTGTCAAGGCTCTAAAATACTCATGACTGAACACTCTTCTCTACATGGACCGTGTACAGGACAGAGAAGGAGCAAGGCTTGTGAAGACAATGAATTTACTTTAAATCTTTCAGAAAAAGCAGCTTTCTAACTCTTCCAGATAGATTGCATCCACTTGACAGCCTGCCTTGGTGGTATTAGAACTTTTTCTAGGAACTTGGTAGTATTTAATATAGATTAGGTCCCAATCTATTTATTTCACTCTCCGTTAAAAGAGTAGTAAATCTGAGATCTTTTATGAAAAAGCATTGTGTTTTGTTTGTCACAGGTATGAAAAATGTCCCTTTCTCCCTTCCAGGGGTAATGTTATCCAAGTCACAATACTGAGCTCCTCAGAACACATCTATAGTACAACTTCTGTTCAACGCTTCTGGCTTTTGCTGGTTTTGAGAAAAAAAGGGAGCAGCACATCAAAACTTCACATGTGGTGTAACACCTTGGAAAACACTGTACCCTTTCCACTATTTCTTCGATGGACATGTGAGAACAGAGGAATTGCCAAATCTGTATGAGATCTGGATCCAGTGGTAAGGGAGGCAGGGTATTTATTATCAGGAAAGAATGTGTAGCACAACAATATGAGCACTGGGGCTGCTGTGCAGAAGGTCCAGGATGTGCCAGCACAGCTCAGAGTTCCTCTGCTTCATTTGGCTCAGCTACTTCCCTCTCGTTCAAATGGACAACACTTCACAGCTGTGGATATATTACCCTCATTGCTTTTCCCCTGAGAGTGTGTCTACAGTGGCTATGGGGGGCCTCCATTACATTAGTGCTGCTACCAAAGCAAGACAGTGCTTACAGAAATGTATTTCAATCCTGAGGCCTGCAGACATGCTTTGGCTACTTTTGTCCACTTAATGAGAATATAATCTAGGGCCCAGCTGGTGTAAGTCGGCACAGAAGCAATGAGCCTAAGGAAACAGTGCCAATTTACCTCAGTGAGGAGCTGGCCCAGGGGATTCATAATGGATGGAGTTGTCTAGTCAAGAAGAGGCTGGAACAGCTCGAGATGACTGCATTTCTCCCCCACTTTCACAGTTCAGACAGCTTCTGCCAAATGGTATGAGCAGCTGGACATCTCTTTCAAATCCATATTTAATTCCCTAAAGCTGCATTGAAATGAAGAATCCTACTCACAAGAAAAGAAAAAAATCAATATTTTGCACTGCTTTTGCTTCAAATTTTAATGAACAAGGAAGGTGATGCTGTAGTGCAAGAAGAAATTATATAATCAGTCTCAAGATTGAGGAAAACAAGAAAAAAAAGCATTTTAAAACATTCTTTTTTTAATTGCTTATGACATAAATTTATTTATTAAGCAAATTTAACACCATTTTTACTCAAGTGAGTAGCAGTATTACAGTCTGAGAATTTAAATGATTGTGTAAATTAAAGGAGAAAATATGAGTTATTGTCATTCATGATATTGCCATCCATAGACAGAGATACTATAAATATATCAAACTGCTTGAATTGGGATCAGATTATTATTGAAATTAATCTTTCTACTTGCATTCTCTCCTTCATCAAAGAGTTTAAAAAAATTCAAATCAGTGAATAACTAGAGCTATGGATGGAAAATAGAGGTCCTTTAAATTCTGATAGAAATTTCCTTTTTCACCTTCCTAATTTAAGCAGAAGGAAGTCCTCTTCAATACCATTTGGTGCTAAAAAATTAATGAAATATACCTGAGATTCACCTGAACATAGGGAATAGAATATAGGAAAGAAATAATGATGTCAGGTAGTGTTATTGATTTTGTTGGGACTATCTAGATTATATGAGGATACATTACATTATGGAGTGGAACAGAATCCATGTAATATAGTGTCTTAGATTATATTTATAAATTCTAGTCATAAGAATCCGGTTTGAGGTCTCTCAAGTTCAATTTTCAGTCTCCTTAAAAAAGGCATTGTAATGGTATGCCCCACTAGACTTGGAAAAAAAACAATCTGAAACCCTCAGGTTTCAATTGATTAGATTAAAGAAGTCTGGTTTAACATATAGATATTTCTGAAATTTTTGTTAGCATTAAATACAACATTCCATCAAATGGACATCTGATCTCTTCTAACGCGTCACTTTTCAAAATTTAAATCTCTACATCTTTTTAATTTTCATTGATAGTCTAAACCAGAATAAGAAATTTGACCCCTTAGCAACACAGATGTAAGCTTCCACCGGAGACTATAACAACCATTCGGACTTTTTTTACAGATGGATCAAACCCTAAAAGCCCAAATAACCCTACAGTCAAACATAAGATTATATTAATCTCAATTTCTCTTTTTGTCCTTTTAAAGCTTGAAAGTGGCTTTTTCCTCTTAAACCAGTAGTTCATTTGTGGAAATAAACACAGGGAAATAGTTTTTCAGAGAAAGAGGCTCCATTTCTCAATCAGATGCAACTACACTGATCTTTTCTGCAGTGAAACAACATCATTTCAAACTCCACCAGTAAATAAACTGAAGGTGCTTTCTCTTTGTAAGTAACTTTCACTAAAAGCTAAGATATAAATGGTACACATACCTTATAAAGAGGGCATATTTGAGCAAATGTGCCTGGGCATGTCTTTTAGAACTTGTATTTTCCTGGTATACAAGGGATTCCTAAGACTGCCAGAGCTGGTGTGGTTTTGAAAGGTAAAACTGCCTAATCATCAGGCAATGAGAAATCAGATTACCTGCTTGACACAGCTTCAAGGACGACGTGCACACTCTGTTCCAAATCAAACTTCAAAAGAATACCATAATCAAACAAACTGCACATACAAGGTATCCAAGGACAGCACAACAAAGGCTGCTTTGCAGGGACAGAAAGAAAGAGGAATGGGAAGCAATATAGTTAACCCTCATGGGCAAAAGGATACAAACTCATAAAGGAAGTGAAAATTGAAGTATCCAAGTGTATTTGAACAAGGTAAAAAATGTGGAGTGAGTTTTTAATTAACTGCAAAAGTGAAAACTCTATGCACCTCCAGACCCATATGAACCAATCAGCTGTTCTTCTAAGGGTTTTCTTCACATTTAGAAAAAAGAGGAAAGCCAGAGCTGTGACTGAACTGTGTAATAATCCAGTAACTGAAAATTCTGAAGATTTCCCACCTCTGGTGACTGTTCACACCAATAGAAAAACAGTCATTTTCCATTACTGTGAGTGGGATAAGATCTGTGATAGATCTCTAGAGGATCTAGCCTTGCCAGGCAAGCATACTTCTCTATGAGTGAATCTTGGGGGGAAAAAAAAACAACCAAAAAAAGAAATCTAGAAAGCAGAGTCAGTGCAACTGCATGAAAAACCTACTTTGGATGTTGGTTGAGTCTAAGAAAATCCAATTTGGAGCAATGTTGGGTATTCTCTGTGTATAAATGAGGTTGGTGCAAGCATGACTAAACATGTTAGTTTTTCAAACCTAAGCATCTCAGTCAAACCGAATGAAACAATACAAAGAGTCTGAAAACTGCCCCTTCAAAAGGAAGATGTGTGGGTGGGGGTCAGGTGTCTTTGATGCAGGCCAGATACAGCACAGGAATGTGCAATATCCTGCTTCCTTCAACACCAGAAAAATCAAAGAGCTAGAGATCGTCTCTCTGCTCACAGCTCCAATCCTTCCAGCCAAAAAGTTCTCCACAGAGGGGACCTCTCTCAGGGGACTGCTCCAAGGCTGTGCTTGGCCATCTGTGCATCTGCTTTTTCTTTTCTTTACGTTTTCCCTTGGGGGATTTGTTGTTGTTGCTGCTGTTGTAGTTTTTTCTCTCCGCCTCCACATCCCACCACTCAAACAGCCCAGTGCCAGTCTACCCTGTCCACGGTCCTGAGAGGTGTTGGGCACATCTTTAGTTTGGAGACCAGTTCCATGCCATAAAGCAATTTAAGTTTTTGCACTCAGTGGGGTATTTATACTTACCTACCTTCTGTCTGCCTAAGCCTTGATGCTGCTGGGGGTGGGGATGTGCAGGGCATTTGGCAAGCACTGCACAGGTCCCTCCAGGCTGCAGGGCACTGAGCAAGCACAGCAGCTCCCTCAGACCCCCCTCTCTCCCCGGGAGCTGCCTCTGCGACCGGCGTGAAGCTCTCTGCCGACTCTAGCTGCATTCAGAGCAGTCACAAGGACTGCACACATATGAGCTCCAGCATTCTGCAGCTTAACACTCCACCTGTAAAGCAGCAGTCATACACCTCGACCTTCCAAAGGCTGTGGGACAGTAACATAAATTATATTTGTGAAGTACATACACGGAAATGTTATTATCAGCTGCAGAGCCCACACAGAAATTAATAATTGTTTACTCAGAACAGGCTTAGCTCTGAATGTACAGAAACAAAGGGTATTGAACAATGAAGGCTAGTGATAAAGGAAAAAAAAAATATGGCCACTTCCTCACCATCTCATGCATTGAGGCATGAGGAGCAAAATATCAAGTGATTAATCATTGAAACAATGAAATCTGCTATATAATATATGTGCAGGGATAAATTCTAGACTGAATAGAGAATATGTTCTCAAAATTCTTTTTTGTTATTTTTTCTTAAATTATCTTACTTCTACATTATATAAATTTTGCAAATATTGCTTTAAATGCAATGCAAATATTACTTGCAAAATATATTTTGCAAATTCTATTACTTACTAATGGAGTATGATGCATTTATCCACCCAGACTGTCAATCAGTAGTCCAAAACTTGCAGACACCCTTTTGCAGGAAAGTCTTAAAAGTGCCAGATAGTTGTATTTCAGTTCATACATTTGAATAGTTAGGACTGAGCAAAACCAACCATTCAACAATCTCAATAAATAAAAAAGAGCTCAGTGAAGAAGAGAAACAGCAGGAAAAAATGTCAGTGTGTGAGGGAGAAATTAGGAGAGAACACTACTGGAGGATGGAGCATACAAAGTAAGCAAGCAAACCAGAAAGTCAATTTTTCCCTCTTCCTCTGCCAGCTGCATGCCAGCTCTAATGAGAGCAGCAGCTAAGTATTCCTGCCAGCCCTCCAGGTTGGAGACGGCTATGATGACAAGGAATGTGAGGAATGAAGCACTGCTGCTGCTGTTACATCTGTTTTAAAATCTGACATCAGCCTCCCTTCAAAGCTAACTAACCCAGTGATTTTTGCAGCTATTAACAGAACACACTCGGTATTATTGAACTCAAGGTGCTGGAAGAACCAGACCCAAATCCATCCAGACTCACAGCTGGTTTGTTGTTATTTTACCCCTTAAGATTTTACTGTCCATACTTTTTGATAGAGGTGGTTCTTGGGCTTTTTTAATTCAAGTCCAGCTCATTAAAAATGGTAGAAGACAACTGTAAGCATGGTCTCCAATAAAGGTTAGAAAATGAAAATAATTTGGTCTCCGTAAAAGATACCAAAAAGTAAAAAGAATGAAGACAAAAGGTGGGAGATGAATGGCTGAGACTGGGAGTCCCCAGCCCAGTATGCCTGTCACTAGTAGTGCATTATGCCATAACAAAAAAATCAGCAAACTGGAAATTCCTCCTGCTGTGCACAAATTAAGCTAGAAATGACTGTCTCTGCTGCCTGTACAGAAAACATCAACCTCTATGTGATGCTTCACAAGCTGGGTATGTTTGGGTATCTCTAGAAGACAGAGAATGAGCAGCAATTTTCATGATTTAGCAGCACACTTAGGTACAAGGTGGTTTTATATCCATTCTGATGTGGTTCCTGTTAAAAGATCTTTTCGCAACCACAGGAGGATCTAAGATAGCCAAGGGGAAAATAATAATAATAATTTTTTGAAGTTCCAGACAGAAAAGGACTGAATGCCACTCACTGATTTAGAGCTAAAAACTAAGGCAAATTACCATTCTTATAATGCTCTTTCCCCTACCAGTTGTTCATGTTTTACCCAGGGCTTTTTAGAGGCAGAATGCTGCCCTTCTGGTCAACAACTCTACAGCTTCCTAATCTGTGCATTTGTGTGAACCACTCTTATTGACATAACTACAAAATATCACAGTCTCTTCTTACAATGTAATTAGACATTAGGCATGATAAGAGTATTAGTAATGAAAATTTATTGCCTGCCAGTATAGTTGCTGAAAGTAAGGTTATTGAACTCTCATATTACCTGATTGTATGAGGTGCAACAGCAAGCTTTATGCTTTGTATAGGATCCATGAAGGGTTAAACACAAAATTTAGACTATTAAGCAGAAACTGGTATTGCAATGTTACCTACTCCGTGATTTAGTGCCAGACTATTATCTGGAAGAGAAATTTCAAAGACTTTTTCCTTGATATATTTAGAAAGTAGACAGTTTTTACCATCTGGCAAGATTTCTCCCCAAATAAATTTCAAATAGAAGCAAAAGAATGGCAGACTGTAGTAACAAATGGAGAAATCATCTTTTTAAGCAAGTTAGAGGGTATATCTTAGGTAAGGGACAACAGGAGAAGCTTAAACAGAGCAAATCAAAAAATAAACAGTTATAAATGACCAGGATTAAGTTGATATTAAGCCCACAATTATACAGGAACTTAAGCAAACTGCTGGAAAAAAAAGAACTGTTTTTAATCTCTCTTCTATTAGTGTTTTCACCTGAGGAAAGGTAGAAAACAGGATGTCAATTTTTTAAAGGATTTCCACAAGGCAGTGCAGACTTCTAACTCTGGCCATATCTATGCTGGGAAAATTAGTAGAAATTATAGTAAATGACAATTAGTAGACATGTGGATAAAAATTATAAATTTGGGGAAAAAATAGCAGGAATTTTCATATAGATCTACCTAGAAAATTTATGGGAGTTCTTCACAGGGCCAGCAAGTACATTCATCTGATATAAACTACCTGGCTTTCTAAAGGTTTTTAACAGTATCCCTTCAGCACATTTTCAGAAAACTAATTAGTTGGGGCATTGCATGGTGAATACCTCGTTAAAAGTCAGGAAACACAAAACAGAATAAAAATAGAACAGAACAAGATCATTAAGACAGAAAAATCTTATGTTGGTGCTGCTCCACAGAGTGACAATCAACCAGAAAGGATGTGAGCAACAAGCTGAAAACATCTGCTGATGACATGAACTGATTTGAGTAGGAACAGGAGAGAATGGAGGTGAAAGAGTGCAGAGGTGATTTGCACACTGCATAATGAAACGACAGTTTTAGTTCAGTAGAGATAAATGCAAAGGAATGCAAAAAAATGCACAAGGGCAAGAAAAATCCTAAATTTGTATACAAAATCATGGGCTCTGAGCTGATTATTAAGAAATCGAGAACAAAACATTCCATGTAAGGAATCAGGGTTCCCTGCATACTAAGCTCTGTAATTCTGTCTCTGCATTTTAAAAAGGACACAGCAGAACCAGAATAAATGCATGAAAAAGATAATTAGAAATGTGAAAGAGCTCCAATAGCGGTGATGACTAAGTAGAGTAAGACTCTCATCTGGCTCAGAGGGAATCCTGGGGAATTAAGATAAGGGTCTCTAAAACCACAGGCAGCAGGAAGGAGAAACATAGAGATCAACCATTCATATTTTCTTTTAACTTAAGTACTAAATGTCATTGAAAACATTGAAGGAGCACGCTTCAAGACAGAGGCAGTGCTTCACTTAGGTGTTGTTAACTACTGGAATTCCTTGACAGAACAGTTTGTGGACCCAGAGTTTACCTGTCTTGAAGAGAATATTAGTTAAGTTCATACGAGGGAAATCCCTCAAGAATTACTATCTGTACAGAAACCACATCTAGCTCATGTCTTTTTCAGGATATTGAAGGGGGAAAAGTCCCTTTCCCCTTGCCACTTGGTCAGACAACCTGGAAGTTAATAATAAGCAGATTTGTCTCAGAGGTCTCTCCAGAGACCAGCACCAGCCAAAAAAAGTCTTTGGAGAATAGCAGGACAGGAGAGGGATTTTGAGGTAGTCCTCTAGGACTGAGGCAAGGATGTTAGAAATCTGGATTTATTATAGAATAAGTTGAACAAATTAATGAACTCTGGCAATATTAGAATTTTCTATGAAATCAAGGGAAAATCAGAGAAGTCCCTGGAGAAACCACTATATGCTCGTCCTGTCTTTACATTCTTAGCAGTAGATATCTATCAGTGGATATAGCAAATGGAGCTAGACACAGTTTTGGTCTGACCTGCTACAGGTATTTTGTTTGATCTGAACTCTGTTTTTATGGCATCATGCAAGCAGGAAGTGACATGGCTGAAAGCACATCCCCCTACTCCTGAGGCTTTGACTGCTGGGCTCAGGGCCAGCTTAGAGAGAGCACAGCTGCTGACTTTGAAAGCTGCTGTGAAGAAAACTAGAAGCTCCAGCAGACACTGCTCCTCCTTCCCTTGGGAGCTGCTTTTAGCTGTGCTGTTGCCCTTGGCCTCTCCCTGAGCTATGTTGCAGCTGTGTTATGGCCATGCCTGCACCTGGCCATGTACCCCACTGGTCAGAGCTCCTGCTCCTGGCACACAGGCTGACTGCCCACTGCACCCCAGGACCTGTCTTGTCACCTCGGCTTCACCTGGTGACCACTGGCCCCAGGTCTCCCAGCCCTTCTCTGCTTACCTTGCTGGGCAGCGTGGGTCTGCACCCAGCCAGGTGCGCAGCCCCTGCAGCCTGGGGGCACCTGCTGTGCCCTGCCCATAGCCCATGGGCCCTGCTGTACCCCAACACAGAGCAGCAGCGAAGAAGTTTGATCAGTATCTCCTGTTAATATCTACCCTGGATCAGAAGAACTCATCAATAAAACTCATCAATCTGAACAAGGAGAACTTTCATCCTTAAAAGAAGAAGTAACTCCTAGCACACAGTCACAATTCAGAAGAGCTTCATTTATGTAGATATCTACTGTGAAATTCCATTGATTGCATAATACATTTCCTTTTGGAATTGGCAGCTAAATACATAAAGCTCTTTATTGTCGGAGACTTGTGTCCAAAGTTAGTATAGAGGAAAAGTGGAAAGAAGGCTAAATACAGGCTGTTCTCTTTTTCTTTGCAGTGCGTTTAGAATAATGTTCCTCATTCCTGTGCATTTCTTCCTCCAGAAGCACTGTGAGAATAACTGGAACTGTCTGCTCTAGTAGGGTACCAAAATTGCAAAGCTCTGGCTTCTCTCTGGAGATAAAAAGTGGCTATTAGGAAGAGAATTAGAGAAAAAGACAAAGTTCAGAACAGGCTTTATTTTAATGCCTTGTATCACCAGAAATAATTCCACTTGAATTCTAACAAAACCAGAATGAGATTTCAGGTAAAGCTTTCTGAAATGAAGTTGTGTATGTAATTATGATAAATTACACAAAAGGAAAAACAAAGGTTTGTATTTGCAAACTTTGCTCTCCTTCAGGCATTACTGCAGATCAGAATTAAGACATGTCTGGGCTCAGGAAAAGCTGCTGCTGCTAACTCAGATGAGCAGCACAGGTTGCTTTCCAGCTACATTTAGATGAGAGTTCACGTGTAGTAGCAACTTTCTGTTTTTACCTTTTGTCTTCTGTTGCTAAGTGATATTTGGCTCTTTCCTTCCTTCTGCCTCTTGAGTTGAGAAAGACAGGCTAACCTCTTGTGAGCATAACTGTGAAGTGTTTAGCAACTAAGGTTTCCTTGTCAATGCCCTGCAAGGAGAAATTCACATACCTGAATTTCCATTCACAGTGCCAAAACCTAAACATCATGCCCTCACATAGTCTCTTTCTCACTATCTTTTAAACCACATATTAACAAGACTAAAAGTTTCTTTCCAAAGAAGCCTTGGAGCATTTTGGCTGGCTCACATAGGGGCTGATTTCTTCACATCTAACAGAAATACCATAGTAATCAATCCAAGGGAGAAAAATTAAATATTCCCCCAGTTACTCAACTTCTAAAGGATTCCAGCAGTTTCTGAATTTAATTACTGACGAGTTTAGATATGCTGGGAGATTCCAGGGCTGATTTTATGCACTTTCCCTTGAACCTCTCTTGTCAGACTTTCTCACAGTTCTTCATAAATGGAGGCCCCAATTGTTTAGACTAAATTGGAACACTGTGTTTATGTCCATACAGCGTAATACTAAACATAAACAAAATCACATGAAAATTCTTGGTATGAGAAAAGAACACATATCTCCAGTGTGTTTTATCAAAGAGCACATAATTTATCTTAATATCCAGAAAACAATATTGTTCTTTAAATCCAAATAAATTATACTTCAATGCAAAAGAACATATACAGATTTATTCTCAATAAAGCAAGTGAGCACTGATTTTTTCCACCAAGTATTCAGACAAGTTACTGTGGTACAAATATGTTCAACACTAAACAAAAATTCAAGACCACTGCTGAGGTTCAATTGCACATAACAAAGACCATTGAGCAAACTTGCACAAAGTCAGCTATACCAGTGCATGTATTTTCCAAGCTGGGGGATGTTTGTATGTACACAGGACCTTTGAATTTGAAATCAGAGTTCCCAGCTACTCAGAGCTGGCAGCTCTTGGCTTATGAGTACTGTAGCCTGAAGTCAAATAAATTGTTCAAAGACAGTGTAGCTGTACATTCATGCTCAGCTACGAAGGTCACGTGCTTGAGATGCAGAGATCCAAGAAAAAGAGTGAACAAGAGTTTGTGGTTGGAAGGAAAGTTCTTGAAAGGATTTTGTCCGTACATTCATAGCAAAATGCTCTGAGTAGAGCCATTTCCCTTTTATTGTTATTTAAAACACTTTGTAATGAAATACCTGAAGTTTCTTAAAATTAAAAAGTAAGATTATTAAAATATTCTCTTTACCAGAAAAAATTTACATTCCTCTTCACTCTTTCCAATATAATTATAGAGCAGTCATCTTTATTCTTTTCCTTGTACTTAAGTAAAAATGCCTAGCAGAGGGAGCTCACAACTAAACAGATACCCAACTGTAAAAAAATGCAAACATCAAGGACTGATTTCCTGACCCCTTCTCTATTCATCCTTCCACCTTCCTTCTTACTGGTGGTCCACAGACCACCAGCAATTACATTTGTGGTCCACTGGTGTTTGAAACTCCAACAAGAGGCAATGATACTCAGGAGTCATAGAAAGGTTGGGGTTGGATGTGTTTATCTTAGATGCTTGTTAACTTGCTCCATCTGGTTAATAAATTATCAGCAATCACATTATTACCAGTGAGCTACTGAAAATACTAGGAATAAGTGCAAAAATTTATGTAGCTTGAACACAGGAGGATTTGAAGGTGTTACCCTTTGCTAACGCCTATAGTGAGGTTTTCATTACCAAGGACAAGAGGTCTAAATGGATGTCTCTCAATGTCACTTGTAACTTTAACCAAACCATAATTAAACCAGCACTTTCATCTCTGAAGAATCAATGGAGCATGCAAACACACACCACAAGAGAGAAACCAAAACATGTCTGTATTTTGAGGCATTTTCACAAGATGTTTGACATACCTACTATGGGGTAATTACAAGGAAACAAATAACTGAATGCAAAAGGATTTTTTTTGTTGCAAGAGCAAAACTCAAATCCTTTGCCCTGCTTACATTCCCATGTGTGAGAACTCGTAAATCATTGCTGTATTTCCAAAGACCTACATTTTTAGCCTATGACACTGTGTTTTACCCTCAGTACACAAATACACCCATGAATCTATTTGGAGGCATTGGAAACACGCTTACGCATGTGTAAGCATGTTTCAGATTTAATGAGCAGTGAAATATTAAATGACAATGATAACGCTTCAACACAGTTTATAAACTGGTATTCGGGTATGTAGATGCACTGTAAGGGCAGTGCTATACTATCAAGTGAAACAAAAATAAACAGCTCTTGTACTTCCCCATAGAAAAATACCTCATTGACAGCCTTACTTAATGTTGCGTAAGAACACCAAATTTAGAAAACAGCAAGCAGCAGAGAACTATTTTGCAGAGGCAGGTCCTCTCAGGAGCTAAATTAGATGCAAAAGGAAATTATGTTAGCTAGAACTTGCCTTGTACCAGAACTCATTCTCTGTTGATGGGAAACAAAGATTAAGTTTCAGTTTCTTTGTGAAGATAAACTGCCTTCAGTATGAAGACCTGAGCAGGAGACCCAACTCAAATTGAATGTAAAATCACCGTTTCACCAGTAACTGCTAAGCTGGATTCTCAGACACATCCTAAGACAAGCATGATTTTTTTAACAGCATTAAAATGCAACCAGTACATGCCATGACCTCTTCACTGTGCTGTGCTAAAGAGGCAAGAAAAAATCAGAGCTTGTCCCCACAGACCCTCATCACACAGATTATTTGGCTAGGTTTGAGGCCACCAGGTGCTCTCTCATAAAAAGGACTATAAACAGGTGTTATCATGAGGATAGAGCCAGACCAGAAGATGAATTAACTTTACTTGAAATACATTAATTTTGTATAAAGGAGGTATAAAATTGAGAGAACCAGAGTTGATATATAGGTCACTGAAGTAAAAGTGGAAAAATACTGCAAGATAAAAGAAATCCATTTGTTAAAGTTAAGAACTGGTGAATGGAAGGAAAAAATACTGTACAGATGAAAAAATGCCCAGTCAAATGAAAGAGTTAACAGAAGATTTGAAATAGGGAACTACGAAAGTGTTTCCTACTGGGGATGGCTGGGGAGGATATTATTCTAATTCAGAGAAACATGATTATGTTCTCTTCTTCCTTTTTTAACCCAGCATAAAACAAACCACTGGACTTTTGCATTGTCCTTGTGTGTAAATAGAGAAAACCCCAATGAAAGATAAGGGTTAACTAGTATATTCTTTAGGGGGAATCCAAATTACCCCTAGGTGGTTCAGAATATATAGCAAAGAGCAAGTAAGGTAGAACTGTTTCTTTAAACAAAAGGGTTTGGAAGTCTGCATGATCCCAGTTTTGAAGCTGTAGCTAGGAGACATCAGCTAGCATTTTAACTACACTCAGCAGCTATTTTCTTTAGTAGATGGCTTCTCATGGACTGTGACATAGAGGGAACCAGACAAAAACTGAGCACAATACAGCCTAAGAAATAGTGCATTGTGATTTTATTGTAAAACATTTATACCCAAGTTTACAGCAATAAAAGAAAACAATAAAGGTGTTGGATGAAATTTAGGTGGAACTCTCCAGTAGGCACGTACTACAAGACATCTTAGCTAAAGAAATTGGAATGGGCATTTCCAAAAATTACAGAAAGAGAGGTGTTTGTACACACACCAACTAAGGTTTCCTTTTACAAAACAAAAGCAAGAAACAGAGACAGGAAGGAAATCATGGGGAATAGCTTGAGTAATAGCCAAAACACAGTTTCAGATCTGTGTAAATGTCAAGGTAGAGGAAAGAAAGCAGGGAGATCTCAGATGGAGAGGTTAAAACCAATTCTCCAATCAAACAAAATTTTGTGAGAAAGAGAGGAAAATAGAGAGAAAGGAACAAGCACTTTGAATAAGATATTTTCTCTCAAAAGTTATGTTTTCCACCTGTAAAAATAAAACTCAGAGTCATAGCAGTGCTGGTAGATATGAACAACAAACTGCAAACATTAGCTAAAAGAGCAAAAGTGTAATATGATAACTAACGTACAATGCACAGGAAGAAGAATTCAGAGTAAAAAGTAGTCAGATGGAGAACACTCCCAGATTAAAATTTTGTAATCTTTTTCTCTTTCAGTTCCCAGATGAAAAAGCTTGACTGAAATATTAGAACAAAGAAGGAGGAAGAAATACTAACAAATACTCTTTCTTCCATTTTCACTGAAAGTAATGAAGACTAAAGAAAATCAAATTACTGCCAAAGGCAGGAATTAATGCAAATAGGAGAACTATTTTTAAAGGAATATAAATAATATTAGAAGGAAGCACACAGTGTGAAGGCTCTCAGGTGTCAGAGAGACAGAGAGTGCAGTAGATTCATTAATTTCCTGGGTTCCTTTTAATCTATGCTTATAAAACACTATTTTAAAACTTTGCTGGGTAACTTTTCCTCTGAACTCTTTTGCATACATATTTTGTCAGATGCCAGGAAAAAAATTAGCCTCAGAAATCATAACATCATCTCTCATAAGAAAGTTTTATTTTCCCATGACCAGAAAAATGAAGTCTTACTGTAAGGTGAGAGAAAGAGAAATTAGTAATTATAAAGTGAATATGTATCATGTGACTGTAGTGGCTCTGGTGCTGCCTTCAGTAATAAACAAGAAACACAGAAACAGCCTTTTCTACAAGATCAGGCTACGTATGTTGCACAGAAACCTCATCCAGAGAAATTCTTGGAGTGTTGGCATGGGAGTGCTGTGCTCAATGTATCTTTTTTCATTCTGTATTCTTGTCCAATGTATAGCTGCTGGCATGCTGAGGCAAAATCTAAATATGGAAAAGAGTTAAACGGGAAGTACTAGAAATAAGATCTAAAATGGAGACAGAAGATGTCTTGTACTAGATCTGCCTTTTAGACTTTCAGGTTTTAGCTTTCAGCACAGCTCAGAAGCTGAAGCATACTGGAAAATCCTTCTCAAGTTCATTCAAACCATAATCAACAAATATAATCATGAAGAATATTATGCCAATTTATGTTGCTTATCAGTAACCATGGTTAATATCAGAGCCAGACTACATAAATCGTTTTGAAGTCTAATTTGAGGAATAGATTTTTGACAATGAACTCTTTGGATTAACAGTGAATGTTGAGGCATTTACTCAGTACGCCTAAGGTTTCATCATTCTCACATAGGAGTATACAGAATACAGCTTTTTGTTCCCTTAATTGTCATTTCACTGTGTGATCCAAATGGTTTCCTTCCAGTGGTCCACTGAGTGATCCACACGGTTTCCAAATGATATCAAAGTATTTAGAAAATGAGAGTGAGTTTTCACACTACCTTCAGAACTGAAGAAGGAGGTTGACAACCTGAGATGAGCATTTGGGCAATCTACACATCTGACCTAAATTAGGAGCTCTTTATGACAGCTGGAAGAAAGTGTCTGTAAAGAAGCAGCAATCTTTTCATTTCAAAACATTCAAAATATAAGTGGAAAAAACCCTATGTTTTCTTGATTGGGATTTTACATGTGTATTCTTTTTTTACAAATATAGGTTTAGAAATTGTCCAAGAAGTAGGAACACAGGAGGTGCTTAAATCAAGACTTGGGGCTTCCAAGAAACAAATAATGGCAAAAAAAATCTGGAAGGCTTCTTTTTTTTTTTTTTCTCCCTGAAATACTATGGGTAGATTTTGGGGGCTTTTCAACCTAACAATCGCCTTTAATTTTTGAAAGACATTCTGCTTGCTTGCCCTTTTTTGAAAATTCAAGTCAAGGTCAGTTAAGAAGACTGTTTAGATGGTTACCTTTACTTTTTAAAGAAAATATGGATTTAACAAGAAATTGCACAGAAAATCTTACTGTGAAGTTCAGATGGCACGTGGGCACATTAACAAGCTTGATTACTTACAGATTTCCTCAGTGAAGAAACCAGATTGAGGCCCACCATCAGTTTCCTAACACGATGCATTTCTGTGATTTGAGAAGGCTGATCCTGACAGCACTGGAATGGCTGCATTGCAGACACAAGCCATGCCCAATTACAGGTCCCGGCCTGGTAATTTTTAAAGCAACAGATAAAAGGATGCAATCCTTTCCTGGGAAAAAAAAGGAAGCTCTTTTGTCAATTAATGTGAGGAATATTTGACCTTAAAAGCCTAAAAATATGTTACAGAACTACTGACTGCCAAGTTCAATTGCAGGTGAAGCAAACGTTATGTGGTGGGAAAGAAGAGTTTCCTTTTCTGCTGCCTCTCTTTTCATGCAGGCACCAATAAATGACATCATACTATGATGCACAGTTTTTCTATGTTTGCTTTTTTGTCAGTAAAAGGTAATATTCATACATCATGTAGAACAAACACAGGGTAGAGATTTTCCACTCTAAACAAAGAAAATCTTAAATCCTTTTTAAGCACGTACAAAAGTTAAGATAAAGACAGTCTGAGAAGTTCTTTTCCCAAAAAGGGGACACAGTGGTTACTGCTACTTCTATCCAGTGAAAGGCTGAATTGTGTCTCCACATGAAACTGCTCCCTGAACACTACATCTCTTCCCCTGCTTCTCCTCAGCAAGAGAAAGAATGTACTAAACTTTCCCCAACACCTCTGATGAAGCATGCTCATTTACAGGCAGGTGTCCCATCCTGATCTATTTTACCCAGCTTTGCTGTCCCAGCAAGGGTTATTCCAATGCCTAATAACTGCAGCACCTCGGAAATTCGGATGATAGCTGAAATAGGATGAATGGTCTTTTCTGAACCTTATTATATAAGGAAAGAAATTGGCAATGAGTCATGTCTGCCTGCACATAATTTGATATTATACAGATAGGAAGATGAGCATTTATGGTACTGTTTTGGCATTAGTAGCTATTGAGCATCCCCAGAAAAATGCAACCTACTATGGGAAAGTAAGGATCACAGGACTTCAGTCTCTTTTTCATCTCTAGCTGATATGTTCCAAGTCATATGCTTTTATAAATTCTTACTGATCTCCATCAACACGTCTCTTTGATGTTTAAAGTCTCAGCTGGAGTCACATTTGTAAGCCAATAGCTCCTTTCAAAATATTTATGTCCTTTGACTCAAAGTTCAAAACAGGGCAAGATTCATTTTGCATAATCACTTTGAGCAAGCACAATATTTCTTTTACAACAATTTGAGGGACAGGCATATTGAATATTTTAAGACACTATACCTCATGCAAATTTTGACACCTGTGCCAAAGAACTATAACATTTTAGTTAAAGATAACAGTGTGTCCAGTTCTTTGCACAGTAAGAGAGTTTTGACTGTACTGAAAACAGCTTCACTGATCTATAAGCTTTCCATGACAAGAATTAAACTATAACAACATTCTGAAAGTGGTAATTGTGTACGTACTTTACTGTGGCTCCAATCTATACAAAAACTACCTATGAAAAAAATGCAGTGGAAAGAGATGGTGATTAAGTCAATAGAATTAATTAGGCCTTAATCCCACAGAATTTTATAAATAATGACATCCTTTCTCCAGAATTTTTTAAGCCATTTGTACTTTCTCTAGTAGGAAACAAAATGGTGGATTTCAGTTTATAGAGCTGTCTGCAGAATATGAATTTTATGTATATCATCACAGGATTTGCTTTGCAAGACTTTTAGATTTATGATTCCAGTGTCCTTCTGCTTCCTAGGTATTCTTGGCAAGATGCTGAAGCCCCCAACAGGATGTCAGTACTTCAGCTAGATGATCCAGAGAGGGTGTGAGACAGATAGAGAGGAGGAGTAGTTCCTTCATTTCCCATCTATTTGCATAGCTCATTCTGTCTGGGCTGCAGGGCTCAAACCAGATGCTACACAAGAGATGGCAATTGCCACATAGAAAGACACACTCCAAATCATTCCATAATCCACATCCCAGATACCCCTGCTCTCAAAGCCAGAGTCAAATAGAGGATTATATTAAACATAGGTGTCATTTTCAACCTCTTTGCAGCTGAGCCCGAGAGGCGCTGCTGTCTTCTCTCTCTCATTTGCATTCTCCCATCTGTTCTTGCTTCATTTCCTGACATCCCTCACAAATTATTACACTCCTTTCTCAGTCCTCCTCCATCTCCTTCCTTCTCCCACTGCAGCCCGTCATTGCCTTCTCACTTGCCCTTGCCTTTCCAGACTGTCACAACTCTTCCTCCTTCCCCAGCTCCAACCACCACAAGTCCTTCCCTCCCTTGCTCTGCTTTGCCTCTCCCCATCAGCAGCTGTTCCAGGGCCCAAAGCTTCCTGAACCTGCTGACTTTATGACAAATCTGTACAAATACAAAAACACGGTATTCTATAATCCTTTTGTGACAGTACATTGCAGTTTCATCACTCACCAAGCATACACATAACCTTGAAAACAGTGGTAAAGATAAAAGATGTGTCATTTAAATTAGATGTCTATTTTCTTTATGTTTCAGTTAATTATTTTTTTTCACATATTGCAAAATTGAATAAATATTTGGGTAAATTTTGCAGAAATTCTAGTGAATTTCTGGCTAGGCTATTTGAGGAACATGGGAAAATACCAATTATTTTTCAATATTTTCAGTTTTTTCCACCTGAGACCAATCTACCACACACAAAAAACCTAATGGAACATGGCTGCTTCATTAAATAAATACTTCCACATTGTCTTTCCTATATGAAATCCATTAAAAGGCAATCAGAAAATACCTAGATGATCCAACAGAGAAGGTCATGACCACTGAGGTGCTAGAGCAGGTCCAGATGTACTACAAAGACTGCTTCACATTGAAACCATCAACTACTCTCACAAGAGGCTGCCTTAGAAGACTGCCCAGTTATTGAGGATTTACCCTGCCATACTACAAGACAGAGCTTTTAACCACTGGGAAAACTGAGCTGACAGCTACAATGCTGTAGTTCTTACATCCTATATACTGTCATCCAACAGCAGCAATCCACAGAAAAATCCACTTTTTAGGACCTGCTTCTGCTTCTCTCCTGTTGCATTCACATTCTTAATGTTTCTAAAGAAATGGCGTGACACAAATCCACTGTGAAGCCAATGGGCAATTTTGTCAGTAAGGTAAGGGAGCAGAAGAGGATTTCATAAGGACATACGAGATCTACTTGACTTACACATCTCACTGTCATTCTCTAGCAAAGACAAGTCAATCCTGTGAGGAAAATTAAAATTTAGAAAAAATTGCTGTAATGCAAATTGCCTCTACTTTATTTCAGGAAGGCTTGTTTTTATCTTGTGAGTGATCACATGGGAAGGGCCTGTGGATTGATGCTCTGTGGAACAGGTTGCAAAAATATAGAAAAGAAATGTCTCTGCTTAAGAAATTTCTTCTCTCTGTGATCTGAAGCATTATCCCTGGTCTGCAGGGGCCTAGAGATTATTAGGAAAAGTTAATCAGCTTATGATATAGGGCTCCACTCCATACCAGGATTTTTATTGCTCACCAAAGAAAGTTGAAAATCACTGCTTTAGGTCCCTTACAAGCAGGTTTTGTCTGCATGGTAGCATTCCGCCAGAACAGTTACATAAGAGGAATTAACCACATTTTCACAGCTTGTTTCTCTGTACTGCCTTGTGTGTCACTATTATTACCTAATTTTACTGCTAGCAAACCCTGAGTTCAGATAGGGTCCAATGAGAGTGTGCAGAACCCACCCACACAGAGCTCCAGGAAGTTTGCTGGGATTTCCCACACTGAATCAGGAACAGAAAATGTATGTGATGTGCACAGCTGGTTGTATTTATACTCCTCTGACCAGTCACACAATTGGGGATTTTGGTGTTACAGAAGTTGCTCTACTCTCTTTGGTTTATATTAGGTGTCAAGGAAGAAAGTTGTACTGGGTTGTAGAAATAAGATGACATAAGCATCTCCACTGAGAGCACAAAAACAGATCCATTGTCATAGGGTGGCCTTGAATTAGGCCCTCGAAAAGTAATTCTACTTTGACGTCTCGAATTTTTGCTTTGATTCCAAGTGAGGAAAAGGGGATTAACACGCATGACATAATTTGACTATGAATGCCCAAAAAAGAATTTATTCTGGCTATTTACTTTGCATGCAGTCTTGCATAGGTTTATTTTTATATCTGTGACATCTTTATTTGCTGCTGCCTCTTCCTAAAAACAATAAGCCCTTCCTGTGCTTTTACAGACCATTGTAAGTAAACAATTCTCCTTTTGGTTTTAAAATTATCTTTTGCACAAGAAACATTTGTCCTACATAAAAGCCAGTAAATTAAAGAGGACGTTGAGTGGGAGATACGTCTGTGTATAATATATTACAGAAAGTTTTATAACTTCTTACATAGTGACTTCTCTACTATTTTATTGTTGTGGTTTACAGGCTATTCTGTAGTGATCCAGAAGTCAGAAACTTCTCAAGAACCATATTGAAAAAGAAAATTGCAACATGCATTTGATGTTGTATGTAGATCTGGACCTTCCATACTTTCAAGTCTATTCTTCCACATTAGTTTCTTTAGTTTATGTACATATTTTCAAAAGAGATTGAACATGGTAGTACACCACCTTGAAGACCTGTCCCAAAACCTATAAAAATCTTGGAAGCTTAAAAAACCAAACATCAGAAACTTGGAAATCCTGTCTGTATCTAGGACCTGACCTAATATTCTAGGCTATCTCTTTTTTGAAAGTTTTCAAAACCACTTGAAAAAATCTGAAGAAAAATGTTGAAACTGTTTCTGCACAAGTCTTACTCCAACTATATGGGACCCTCATAATAGTTGGAGAAAATAAAATAGATTTAGCCAAATTTTTAGCCAAATAGCTGTTTGTGAATGATTGCTCTTTAGGGTGTTTCTTTTTTCCTTAATCCCCACCACCACCCACCCAGTTTCATCCTTCTATTCTTCCTTCCATTTGCATCATTCCGCAGCTAAACTACATACTGACCCTTCTCATTTTCAGCCCACATTTCATTAAATATAAGTCCTTTACTCATGTATTCTCTCACATTTTAACAACTGTAATTACAGTCTTTATTTTCCATCTATCAGGCATGAAAGGGATAATTCTGCTTGGTAGAATAAGGTGACAAAGAACTCTTCATCTTCCATTCTCCTTTCTGCCCATGTGGAAGTGGACAGACATCTCTGATCTATGCTTTGTGCTTCTTACAAATACTGTTCCAGTTTTCCAGTTTGAATAGCTGCAGGTTTTTTGTGCAGGGAGAGACATGAAGGCAGGCCTGTGCTTAGAAGAGAGACAAAGGGTTATGAGACCACTGGAGATCAGTTTTGTTCTGAATTAGAAAAGCCTGATAGAAAGACAGCCTGTGAGCAGAAACAAGGCAAAGACAGGCTGACAGAGCCAAGCAGATTGTTGATCTACAGAAGCAATTATCAGAACGACTTTGTGAAGCACATAGAGCAAACAGAACATGCAGGACTGGGAACAGAGAAATCAGGCAGTGAGCCTGGATGAGAAGACAAGATGCACTTTGGCCAATTCCACAGGTTTGTGCTCAGGGGTTGTCAGCACAGATGCAGACCAGAAGTGACAACACAGATACTAGCCATGGAAACTTGACCTTCTAGTGCTGCTATCAAAATCACAGTGGGTTTTTGCTGACTACTGGAAAGTAGCTTCTGAAAGAGCCATGCTCTCTCATACCAGCCAGCCTGAGCAGGGGGTGGGTCCTGGCAACATATCAGGAATTCAAACATACTGCTTTATAACTATCTGTGACTTTTCAGCACAAAAATCCAGCTTAACATATCTGTCATGGCTTATCACAACATACTCTGTGATAACATACCAACAGAATAACAATAGTCAGTCAGCACTGGTATTTTATCAAGAATGTCTTTCAAACATTAATTAGGTGGGAAAAGGGAGAGGAGAGCTGCAATAACCTGATACATTTGAATTTTTTAATTTTATTTTTGCTGTCTTTAAATACATTAATCAGCTTTTTACTTTTTCCAGGTTTTTCCTCAAGTACAAATTCTCTGGTACAAATTATCACATACTGTGGTATGGAGTCTAAAAGCTTTTGCAGAATTAAAAGTCACAAACACATGCAAGCCCGGAGCACAAAAGTTAAAACTAGAGGGTTGTATGGGGAAAAGAAATGAAACATGAAGAAGTATGTAAGGGGGCACTGGGGCAGCCACAGCCCTGGCATTGGGGACCTCCCTGAGGATTGGGATGGGCCAAGACCAGCCGGGGACGTGGACCCAAGGGTGGTCTGGCTCATCAGGGCCATGGATCATGGCTGGGTAGAGTAAACCCTGCATATGGATCTAAATAATATATATATATGCATATAAATAAATATAAAAAATATATTTATTTATAAACACCAATCATTCTGTGTCATTTTACTCTAATCTGCCCCACGGGATCTATTACAAGAAGAAGAATCTATTAATAGATCAGGGACAAGTCATAAGAGGAACCATGCCCTCTCTCAGTTCCCACTGCTGATGGGGTTACCACAGCTCCCCTCACAAGGGTGCCAGCTCTCAAGCTGGCTGCTGTTGATCCCTGGACTGTGCCTTTTCCACGTTCCTCCACTGCAAATATGGATCCAAAGACTGCTGTCTGGGTGTGTAATTACAGATTATTGTCATGTAGGAGAAAAGGCATGATTTACCGTTTCATGCTATAAGTAAAAATGAATGGTTTTGATCTCTTTATCTGCCTGCTTTCAGCACTATCTTTTTTTCTCCCAGTATCCCCACCACCAGGTTTAGAGGTTATGTGTTCCCCATACTCTCCTCATATTGGCTCCACTGCTTTGCTCTCAGAGACTTGGGTGCTCAGAGACAGAGACTCCTCTGCTCTAGCATGATTTTTTTGCCCTGTGGTACATCACTGACTCATGCTCATGCTTTCCTGCATGCTTGCTGAGCTTCCAAGTGACAGAGCAGAATTTATGTACTGTGTAATGTGCACGAGTCATTTTCTATGCTGGCAACTGCAAAATAGGTGGCTATTCTCACTTGGCAACCTGTGCTGATTTTATTAAGAATTTTACTTTAGTGTATCATAAGTTACTTAATTGAGAGCAATTATTCTTTTAATTATTCTCTCTCTTTTAATTTTTAAAGTGTTTGGCTTTCTGATATCTATCATATGCTGCTTTCTGAAATTTTGCTATTCAATATGTGATCTTGAAATAAATAAAAAGATATATTAACTGTTTTTATTGTCTTAAGAGGGGGAACTTGATAATTTATTGTCTCAAAAGTCCACTCCTTCATTGCATGGATGCAGTAGGGTGTTGGCCACATGGCATGTGGTTTTTATTGGTGTGTGTCTCACAGGAATCATCTATAATTTAGGTTTAATGAGCAGGCATAATAACTCTCTTATTTTTGCTAAATGTCTTCCTGACGTCTGTACTACTTGAACTTTCACTTTGTCTGCTTCTAACTTGATGTTCTATCTTAATATACTTGGTCTCATGGCATTATTGTTATATTATCAGTGTGCCAAAAACTTGGTTGTGCTATTTTTCTGTCTCTTTATGTACACTTCTGAAGAGGTCTTTGTGCTTTTCACACCCGTTGATGCCCACTGTTCATTCGTATACTCTTTCTTACTCTGTTCTGCTGCCCTGTCTTTGCATCTGGTGTTAGTCTGAACTTCACAGTCCATTTATTTTTTTGCTCTTTTACACTTCACTGATGTCATATACATGCAAAGATCTCTGAGTCACTGACTTCTTTCTCATTATGGGGGCATTTTTTTTCTTGTCTGCTATCCTTTGCATAATGATCCTTCAGAAGTTTCGCACATGGTCTCATGTAAAGGGAATTTCATTATTATCTTTTTTCCCCCTCCTCAATAACTGTAGGTCTTTGGATTTTCTTAATCTCTTCTGCTTTGTATTTGTATATCTTTCTTCACTGAATTTTCAGTAATTTTTTCTGCTTTCCTTTCTCTACCCTCTTAAATACCTTTGTGACAGCTTTGTTTGTGTTCTCTATTTGGATGTGAGTTTCTTCACTAGCTGTGCACATCTCTGGTTCTCTGTAGAGTTAATGGGATCTCTAAGCATTCACATTTGAGTGCCTGGATTTTTGTCCTGTCATTATTCTATCACCAATTAGTCCAGCCCGTACAGTTTGATAATTGCATGAATCAGTCATCTTTGTGTAGTTTGCCAAAACTCTGACCCATTGTTCTGCATTGATGGTTTTTGATTTATGCAAAAAGGAGTCTTTCATGTAACAGGATTTTTAATGAATTGAAATGCTCAGGAGCATTAAGATTTATCCCTGCCTGCTGCTGATGTAGTGGGATGCCACTGAAGTATAAGACGCCCTTCACCCATAACAACTGTACCAATCTGCTCCCCTTGTAGCTTTTTTCCTTTTCCCCCTTTCTAGAATCATGACAAAATCTATTGTTTTCCTTCTATGTTTGAGTAGTTCTATGCATTCTCTCTTTAAATGTCCATGTGCTGAGGCACTGGACTACATTGCTCCTCAGCTTATTATTTTGGTTGTCCGTAGGATCACTTTGAATTTCCTATAATTGTCCATAAGCACAGACTAAGATAGTCAAAACAGGTCCACATTCATATCTTTTTCCTTCCCTCATGTGTAATGTCTTCAACACTCACAAAGTTGAGTATTTTATCCTGACAAAGAACTCTACATTGTTCTGACAATGTTACTCTCACCTTTCTTTCCTCTCCATCTCTTCACTCCGTTACTGGACTCTAGTCACTTGTTCCTTATCCCCTGGCTCTGTTCTGAATCTCTCACCATTTTGTATTGTGGCATCTTTGCCTCATCAGATCCATGCCCCACTTATCCATGCTTACCAAATCTGTCTCACCTGTCCCTTATGACATCTTTCTGCTGGTTTGCAGGTTTGCTGCTTCTACCCATCTTTTTGCTCCTCCTCCAGTCACCTCTTCTTGCCATATCTACTTACCTTATGTTTTGTTCTAGATAGATTCCTGTTCCTTCCTTGGGATCTGGTACATGAAATGAAGTTGGGGTGGCAAAGTGTTGCTTTATCCCTGGAAAAATGGAACAGTAGTTTTACCTGTTGAACCCTAGATGACCTCTACTATACATATGGAAAATGGAATGATTCCCCCAGCACCAGAAGCATCTGCCCAATTCCTGTCTGGAGAGATGGGACAGGCCCTGCCTGCTTCTCTGCTGTCACTCACCTAGGGGACCTCTGCCACTCCCAACACTCATCCCCAAGGAGCCACCACTGGTAATGTGCTCGGGCCACCATTCAGGCAAAATAAAATCTCATAGGTCCTGCATCAGGTATCCTCCATGCTTTTCATACTGGCAAGTTAAACAGAGTGAGGACACAGCCTGGAGCCCTCGCCCAACTGTTGAGCTGCCATCCCTGACAACCTCATTTATGAGGGGTGGGAACAGAGCAGAAGGACAGTTTTAACTCTATGGAGGTGAACCATAAAGCCTGTTTCATTTACCACTACCAGTGAAAGCCCATGATGTGCCACTCAGGTGGGAAAAGTTCAAGCTGTTTGTTCAAGGGGAGGGGACTCTGCAGGCAAAGTTTAAATACCTGTGACTACAGATAATTTTTAAAGACTGGTGCCTGTTACTCAATCTGCAATGTTAAGTATTTGATGCATGGTACACAACACAGGTATGTACTTACCAAGTTTTGCAAAGCAGCCTTACACCACAAAATAAATAGCAGCTCGGTCACAGCCCAAGATCTTCTGCCAGCTAGTACTCTTTCTGTCCTTCTATAACACAGAAATACAAAATGTAAGGCTAAGGGACTTTCCACCACACTGCCAGGGCAAGGGGATAGAAAGAGTCTAATAACAAATCCTCCAGAACAAACATGAATACATGTTCACATTTGTTGTGTTGGACACTTGCAGAGCGACCTCACCTGTCTCTCCAAACAGTAGGATTTCACATAAGCCAAACGTGTAGTGTTTTTCCCCTATATTCTAATAATATCCACACTAATGAAAGCAGAAGATCTCTTAAGCAGAGATCTCTGATCTCTCTCCTAGGAGATCAGAGTCACTCTGAAAATAGGCAAGAAAAGAGGACCATGAAGAAGCCAACAGTGGAATTCATCTTTCCTAATTATAAGCATACAGAAGTTACACATGTCCTCTAAACTACTTGCTTACTCTGCTCTTAGATATATAGACAGCTATCTATGGATGAGTTAACTGTCCTAGAGGCCCCTATTTCTTCCAGGTGATTTAAGGGGGAACCTTATAGTCAGTTTAGAGTACAGACTGGCCATTTTTCAAAAGGAAGAATCAGCAAAATCCAATTCTCCTAATACCAGTCAGAAGAACGAGCTAATTAAAATTTATTATCTACTTCCAAATGAAAGGTGGAAAAGCAAAAATTTGCAAGATCCCAGAATGGTCAAGTTGGAAGGGACCTCTGGAGGTGATTTGGTCCAGCCCCTTGCTCAAGCAGGTTGCCCAGGATCATGTGGTTTTGTAGTATCTCCAAGGATGGAGACTCTACCTCATCTCTGGGAAACCAGTGCCACTGCTCAGGCAACCTCACAGTAAAGAGATGTTTCCTGACTTTCAGGTGAAAACATCATGTCATCTTTCTTGTATTCCAAGAGATAATAATAAATAATCATAGAAATAATCATAAAAACCATGGGTCAACCGCTTTGTGACAAACTCCCTGTAACAAATAATGGCCTTGATGGAACAGGGTTGTATTTGATCAAGCCTCAGTTTTTTTCTTCACTGCCTAGTGCACCAATGTATCACAGCTGATTGTTCGAAATGCTTGAGGCAACTTGTGGAGTTCATGGGGAGTTCATGCCATAGTAATTTATAAGACTGTTTATGAAAGAAATTTTGCACTGAGCAAGAAGAGATTGAGTAAAACAGGACAAATGGCCTGATTAAAGACAACAAGTAAAACCAGAGCAAACTCTCAGGGAAAGGAAAGAGACCACATTTACTATACATGCTCTGTAAGAGAATGAATTTGATGGCAAGTGAAGGTAGATCCCTTTAAAAGGAAAAGTAATACATTTATATTCACAAAATCTCCTATATGAGGCAACCCAGTATTAAATTTGTATTTTCACTGGCAAACAAGACTGCAACATGACTGAGAAGAATAGTAGGAAAAGAGAATAGTAGGATTTAAGGTGTTTTTCTGAAATTCACTTTCATTTGGTCTTTAGCAATAAGAAGCAATGCCTTCAGTAAGTCACGATTAAGAAAGGGGTCCAGACATGCGAACTAATAAAAAAAACCCACAATGCCTTGGAAACAGTCGTCTCAGTAGGACTACTAGCAGACAACTTCTCAGAAAATATATTTCCAAATAAGTCACCAAGTTTCAAAGGCTTGATGGAATACTTTCACTTAATCTTGTATAGAAATGAGATCTTTCTTAAAATGGGCTGGCAAATTCCAGACATTACATTTTTTCCCAATACCAAATGACTCTGCTTTGAGGAGTGCACAGATACACTCCTGAAACTCTTCTGCCTTACAGGTCCATCTTGACAACCTAAAAAGCAGGAGCACATGGCTTAGCATGTGGTTGTAATGGTCAGCTTGAGTGATACTCAGGTAGAGATCAGATCAGTGCTGGGACAGCTCTTCTTTTGTTGCTTATGATGCCCTTTGTCAAAAAGCAGCTAATAGCTGTTAGATTCTAACTTTTTAAAAAACCCCAAATGTCTTAGCACAAAAATTGGATATCAAAGAACTATAACAATGGAAAATGTACCCCAAAATTTAAGGAGGACCACAAAACTGATGAAAGGGATGGAAGGAATGTCTTCTGAGGAGCAGCCAGGGATTTTGGGCTTCCATAGTTTGAGTAGAAAGAGGTTGGGTGGTGAACACATTGCTCTCTACAGCTTCTTGAGGAGGAGAAAGGGAGAGGAAAGTGCTGAGCTCTTCTCCCTGGTATCTAGTGATAGGACATATGGGAAAGGTTCAAAGCTGTGCCAGAGGAGGTTTATACTGGACATAAGGAAGCATTTTTATTACAGAGGGTGTGGTCAAACACAGGAGAGGACTTCCTAGAAAGTTGGTTGACGCCCCAAGCCTGTCAGTGTTGAAGAGGCTTTTGGACAATGCAATTAATTATATATTTTCACTTTTGATTAGCCCTGAAGTGGTCAAGCAGTCGGACAAGATGAGCATTATAGATCACTCACAACTTAAAATAATTTATTGTGTTCTATTCTATTCTATTCTATTCTAAAAAAGCATTCTTCAGACAGTCCACCAGTCTGACGTAAATAAAACATGAGACAAAAAGCAATAGATGACGAAATAAATCTAACATACGCCAGCACAAGATGAAGCAAGTAAAAAGCAGTAGCCAGTCCCCAAAAGAAAAATCTGATATTTTTTGCAGCATCTTGATAAATAAACAAAGGTTTTGTACCAAGACACAGAAGATATTATTCCCAAAAAAAATCTATTGAACTGTTGTGGTTTTGGAATGACATTCCCCAGTCTAGCATTCTCCCCAGTTTAGTGTTCCCCTGAAAACACTTTAAACCATCTGCTGCTCATTAACTTCCTTCTCCCCCTCCCTCTCCCTCTGCAAAGGCCTGGAGAGAATTGGAGGCACAAAAGCTAAAAATCACTTGTGTAGATAGGAAAAATTTATTAGAAACAATGAGATGAGAAATGAACAGTTAACAACAGCAATATTAATAACAGAGTGTACAGGAGAGGTGAACAATTCACACACAAGAGCTCAACATGCAGAGTCTGGCACTACCCTGACCACTCACCCTTGTGAGCTGGGTTAATTGGTCCCAGAGTCAAGAAAAACACCATGTATTCTGTGGAGTGATCTTAAATCCTAATCTAGTTGGGCATGACAGCTCTGTAGCAGAATTTTAATACAAAGAATCTGTACCTTTCAGCTCAACACTTCCTGAAATTTTCCCAAAAGTGGAAGCAAAGCACGGAGATGCTGAAGATTAAGACGAGTGTAATGAGAAAACAGCTTTTAATGGAGACAAAAATGTCAATTAAAATGTTTACAGTCATAGCATTTTGCTTTTCATTTCTTCATGACAACCCAATATTTGTTCAAATAGCAGGGATACGCCAATTCTACAGCCTCAAAGGAACACAAGTGAGCAAATTCAAATAATACCATAGAAAAAAAACTATAATTACCTCAGTTAAAGAAAATTGGATCCCCCTGGATCACTATGTGAACACTCAAGGTATGGACACAGAAATCCTAAAACTGATAGAACTGAGTTTAATGCATTGCTTTCATTTTTTTTTTCCTCTAGTCATCATCTAATTAGAGATGACATAAGTGGGTTTCCCCATTTTTCTACACAGCACTTTCCCGTCATGCCAGAATTCCCGGTAATTGATACAAACCTGCTTCAGCCCTGAATTGTTATCAGTTACAGCCTGGTGAAATTCTGGTTTAAGTCCATAACAATCTAATATACTTTTGAAACACCAATCAACATCACTATTCAAAGTGAAGGGTAAAAGGGAAAATGTGAAGGTCATTGTTTCTGGCAAAAAAGGACTTAAATATTTTCCCTCAAGATTAGATGAGCTCATATATGCTGGCAAGGAGGTGTGCAACATCAGAAATCCAGGGGTTCAAAACTGGAGGCAATCTGCAGGGGTCAGCAAAGAACAAATGTCAGTCAGTCAGTCACGTTTAAACACAAATAGACTGCAGCCAACTTCTGTGTCATTTATGGAATTTGCCTTTCACCTGCATGCCTCAATGATCACAGCACCTTCCCTTTCCTCCTGAAGGAACAAGGATAAGATGAGGTAGTTCACTCACTTCTGCCTAACTGAAGAGTCTGGCAAAAAAAAGAACTGACCAGGGCTGACACATGTGGCCAATGTGCCATCTCAGAGCAGATGATTCAGCTGAACACGTGCTCATGATGGATTGGGTGCTTCACATACCAGAGCCAACAAAAGGTAAGATCAATGAGAAAACAAAACAAACCCTGAGATCAGCTAAAAGTTGTACTTCATGACAAAATCCAGAAGTGTTAAGATGTGCACCCAACCTGGAAAGAAAGCCTTTTGCTCATTTAGCATAACCATTTAATTTTGAAATAGACTTAGTCTGACTGTATGTGTCCATATCATGGTCCATAAATATCCTGGCTTGAAATGGATCTCTCTATTTTGTATGGGTATCTCTTTATTAGTAGCACTATAAAGAGTGTGATTATTGTCTCTATATTGCAAATCAAAACCTCATGTTCACAGTGACACTACAATGCTACAATCTTTGACTTTTAAAATCTATATCTTTCATTCAAATTAGTGATTCTCTCTACTCAGTAGGTAAAAAAATCTTACAAAGAAAATTCAGATACCTGAAGAGGGATGCAGATGTTCTCTAAATTAAATGATTTTATTTCTTGTCATAACTACAGGAGTTTAAAAGTACTCTTAGAAGAAGAGACTTAAGATTATTCTCTTTTGCATAAATTTGTCTGCATTTACTGCATAGCTGCTACTGAGGAATATTCTTTCACCAATAGACATTTTAACTTTTAAGCAAGTCAAGAACTAAAAATATAGGTGTTTTGATAAAAGCCCAAACATTACACATATTAAAACCATCTTTTATTCTTAGAAATCGAATATACATTGATTAGAAGTTTGAGGTTTAAGTTTTATTTTACTTTCCTGGCATTTCTTAAACTGATTGAGGAACATCAAAAAGCCTACCAAATCTATCAAGTAATTAATACAAATGGAGAAAGGAAAATTACTAAATATGCTATTTGGACACTTAGCCAGCAGTTATTATAGTCCCTTCCCTCTAAAAGAAGTTTAATATACTATTGATAATCCAGAGATTTTATTCACTTTCAAAATTTAAGTGATCTTATGACTGCTACACTACGTTAAACACACACATTTCCAGCTCCAGTAGAAGGATAAAATCTAGGACAGCAGGACAATAACATCCAAGGATCCAAGATTATGCTCAAGTGGTTCCAAAGAACAATCATCTATTGCATGTTTTCCCTTTCTTTAAACATTTTTTTTTAAAAGCATAAAAGAGGAAGATGACTTTTACAAGGAGCAGTTACAACCATTTACAAAACAAACAAAAAATTGCTGTTGTTAAAATAAAAATTTGTATTTCTAAGATATCAGACTATATTGTGCAGGATTTGTTAGTTTCTTGAACCAGATTTTATCATCATGTGGGCTGGGTTCCTCATGATATCCTAATATTTACAGGATTCTCCTAACATATGCCCAAATGGAATCCACAGCCTCTGAAATTTATTGCATCCTCCCATATTAAATTATTTTACCTTAGCTGGTTTTTAATGGTTTGGCCTTTTGAGAGAAGTTCCTGCAGAAAAAATCCAACAAAACTAGACATTCTAATATGAAGCACAGTAACAATGTACAAAAAATTTCTTGGTTAGAAGAAGGAAACATTAGCAGAGAGGCAATATTTCACCTGAGATTCCAGTTACTTGAAGAACTTTTCACTGTGAATTAGAGTTTAATTTCTTACATAACTGCTCTTTCTGCTTTTTTCCCCCACTCTTCCCAAGACCCCACCACAAACTCTTAAATTTCTGCTATTTCTTCCAAGCGGGGACATGATGGAAACCAGAACATAAGGTTTGAAGAATATGGATTATTACCTATTATTTCCTATCAGCAATAGCTGCCCTTGGTGCTTTGACTGTGCAAGATTATGCTCTCAAAATTCGAAATTCAAACTCTTTTCTGTATTCTCATGATTTCCTACCATGACGAGGTTACAGAGTTTGTTTTCAACTCCTCTTCACATCCTGTAGTAAATATATGTGTCTTAATTAGTAGAGCAATGATTCTTCTGCTCAGAGAAATTACTTCCATCTTTTTAGACCACCTGTGTCATCTGGAAACAAAGCCAGTGACTAAATACAGACTATTAGTAACCAAAATTTGTGGTTTTTAAAGGAGTTGGTGGACCAAAAAGTATTATAATGTTTGAGATTAAAAAGAGATAGAAAATGTAAGAAGTACTTTTCCCCCAAACATATTTCTATTATATAGTAAAAAAATCAAGACAAAACATTTTTCTTGTATCTATCTAGGAGCATTGTCCGAGTATTACTTCAAAACAAAGAAAGAATTTTCAAATTTCATTCATTTTCAGTATAGAAGTGAGGTTCTGTTCCTGCTGGCTCACATAGTACATCTGCAAAACTATTGGGGGAGAGAATCAACCAAACACAGTCCACCCAAACACAATCCACCTTGTTGCTTATTCATTTAAAAATTACAGAAATACTGACTTACAGGACAAAAAAATTAAATCTCAGCTGAAGGAAAACAGAGAACTTTGGCACTCTGCTTCAGCACCTGAAGACCTCTAGAAATACTTTTATGACTTTTTAAAAAAAAAATATTTTCCTCTTGGAAAAGATAATAGCAGGTAATTACTCCCAAGATATTTAGAAAATAAAATTTATGCTGCAGTTCCACATATTAAAACTTAACGTAGGAAGCGTAATCCAACTGATGTAATTTTACAAGGAAAGCAAGTACGTTGGAAAACAAAACACATTAGCAATTTTTGGTATGAAATCATGGTTTTACTTCACCCACTAGTTTCAAGACATCTGTATTTCTATCAATCAGTGTTTCTGAGGACTCATCAGAGAAGACAGAAATACCTTCCAGAAGTTCTAATGGGAACCTGGCAGAAGTGAAAAGCTGTTGACCCATAAACACACTTGAAACAGCCATGATTGGTCAGCATTAATATAAAAGCAGATTTTTACTTAATTTAAATCAAATTTGGCAGAGAAGATTGTGGTTTTCATCTTGGAACATAGTACTTTGTACCAGATGAAATTTTCTGGCTCAAGCTGAGTAGGAAATTAGACGAGATAAGCTTTTAAGGTGACCATTAATTTAAAGAGAGTGATTCTTGGAAATCACAGACAACCATGAAATTGAGGCCCAATTTAAATTCACAGCTAAATACTTCATCACAGAAAAACTATGACTATGAAAAAATATGACTATGTAGAACTGCAGCAAATATCACAAACACAATTAAATTTCTTCTTCTGTTTATCAGTGTCCTCTAAGGAAACAACAGCAACAACAGAACTGTTTGGAACTGTTGCAGAGAGATGGGAAAAGCCCCAAGATAATTATTTGGACATTTTGGGTGTTTCTCTTCTCTTTGTCAAAAGCAAATACTTAAGCACTTTTCAGACTGATATAGTATTCTAATTTTACCAGCATTATTTTCCTATCAGAGAGTGAACATATTGATGAGAATATTTGCACTGCAAAATATTCTTCATGTTCTAATGTCCAGTTAATGTCCAGGGTTAAAACATCTAAGCTAACTTCAAAGAAAGAGACTACTGCATATGATGGTGTTTTGGAATTTGCTTCAAATTGGAATGCTTAATTGTTAGCAGAGAAGGAATCTCCTGAGTACCATATTTGCTTTAATCTGTTGCAAGAGATACACTAGCTTCATTAAAAAGACTGCTGCCTGTAGACATGGCTAATAAAAATGAGTTTATATCTGATAAGGCTGTTGAATGCAGAACCCTATCCTACCTTGCTTGCTTTGAATTTCTAGATATGTGCATATATGTACCTCAGCACAGATCCATTTGCTTTTATATGAAATGTATATGTTCACATATGTATCTGTCCACACATGAACTGGGTGGCGGGAAGTCCTCCCATTCTGTTTTCTTAGCATGCAACAAATACTAAAATAATACAAAGGAGGGGGGGAAAAAAGACAAAAAAACCTTACAGAAATCTGAAAATATAAATATGTATTAGACTGGAGATTTTCCTCCCTGCAAACCCAGGACTGAAGTATATTTTCTATCATTTCTACAATAAAATTTTCTAACAATTACTTACATATCTTCCAACCTTTACCTGTTTATACTGAAGCATTCCTTATGCTTGTTTTTCAGAAGTAAATAAGTGATTCCCTCAGAAATTAAACAATATGTTAGAACCACCATGGTACAGCTTTTTAAGGATAGTTTTTAGGGCTCCTCTGTTCTTTTGAGCAGGAGCTTCACATGGATCACCTGTAATAGCGTTTTTTTCTGTTCTGAGTGTCCATTCAAACAAGTTGATTGGCACTGAATGTTTCCATTTGTATCTGTTCAGTGGTTTGATAGCTAAACCTATAAAACTCTATCCTCTCTGCTCAGATGTCTACAAAGCCTGGACTTTCCCTGGAATTGCATCTGCCATGGCATAGTACCACTGCAGTGGCAGAACTACTCAGTGGTTGCTCTAAAAAGACCCAGGAGACAGAGTGATGGAAAAAGCAGCAGACTATTTTAGAGCAAATAAGAGAAGCAGAAACTGAGATGCAAAACCAGAACAGATGCTGGAGGTGTGTTAGACAATGTGATAAGAAAGTAAACAAGCAGCAAGAAGTTGCAGAACTGAGAGATAAAAGCAAGATTATCCCACGGAATATTTTCTGTGACACTCAATATACCACTGAGCCAAACATTTTTCCCACTCCCGATGATCAATGCACAGAGTCTTTTTAATGTCTATTTGCAAACTGATTTTCTGATCTGAAGAAGTGCAAAGTCTTTTATAACTACTGGGGGCCATGAGAGCTGTATTCTGAGAAGAGGAGCTGCTTTCAGGGAAGCAGATGCCTAACTTCCACGACTTCATTTTTCTGGGAACTGAGAATCTAAACATCCTTTTTTTGAGTTTTTTTCCTTTTTGTTTTGTTTCTGGGGGTTTTTTATTTATTTGGTTGTTGTTGTTGTTGTTATTGTTCCAAAAAAAAAAGATATCACTCCCAGTTTTATCTGCCAAATGGCCCAGATTTTATATCTAGGACTATTATCCAGGTGTGCCATATATTCGTCTCAATCTTTTTTACAAATCTTGTTAGTAAGTAATTTGTTCTTAGAAAGTGTTAAAATACAGCCAGAAGGGAGAGATGAAGATCTTGATTGCACAAGGTTTTCTGAATCAGCAGTGAAATCCTTTGACTACATTACTGACGCTGAAAGTCCTCACTGTTGGAACATGTTGTTTTGCTATTTCACACTATGGAAGGCACATTGTATGAAATTCACCAGCTGCTTTAATTTGAGAAATGTATGCTATAATCACAGTATCAGTTTACTCATTTTTATAACAATTTTGTATTTCACATGCTTTACAATCTGATGTGACCAGATATGCTAGAAGATATGCTCTACTTGTCAGCTTTGTTGTATCACTTCAGTTAAAAGAAGGGGGAAAAAAAAAGAGGGGAACCTTGCTCTGACTTAGCACATGACTGCTGACCTTTCTGCTATATATAATTTTTTAAAAACAACCAAAAAAATCCCCCCAAAAAACCCACCTAAAGTGGAAACTTTCTCTGTGATTTCATCACATACACAAAAAGTCCGCAGAAGTCCATATGAAGAATTAATTATATATAATTATCACTTTATCAGCTGATACTGTAATCCTGGCAGGAAGGACAAGAATAAATGACTGGATATTTCAACTGACAGCCTTTCCCTACAGAAATGGCACTGGCTTCCACCACAGGACATGTGCCTAGGACCTAAGCCATACAAGTGAACCTCTTTGTCCTACCACCATCCTCATTCTCTGGACCCTCATGTCAGTTGTTTTGTAGTAAACAGCTGTCTGGGGAAGCAGAACTCCAGGCAGGTAGCTTATAAACACTGACTTTAGCAAAATGCTTCAGCTAAAGCAAAAAACTTAATTTAATTGATTTTGGGGTTTGCTTTTATCTCTGTAAAATAGAGACCTGTCTAACTATAATAAGGAGCTATCTAATTATATCAATGCAGTCAGAAGAACACAATAAATCTAGTATCAGGAAGCACTACAGCAAAAGCCTCTCAAAGCTTTCTCAACCCCTTCCTGAAACACTATTCAATCAACTAAAGCATTATTGTGACTTACCCTTCAAAGTAAACCCACTTCCTCTTTTACTCTCAGTAAGAAAATATGTGAGCTTCATTATTTAACAATTAGCAATTGAGTTAAAGATGGAAACTGTTAGCTGAAAAAATGTACAAGGATTGCAATGGGCTTTACTGAATAAAGAAACAGCTTTTGAGTGATGGTGTGAGATATTTGGAGGTTCTGATGCTGATATTGTATTTAATGACTATACACTTACCTACAGATTCTCCTAATTTAAATCTGAGCAGAATTGTATACTCCCTAATTTTCCTCTTATCCTGAGCCATTTGCCTCTGAGAAGGTGTTTCACACCATCCATATCCCTCCCTCTCAGCCCTACATGTTCCTATTGTTATATGTCTAATTTCAGACATCTAAATATTCCTCTGTTGTATGTTAATCATCCAGAAGAAAGGACTCAAAGTGGTCTCAATTAATCCAGAATATCAAAGCTATCACATCAGAGAGACACATCATAATGGAGAACATTTTCACATGATAGTTTCTGGAGACAAAATAATTTGTTTAGAAGAATGTGAGCTTATGTGGATATTCCTCATTATTTCCAAATTAATAGTGTACATGTAAAATTAATGTAGCTTCATGCCCACTTTTATATTTTTTCCTTATTATTATAATAGTGTTGATACATGTTTCCATGTGCTTGTCAAGATAAGAGGTTAGCTCTGATTATTTAAAGGCTTCACTTAACTGATTTTCTGATACATAGCTAAATTCTCTTCTGGCTCAAATTAGAACAGCAGCACTGCATTTGATACAGGCATTTAGAGGGTCAACAGAGTTTATTGGTCAAATTCAGCTTTCAGTTGCCATAAATTGAGAGTGACTTAATTGATTTCTGCTAATGTATTGGTAGAATTGCGCTTGTACATTTAGGGGCCAAATTTAGGCCAAGGACAGTTAGGACTGCAGCCACAAAATTATTGTGACAGAGAAGTAGAATTTAAATTCAGCAGTTTAGGGGCAGGTAATAAGCAGAACAAGGCAACACCAGGCTGGGTAACTGACCTGTCAAAAAAGAAACCGGAGTTACTCTGTAGTTGGTATACTTGTAGGTTGATCCCAGCTCTAAATTTCTAGCACTACCCAGTGTATTAAGCTGTAGGAGAGCATTTTGTGTTGTACCTGCAGCATAGGTAGGTATTTCCCAGGCTATAAGATTATGAAAAACCCCCACCGATTGACCAGTCACCTACTGCTGACAACATTTTTTGAAATTAACCTCAAACAGTTTGTTACCACAGCTCCATTTCTAAAAGAGAGCTTACCACTTTCCCATGGTGTCATTTACAAAACAGCATGAAAACAGCAGCCTCCAGGTGCTGTGAATTTCAAGCTGTTCCTTGTGAGATAAGTGCCATCAAGATTCTTTCATTTAGTGTTGGCAATCCCTTATCTAACCATGTTGTTGAGTGTGCTGAAAGAAAAATCTTAAAAGGTTTTTCTCAGTGTTCATGTGAGTGTTGCTAGAGAGATTACAGAATGATTATTTTCCAAATTTCCTTTGAAGTACACTTGTTATTTGGGCTCTTCGCTTACATAAGAGCTGTTTCTTGGTTGCATTTTAACCTTAGCTGAGAGCAGGGAAGGGCTTTCCAAAGTTGCACACCAAATGTGTGCAGAATTTCTAAGACTGAGATACTTTGACTCTGGTTTCAGGTTTTAAAGGATACTGCAGCATGGTCAAAACAAGGAAAGTGTGCTCAATCCTGTGCTCAAAATCCATGCTCAAATATAGTCTTATAGATACAGATCCTGTGTTTAATATGAAATGGCTTGTTTTAAATTCACAATCAGCTTTTGGGGTTCCACTCTTCATTAATTTGTGTTTTCTCCTTGAATTAAAAAGATACAAGTATCAATGAGCCATGTAGAAGCAAAATCTATGCTTTTCCATTCATAATCATAACAATGATCTTACCAAAACCTCAGCATGATGTCCTCTCAATTTACTGGAGACTGATTATAGTTGTTTGACTTTGGCTGGATTCCAGGTGCCCACCAAAGCCGTGCACCAACCTCTGCAAGTGGATAAGGGAGAGAAAATACAGCAAAAGACTCAGAGCTGGGATAAGTGCAAGGAGAGATCACTCACCAATTACTGTCGTGGGCAAACCAGACTTCAGTTGGGGAAATTAATTTATTTCCAATCAAAATCAGTGCAGGATGACAAGTATACCAAATCTTAAAAACACCTTCCCCTCAAGCCCTCCCTTCTTTCCAGGCTCTGCCACCCCCATCCCAGCAGCACAAGGGAGACAGAGAATGGGAGTTAGGGTTAGCTCATCATAGGTTCTTTCTGCTGCTGCTCAGGGAGGGAAGTCCTTTCCCTGTTCCAGTGTGGGGCCCATCCCACGGGAGACAGTTCTTCAGCTGGTTCAATGTGGGTCCCTCTCCATGGGTCTGCAGGTCCCTGCTAAGACTCTGCTCCAGCACAGGCTTCCCCCAGGGTCACAGCCTCCTCTCAAGCATCCACCTGCTCAAGCATGAGTGCTCTCCGTGGGCTGCAGGTGGATCTGTGCACCTCTGCTGACCTCCATGGCTGCAGGGACACAGCTCCCTCACCATGGGCTGCACCAAGGGCTCCAGGGGAATCTCATCTCTGGTGCCTGCAGCACCTCCTGCCCCTCCTTCTGCACTGACCTTTGTGCCTGCAGAGCTGTCCCTCTACCTATTCTCACTCTTCTTTTTCTTCTTCACAACAACCTGTTTATTCATTCTTAAAAATGGTATCACCAAGGTGCTACTGCTGTTGCTGGTTGACTCAGCCTTGGCCAGGGACAGGTCCATCCTGGAGCCAGCTGGCATTGGCTCTATCAGACATGGAGGAACTTTCTGGCAGCTTCTCACAGAAACCACCCCTGTAGCTCCCACTGCCAAAACCTGGCCATGCAAATCCAATACACTGATGAAGAGCATCAGTGAGCACAGAGCACTCTGTGAAGCCATCTGGCTTTGAGCCAGTAAAAAGGGAGACCTTCTAGGAGCAGAGAATGGGGGATAAACCAAGACCTAAAGGTGATCCCATTATGACCATGCCCCTGATGAGAGGGAACCAGCCTGTGGCACCTCAGAAGGACTGGGCTATGACAGAGAGGTCCCATCAATGGCCTAGTGGTCATTTAATAAATGCAGATGGGTGACTTGAGACAAGTAAGGGGTCATCCCATGAAATCATAACAATTCAAAATAATCACCTGTGAAACAGCTCAAGAAAGAGCTTTAATTAGGTCCTGAGCCATCAGAATCATGAGAAAAGCCCCAAGACAGGCTAGGCAGGGACAGTCAGGGCTAACAGTGCCCTCAGATGTCATACAGCAGCCAAAATAATGAATGTCTTGGACATTATGCTTATACTATGATTTTTGGGTTCGGTTAAGTGTTACTTAAGCCAGACTTTAGTGTTCCATTCCAGGTCCAATTATTATTTCCATGCACAAATCCTAAGTCTTAAAAGCTACTATTCACAGATATTTGAGAGAAGTGTTTAATCTACAGATGGATCAAGAACAGATGCAGTTTAGTCTGTAAACTAAAAACACATCAAAAGTATACCCCTTTATACAGTATACACTGTTACAATCACCTGTAACTGTGGCATCTCTTGCACCTTAAACTTAGCATGTGACATGAAAATTACTTGATCACAAAATATCTGCTTCTAGCAGATGGAAAACTGTCCTGTACCTCGTGTTTCTGAGCCAGTGAAACTGGTGAAACCCCCTAAAAACCATCTCAGCTAAAGAGCCATTGAGAACTTCCTCATTTCTTCTTTATATGCTGTGCCCAATTGAAGCATCATTTCCAAAAAGTGCTCCAATTAGGAGGTTTGGTAAAGTTTCCAAGTCACATTTCTGTGGGATGAGGAAGTCCAGCATAATGACTCTCTGAAACAGACACAGCACATCCATTGAGCTATGAATGCTGCTTCCTCTCCTGCTTTTCTTTGACCACTATTCATTTATTCAGTAAAGAAAGCATTACTAACTAGTATTAGCAACTGCTGTGCTTTCAGAATTTGCCACTTCATGGTTCCAGAGATGAAAATCCCCTTTCTCCTTTCACACTTGGTAGGAAATCTTCTGGTGTCTGTCTCCTGGTGATTTAAGCTTGTTCTGTTAAGCCCGTGTACATCTGAGAAGTTGTTTCAGTGGCTTTAGTCATTGCACATTGAAATGGTGGTTGCCATACTCTCTTGTACATGAAGGACACAGAAGCAGCTGCCCTGCTTATGTCCAAACCATCATATATCACCCATAGACGTCTGCAAATTATTTTGTTTTCTGTATAAATGTCAACATGTCACTTACCCTTGATCTGGTACAGAACCATGTGCAGTCTGTAGGTCACGTCTTCCACTAAACATATGTGGCTTCATGTGTATGACCTAATGATATTTATCATATATTTATTATTTATTGTATCAGTTATTTGTTGGTAATTTTAGGTTTTTTTCCTGGGTGGACTATTGATATCCTTAGTTTTATTCAGCCTCTTTAAATAAATATAATTCAAATGTTTCTGAGCATCAAGCAGTGGTGATTCATCTGCAGCAGTGTAAGTCACTGTGGTTCCCCAGAAAGGGAACAGCAGGGGAGTTATGCATCGGTTCCTGGGCTTTCCCACTCTCATACTCTACACAAAACCTCCTAAACAATTTTAAAACACAGGACTGTGATTTAGAGCAACACAGTCATGCTTCCAGCATAAGAAAAGGACAAAGGACAGAGCAGAGAGAAAGTATGGGTGCATGAAGCCAGTCATGTTTTAAGCTGCCGTGGTTAAATTAACAAGTATCAACTAAGATCCAGTGCTCTTCCTAAATGAAATCTGATTTAATCAACTTCATTAAAATTCCTGATTTGGAAATGCTTTGAGGTAAAAGAAAGCAAGGCACTAAACCCAGCCTGGAGGAAAGTCTCATCCTCTCAGTGGTCTGGCAGGTTGCTTCCTGGGGATAGAAGACATAAGCCAGAACTGCAGTACAGACTTGTGAAATGGAAAATGGAAGGGAGAGACTAGGTAACTTCATAGAAAGTTTCAATCTTAAAATAGAGTTGTTTTAAGCAAGCAGTATCCTGCAGGGAGCAGAGACTCTGTGTGTGCTTATTTCTGTTTCTAAGACTCCTCTGCTGCCCGCCACAGGAGATCTGTATGAACATGATTGGTAAGGGCTGTAATTTAAAACCCAGAACAATGCATTAATAAATCTGACAAAGAACACAATGAGCACAAGTCGGACTTGGGAACTGCAGCAAATGCTGGAAAGCTGATGTGGCTACAAAAACTTTGTCTCATGACTGCCTGGATTGCTTTTACATGAGTCACCCGACCTCAGAATGTGGTCCTGCGAGGCTGAACTTTCCGATTTCCCTTATTAGGGGTTTATTGTTTCTCAGGTTTCACACTACAGAGCTGTCATTCCAGAAAATGACAATGGATCTGATGGAAGCATCCCCCGAGGGTGGCTAGTGATTCATTTTGAGTGCTGTGATAAAATTGCATAAATATTTTGCTTACTAGATGAGCAGGATGCTAATGTGGTGACTACACTTACAGAGCCCTCTAAAGTGGTATCAAGAAAACCTAGTATATATTTGTGATCATGTTTTTACTATGCATTTAGTATGTCTGCATCAGAACAGTAAAACTGGTCCACAGAACCAAATCACTGTAAAATGGCTAAACTAAAACTAGAAAAACAATATACTGATTTAAGACTCCCAATTTATTGAGGGACATGAAAAGATTGCACTTGCTAATAACTAAGAAAATTATCCCTTCAGAATATCAGTTCTACCACTGAATTCAAATCCTAACTTACTCAAGTGCTGTGTCATCAGACTTCAGATTTCAGCCTTTACCATGAGGTTTGAATTCTGAAGCCTGCCTAGATCCAGATCTGGGAATTCAGTTCTAATCCATCTCGACTTATTACCAACTTCATACCTACTTTTCTCCCCACAGAGCCCAAGACTATATTTTCTTTAATGTCAGAAAGGAAATGGTCTCTTTGAAAAGTTCAATATTATTTCAATAGCTTCTAGCTGCTGAAATCCACAAGTCTGCATTTTAAGCTTTATTTTAATTTCTATTGGTATTTAAGCAGTTCTCCTACTCCTATTTTTAAAATGAAAACTATAATCCATTTCTCACTTGGAAATAGATCTACTGTGGGTGAAGCAGGCTTTGGCATGGAAGCAACATGTTGTTTTGCATTTTTTTTCTACTTCTGGAGCAGATACACCATGAATCAAACCTTTAATCTGAGTGATTGATATACCAATTTATACCTTCTTTGCTTTGATCTTTCAGTCCTACCACAGAGCAAATTTGGTCTTGTATTTAAAACTTGGAAAATCCCATGGTTATAACGTCTTCTTTTTCTCACTTCCCATTCTGAAATAGTTGACTTTTTGTGGTTCCTTTGAGAAGTGTAGCCCAGCATCTCCCTTGAACTTTGTTTCTCTGTGTATTTAGACAACAACTAAAGGCCACTGCTTCAAGGTTTCTCTTTTTATTACTTTGCAACAAATGACATGGTAGAGACCTTAATAAATTTAAAAAAATGAGCATGCATTCAAAAAAATTGCAAGTGTGCATGACTTTTAAGTACCTGCTAAAGTCTCATTAAGCTCATGCCTGAAGTAAAATCCACCAAAGTATTTTGCTGAGCAGAGCTTTTTTGGATCAGATCCAACACACATTGCAGCGAGTCAAAAATTCCCATTGACTTCAGTGGGCTCCCAGCCGATTCCTGGGAGGTATTGTGTATGTGAAGTTCAGCACTTCTGCCAAACTTCAGTTCTTGCTCTGACATGTGTTCTTTACCTTTTTTACACTGTCTCCTCACAGCAGAAAAATGTAAAAACTTTAAAGCCTCCCTGAAAGGTCAGAGGAGTTTTTCACAACTGCTTTAAATGCACTCTGGTCAAAACTGAATTATTTAAGAGCCATTCCTTTTGTCCTATGGGGAAAAAAAAAGAAGTAAATAATTTCAGGTCTAATATATAATTTTAGGTCTGATAAATATCATTACAGCTTTACAATTTACGTTATAACTTCATGGCATGTAATTTTATAGGTTACATTAGTATTTTTATAGAAATATTCAGGATATTAATTACTAATACCATATACATATATAAACATAGAATGCAAACACATTATTGTGCATAATCACAATTTTCTAATCATTTAAATAGTTAACAGAATATTTTTCTTTTTCAGAATTACTTTCATAGGTTTATATTCTGTTGTAAATTTTAAAATAGAAACATTTTCAGTTCAGATTAAAACCAAATTTCTGAGCGTTCATTTTCCAATAGAAGAAAAATTTGGGTTTTTTCTGTTGATGCAGAATACTTTTAGAGTTTTTCAGGTGATATAATCTTCTATATTTCTCCCTGCATCCTTTTACTAGTAAACTTGGTAATCCACTTTTCAACATCCTCCTCTATTAAAAATACTTTTTCGTTATATGTACAACCAGTATCAGAATACAAAACTCAACTTGCACAAATTAATCTTTCAAGAGCACAATCCATCAGACATTAACTTTAAATGAGGGCTCACTGTTAATTGTAGTGTAGCTCAGACTTGGAGATTTGTGCTGTGACTATTCTGTTAATTAGTGAGTGTGAGTACACATGGCACTTTCACTTGGTTTGCCTGTTTGAAGCAACTTAGAAACACTAATAAATTCCTTCTAAAATAGTCTAGCAGTTAAATAAATGTACTTTGTATACAATGTGACAAGCTAAGATAAATTCACCAGACAAGAGCTCTGTTTTCTGGGAACTGTGTTAATTTTGTAGCTGCTTCATTAAATATAAAAATTGAGTCTAAAATCTTAAGAAGTCTTAATACTAATGAACATCTGAAGTCTAATAAGCTGTACTGGTCCAATGAAGCTGGAAAACCAGTCAGTTGAATATGAAATTGAATAACAAGAATCAAAGAGAAAAGAAAGAGAGAAAGAGAGAGAGAAAGTGAGAAAGCGAAAGAAAGAAAGAAAGAAAGAAAGAAAGAAAGAAAGAAAGAAAGAAAGAAAGAAAGAAAGAAAGAAAGAATGTACACAGTCAGCGTATCTGAGAGATGAAAGGACTGAACTTTCTCCAAGGAAATTTGTCTCTCTGAGTGCCTGAGTAGTCACTTTGGATTGGTCTTTAACCATAGCAAGGATTCAAAGTGTGTTTGTCCTTCAAAGAGAAAAATTTAAATTATTGGCAGTCATCTTCTTCAAGCATTTTTCCTCCTCCAACTTCTCTGCCTGCCTTTTATTTATAGCAGTGACTCTTCCAAGTTGAAGAGAAAATCAGAGAAAATAGTAATTTGAAAAATCAGCTGTTGATATAACTTTCAGCTTGTCCTCTCCCACACTAAAATCAGAGGTGGTGTAATTAATTCTTGCAATGTTTTGCACAAGCTGATGCCTTGTTCTGCAAGGACCTTGTTCTTCAGTCATTACTAGTCAAAGCAAAAATTCCCTCACTTTCATTCAGAACAAAATTAGGAAATATATTCTCTTTTCATTCTTTGTTTTTTAACATGTGAAGCAGTGCTTAGTAGGATAAACACAGATAAAGTAGAAAGGTTATTGGAGCAAGCAAGAGCAGTGACTTCTTTTACTCAATAACAAAAGCAACAGATTCATTGGGAACTTGGTCTCCAAAGAGAGGGCAGTCATATTCTTTCTGTCAAGATTTCAAAGCAGTTAAAACACAACCAACCAAACTAACAGAAAACCAAAATCAAAGAGAAATAAGAAAGCCTTTAAAGAAAATAAATCAGATCACCACTGTAGACCCTGCAGCATGGGGAAAGTGGGGTCCTGGTATGTAAGAGGAAAAGTGTAGATAATTTATTTAGATCATACTTGATTAATTCTTTGAAAGAAACAATGATCAGGAGAGCTACAGAGTAAAGCAAAAGTCCACAACAGAGGCTCTATACTTACAATATGTCAGCAGTGTCCACCTGCAGAAGATCATAGAACTATTGCAAAGGGAGAAGTGCCAAAAACTGCTGAGTCTATAAGTAAAGGGAGAAAATGAGTAGGAGAAAGCAGAGGAAGCCTCCACCCTTCACGCTTTCCTGAACTCTTAAGTTTAGGTAGTGTTTTTAAATCCTCTCACTGTCTGTTTCCCTGGTACTTCTCTGGCAACTTACCCCTCTCACAGACTAGGTAAACCAACAGACAGTAATTTACACTTCTGTAATTCACATAATGACTCTTCATCGTCCCAGGATAATCTGAAACATTTTCTTTCTTGGTGGAGCATTAGCTTATGTTGTACAGATATCTACATAAAGGCAGCTTACCAAAATACCCAGTTGGAACAGCATTGTACACAGAGGTTTAATAAATCTCTGTAAATTCAGATAATTTAATAGAGTTGGTATTATTACAAATACATGAAAACATAAACCCTTAAGCTTTGTATCTCACCGGCATTATTTCTCCCCCTGTTTTATCAACAGCTATACCAATAGTACAGCAGGGCAGCCACATCACCTTCTTTCCCCTCAGATGACACTGCCTAGTCAGAGTAGTATATTTGGCTGCAAGTACCCTGGAATCTGAGAGGCAAGGGAGGTGAGAGGAAAAGTGGGCTACATGAGTAACTAGAGCATGCCTGATTCCAGAACAGCAGCTGATAATGAAAGGCACAGATATCTTCTCCAGGACCAGGCTGTGTTGTTTTCAGTTTGATTTTCCAAAACCGAAGTGAATAAGGCCATCATTCTGTAATGCACACTACTTCTTTACCTTCTGTATTGCTTCTAGGCAGCTGAAACCCAGACTAGATGTGACTGCTTTAGACTGATTTCAAGCTTTGTCTTAGAGTGAGACCATTTTTTAACCTTCTGTGTTACTTTTCCCTTCATTAAAAGTAGAGAATACATTTGAGAACATCTACAGAATACTTCAGGCTCTAAAATTTTAAAAATAGAGCTGATCTCCTAAAAATAATATGTATTTGTAAAGCAGCTAAGTGATGCACAATAAAAAATCAATAATAATAAAAATATTTTCTCTCCCTAACTGCCTGCTTCACGCCTCCAGCACCTCTCGGGAGCTGTTCTGATTATACTCTTAGGCAGTTGTTTTAAAACTAAGCAAATCCAGGGGAGAAAGTTTTGTTAAAATTGTTTTGTCTTTGTCCCAAGATAGAAAAATATCTCATTAAACATAGAGTCATGATAGAGTGAGGACATCTGTCATTGTCTGGGTTGCCAGCTATAGTTCACTGTGCAAAATTACTTGGCTCATGGCAACAGCTATATGTAATGGGTATATATACACTGCCATTTTTCTTCCACAGAAAAATCAACATATGAAACATATCTTGTAGTCCATAACTGGAAAATGCAAAAGTACATGTTGTATAATTCTATTCATTTAATGAGTAGAAATAGCATCACTTCTGAGCAGTTAGTGCAGATAATGAGCATTGTGAGCTGTTGCAATCACTGTGATACCAAATACTTTATACATAGGAGAAGTTTGGAATACTTCCCTAAATGAAAATTATGAGAACTAGAAATATTGAAATTTTCCAGAGGGGGAAAAAGGTAATTAAACCACAGTGTTATTTCATCTCTCTTAGATCTTTGTTAACCACATCAGGAAAAGAAAAAGGAGCCGTCTTCACTTCATTAACCATGTTTAGCTTTGATACAATGGCTCAAGGAACACGGCTCTCCCTCTAGTTATTCAGTAACTTCTTACGACGATTCCAATTGTACACTCTGTAAGGAACTCATGTTTCTTATTTGTAAAAGATAAAGCTGTTCAATAAAGATTAGGGACTTCGTGGGAGTATTATAAATAGGCAAGTATGAAAGCACTTTACGTCTGCCTGTATCTGCAAAGTGATAAAACAGAGGAGAAAACCCACACAGTAACAGCGTAAGCCATCCACTGTTTCAGATACCAGAGGAATCTTTGGGAACCACCCAAGAATAAATAGTACAGAACTTGTGGAAGGGCATGGCTGATTGTTTAGCAATTCCAGTTTTTCTCATGGAAAAGATGCATCTTGCTTAGATGTAGGTGTGCCTGTTGAACAAATTTTTCCTTTTTAAAAAATTTTAATTCCAATAGCTTTAATGGTTATTTTCACAGCATAATTTTCCTGACAGAGTAATTTTCCTGACTAAAATCATGGGAAGTTGAATCTGTAGTCTGGTCCATAAGTATACTGAAATTTGGAAGAATTTTGACAAACTGAGACAGGAAGTGTGGGGGACACGTGAAATTTGTGGTGGTTTCCAAAATCTTGATATAAAATCCAGAAGTTTCTGCAGCTATTTTGCTCTAAAGCTTTGGTGTTGATAGATGCCAGAACTCAAGACAAAGTTCAAAGGGAGAAGAATCCATAGAGCTCTCAACTAGAAAGAGTTTGAAAGAATCCTCAAAAATGTTAGTTCCTGGGTTTTAAATGGACCTAAGCACTCTGACGCATGTGGCTGAGTCACTTATGAGCAGCTTCTTGTGCCCAAACTTGGCAGTGTGGAGATGCACGAGGACTCAAGAGAGTCTGATCTAGCCTCAGTTTCTAATCTTGCTGCTCCCTCCCCACATCAAAAATGAAAGACTTAGAAAATAATTTTCTCTTCAGCATAAAAAGAGGGAATTTAAAATTTTGTGGTTTCCTTTGTGCCTATCCCAGCTCTGAATTAACTCAGTACTAGTATATCTATGCACAATCCAGCACAAAGGAAAAAGCACAGAACAGCAATGATTGCTCAGCTGTCAGCACTGTACATGAGGCAGGGATTTTCCAGGTCATTTTTATCCAATTCATCACTACAATTTAGTGGTCCAATTCTGCCAAATCAGCAGAAGTACTTCTTAAAAGAAAGCCTCACCCAGATCTGCACAGGCAGCAGTCTAAGAGTTCGCAGGGTTGCTGGCATTTTTCATCAGAGATGTGTTGTGAATTGCACTTTTAAATAAAGCACACAAAGATTAGAAAATTCTCACTACTGCTGGACATATCCCCAAGGGAATTTATAACGACTGATGATTTTGCCCAGTTGAAATAGCAACATTGTCCTTTCCTATAGCAAGCTGAGACATGAAGTGAAGAATGTGCGAGGAGGCTTGTGACCAAAACACATGCTGTTGTTTCTCATTTGAGGAGTGATTGATGTACACAGAAAAAAAGTAAACAGTTTTGCCTATTGACGGCCCGGTGGAGAAAAGAATGGCTGGAATGAAACCATGGAAGAGGAGGAGGGGAAAAGTGAAGTAAAATTGAGAAATATTTCTTTGCAGGCACTCACATAACACTTCAAAAATCCGTGTAAGAGTACCTTGTACTGCCCTTAGTCCCGCTGAAGGCAATGTAGAATGAATTATTATTCCATGAAAGCAGATACAGTCTAAGTCTTATTCAGATGAAGGAAAACAGTGCTTGCTGGGACAACCTTTGGTAATCACAGAACTGTAGAAAACTTGAAAGACTTTGACTTTCAAAGTCTTTTAGGGCTTTCCATTCCCCTGCCCTAAGGGAGAAGCAACCATATCCATGTAAATCCTGTCAAAGAGTTTTCTTGCCATCCTTAAGCTCCCTCAAGGTGGTTCCACGGCCTCCCCAGATAATTTACTGTCCTCCAAGCCAAGTCTCTTCAGCAGGAGACTGGAGCAGCTATGTCCCAGGAGGAAGGAAGAGCAGCTGGAAGGCAGACAGGGTCAGGAAGCCCTGGTGAGCTAAAGGTGGGCAGCTCTTCTTGCCCTCATGGTCAGGCCAGGCCTTGCAGCACATGACTGCAAGAGAAGCTGCTCATAAAATGGCCCCACTGCCTTAAAAGGACCATTATTTTTAAGAAAAATACTAAAACACTACACATCCGCCTGTATCTTCTTTGTGATAAAACAAGGGAGAAAATCTATGTGGCAGCAGGGCAAAGCATGTGATGGTTTTGGGCAGCAGGTGAGCTGGTACATTTTTGTTTTGTACATGGTGCAAAAGGCAAGGCTGCACATGAAGCCTTTTCAGAAACACAGGAGATCTCTGGAAGGCATTTGATATGTATCATGTTCCTTTTAAAGGGTGCTTTGGTCACTTTAGGAAGATCTGGCCTATTAAATAAAGCATGTACTGAGGGGAAGAAAAGATCCTTGATGAAAGGTTAGCCTGAAAGAGGAAGTAAATATCAACATGGGAGAGCTGGAGTGAAAGGAAAATTGAGAGCGGTGTGTGACTTTCTCTGTGCCTTCTCATGCAGGAAAGCCCCTCTGCTTTCTTTTCGCATACTGTGGCTAACCTGCAACCCATGCTATCTAGACCAGACTGCCAGCTCGTGTATTGCCTCCACATTCATTTAAGGAGTTGCTCTGAAAATCATTATCCTTGCCTTTCACACTGATTGCAAACTTCTACTGACATCCCCTGGTGAGTGACTCCTTCCCAAATGATTGTCTGACCTTGTAATGTTTTCAATCAGCTTCTCTAGCTACACATACCCTGTCATTGACTTGCCACAGATAGATTGATTTTTACTTTCAATGTCATCAAACTAATTCTGGGATTTTAAAACTGGATAGCAAGGTATAAAATCAATGGAAACTGCCATTCACATAAAAGTTGCTCCCTTCAAAAATCCATATCTATGGTGAATCATTATGACTACAATTGACTGCAATTGAATCTAATTAATAGTACCGTTGGATCTGACAGTATCTCATGACACCATCGCTAGAATAGGAAATTCATTGAGTATTAGCTCAGATCACTGTGTAGAATTTTTGCCACAGCTTCCATCCCATCCTCTCATTTTTATTGGAAACACTGCATGTATTCAGGGTGCTAGAGAGGAACTTGAATTTCACTGACATCACAGTACATTTCTTTTTGCACTTCTATATCCTGCTGTAGAAAGGTTTTGCTTCTGATGCTGAAAAATTTTATGGAGTACACCAAAACATATTTTATTGCATTTGTCATCTATCTAAATTTAGTCTCAGGAATATAAACACCATACAAAATATCTCTTTAAAGACATTTCAAATGTGATCTCTTCTCTAAAAATTATTGTAACAGTGGAAATGCCTTTCTGACAAGCTAGATGCTCCTCCAGTCATTACCAGTTTTGCTTTTGCCTAAAAGTGGTATTTGTTCTTTCAGTAACTACATTTTTATACTCAGCTTCCTCCTCTACAGCACTGTCTGAGACTCCATTCCTAAGGTGCTGCTCTTCTCAGGACACAGCCCATGTCTTTGTCAATTTAGTTCTACCGTGAAGTTAACTATCATTTTTATGTTTATACCAGCTCTCAGGCTTTCAAACTCTTCAATTCTCTGCTCAGCTTGATGAAGGAACTGAATAGCTTTTTTCCAGATTTTCAAACTTCCAGCTGAGAGAAACACCCTCTAGAACAGAATACTAGAATATATCAGCCACGTTTATTTTTGGGGCATTTGGAAGAGAGGGAAACAACACACATTAAAACCCTCTGAAATATTTTCCCAGTCCCTGCCATTGGTAATTACATATCAAAGCCAGAGGTAACACGCACAGATGGAGCCCAGTACCACAGAGCTGATCTGAATGTTAAAGGTTCATCTGATAGTTTGGGTCATCACCTGTTTAGGTCTCCATTAATGTAGCCAACCTGGTCCTGGCAGATTAAGCAAGAAAAATTGATATAAAACTGGGTCAGGTATAGCTAGAAAAAGTGGCAGTGCAGTGAATAGTCTGGTCCAACATGGGTGTGATACAGCTAAGATAGAACACCAAGACACAGGGAAAGGCAAAATTCAGGCCCAAGATAGGTGCAGCATGACACACCAGTTTAAATTTAACACTTAGGAAGTATAAACCACTTCTCCCCACTAGCATTAATTTTTATCTTCATTTAATTTTCACATGCACATGTAGAAATATATTAATCCTTATGTTGCCCCCTATGACTACCAGAAACACTCTGAATCATTCATAAAACCTCACTATTTAAAGTCTTAAATAAATCCTTTAAATGCGCCATTTCAGAACTTGTATTACTTTCTTAATTAATATTCATACACTGCTTCAATTCAAATCCAAATCTATTATTAGCTTGTCACTAAGGTTAGCAGTTTAATTTATTCATATCTGACCATTCAGTGCTACATAATATAATGTGACATTCTATTGCTAATGCTTTTTTTTTGTCTTTATGGAATAACTGAAATAAAATTATTTTCATACAGTTCAGTGGACCTAAATCAATAATTTTGTCAGCTGATGATCTGCCCTTCCATGTTCCAGATTTTCTTTACTTAGCCTGCAATGAGTGGCCAGAAGCCATTAGATTGTCCATTTACCATGCATCAACAGTTATATTATAAAAATATGATTTTATGAACATGTCCTTGAAAAACTGGCTATCAGAAAACTATTCAAAATTTATTCTAGATAAAATGGTGGAAAATATTTCCAGGTAGTTTTAGAGCTTCTTTTACTGGGAAATGTTACTCAAGTTTTAATAGGATTGACATTTTCTTTTGCAATGCAGTCATTATGAGATACTGTTGTTTGCCTTTTGAAAAAAAAAGTACTAGCTTAGGAATGTTGTCTTTTATTTAAAAATGAAAAAAAATGAAGTGCAGCTGAGAAAGTTCAGATAATTGGACAGAGCACCAGAGCTTAAACCAACAATGTATTCAGCATACTGACATGTGATATCTTTTGAAATCTCCATAGAGTCTTTTAGCTTACAGTGAGCCATTGCAGAATCCTGGACTGTTGCAGAATAAAGGCTTTGCTCTTTCAGGCATACACTAATTTCCAATAACATAATTATTTTTTCAGTTTTTCCTTTCCACCAGATCAATTAATATTCTACTTGGTAAACATAGAAGTCTTTCTGGACTGCCACCTCAGTCTAGAATCCTGCAAGTAATGCCAGAACCTTATAAAAAAATTCAAATCCATAAAAAATGTGATTTGTGTCTGTCATTACTGCACACTATTCTCATTAAGGCATAATATAACCATCACTGGTAGAAAGAAAATAAAACAAGGATGGGGAAAATGGATGCTAAAGAGAGCCACTGGAATAGATAGAACAAAAGACCTCCTGCCACACTGGGTGCCTCTAGTAGCCCTGCTTCTCAGGGGTTTGTGTAGCCAGTGATTAAAACATCTGCTATTCAAGTTTAAGGCTTAAAGTACTAACTTTAAAGTTTTAAAGACCATTTTGTGGCTAGGAAACTTATGGTCATGCTGCTGTGAGATTTGCCCCGTTCCCAAAGTGAAAAGGCCAGCTGGGGGTGGACCTTGTTTCTGAACAGGATGGAACTGAATAAAGTTTAAAAAAATTATTCTATTACCTTTCAATCTCCTAATGTGAACAGTTCTGTTTTTGTCCTTGAATTGAGCCCAGTACAATTTGTTTGATTCTCAAGGGAGACCAAATGTCAAACTTTACCAAGTGTTAATCTAAAATTACTGGCCAGCTGAACCAGCAGTGATGTTTAGCAAGCTATGCATTCTGCTGCAACCTGATGACATTACAAAAAAACAGACTGATAGGACTTGCAGGAAGATTTCTCTCTAACCTCGGCAGGAATATCCTGTAAAGCCTTTGAATTCTTGCTTAGTAAATGAAAAAAACTCGTAACCCCATCAAGTCTGCATCTCACTTGACTGAACAATCTCCAAAAAATCATCTCGATCAAGCCGAGACATCAAGAAATTCAGTTAGTCTCCTGATGCAATAGGAGGCACGAAGAGATGTCAGACCTAAATTGTGGAAGGAAGACAAGCTAAAGATAGAGACAATACATTTAAACAGCCATGAGAGTAAGAGCTGGAATTAATACTTACTTCCTAGACAAGCAAAAATGCTAAGAGAGACAAGAATCCTGACAAGCTGAAAGGACTTGGTAGCCCTGTGGTGGCCAGCTAACATACAATAGTGTTGTCTCCAGGAAACAAAAGGATTGCATCATGTGTTCTGTGTCTCAACTCCTGTGGCCATGTTTCAAAACATCCACTCCTTTCCTCTCTTCCCCAACAAACAACAAAAACAAACAAAAAAAGAACCTCCTTCTGCTTACCTTACTCTATAGCCAGATCTTGACCCCACCATGATAAATGCAGCAAGCAAAGCTCTGCCAGTCCTGGAGTAGACATTTTTTTCATAGCAGTGAAGGAAACCACAGGTACATTGCTCTTCTTTTTGCTGGCTGTGTTTTTCCCACAGCTGGAGTGCCACGGTTTCTAAATCTGACCACTTAACAGCTGATATGCATTCATGTTGCATGAAATATGGTGAGGAGGTTAAATATAAAACAGGATGTAAAAAATTTATATATATAAATAATGAAATGAAAGACAGAAATTCAACCAAAACACAGTCAAGATAAACGTCAAAAGTTCAATGCAGAAAGAAAATATGTATTGCTGAATAAAAACAACAAACCACATGATTAGCATCTCAAAAATCTTGAAAAATAATCTTAAATATGAATTATGTGCAACAAGACAAGAATGAAAGCATAGCAGAAGATGTACTAAAAATGTATTGTTAGAAAATGCTTTCTTGCAGCAGGGGCAACAAATCTGAGGCATTTCTTTGAGACACTCCCTTATTAGGTTTAATAAGGACAAATTCACAGAAATGTGATGTAGGGATAAGAAGCTCCTGAAGGAAGACGGAGGACTTGATGCACCCCTGATTCATTACACTTATATCAAGCTGGAGTTCATGGTGATCTGGAAAAGGCAATGGTCGGGTGAGACAGAGACTGGACAGATCTCCTAGTTCAATGCTGGGAAAACGGAAGTACCAGCAGAAATTCAGAAGTCACTGACTGTTTAGATACTAGCAGCCAAACAGACATGTGCCTGGAAATGCTATCACATAGGACACTAGCACATCCCATAATGTTTTGTTGTACTGTTTCTTCAAGGAGGTGCCTTATCCTGTACAGACACAGAAGTCAAGTGTACTGAACCAACTACAGGGCAAGTAGTAGGCTTTGCTTCTACCAAGCCATTTCATTATGAATAATTTATCATAATTTTAGGGTTTTTACCATCCCCAAAATTCACTATGAAAATAGTAGCAGGAACATTTCAAGAAAAGAAAAGAGAAAAGAAAAGAAAAGAAAAGAGAAGAAAAGAGAAGAAAAGAAAAGAAAAGAAAAGAAAAGAAAAGAAAAGAAAAGAAAAGAAAAGAAAAGAAAAGAAAAGAAAAGAAAAGAAAAGAAAAGAAAAGAAAAGAAAAGAAAAGAAAAGAAAAGAAAAGAAAAGAAAAGAAAAGAAAAGAAAGAAAAGAAAAAGCTGCTTCACATTTAAAGGCACCTGAGCTCCTCTTTGCTGTGCAAGTGAAGTATGAGCGAAGTATGAGCAATGTATGAGCAAAGTCAATGGCACTGACCTTCCTATTGTTGAAGGGAAAGCAACAGATTCTTGACAGTTTCCACGGCAAAACAAGGGAGACCTTGCAAAAGGGTCTCTGTGGGGGCTCTAAACAATAGCAAAGGTTCTTTCCCAGGGCTGAATTTCTCTATTCCTTTGGCACATTTTCACAAAAGGGTTGGGTCCTTTGAGGTTATCTGCCATGCGCTTATGCTCAGAGCATTAACATGCCTGTTAGCTCTGTACCCTCAGCATACTTTTACTGTCATTAAAGAGTGATTATAATGCAGAAAAAAAGTGTATCTTGGAGATGAGACACTGGGCTGAAGAAAAGCAAGCCTCTAGGCTCTCACCTCTTCACATGGTTCTTCAGGCAAGCAACATGCATCACATTTCTATTAGCCACATATATTTAGTTCATAAGCTGTTTGAACAGAGATTATTTCTTTCCTTGTGTATGTAGGTATAGAATAGCAGCATATTGGAGCAGTGGCCTTGGCCAGAATGCCTTTTAACCATCAGTTATAGACTATAGAAATTAAGCAACTATGAAAAGAAAAACAATTTTGCAGGCCTGTCTATTAATAAAAGTATTAATAAAAAGTATCATATGGCAACTTTCCTTTTATATTTTTTGAGACTACTGAAGACTTCCAAGTGCACTGATCTTTGGCTGTGCTGACTCCCAGTTTCCCAAACACAAGTGCATTTTTTTTGACCATATGTTATTGATTTCCAGCCATGTGGGGCACAATATTTCTTTGCAGTATTGACATTGTTGGGACAAAACTGCCATCAGCAAGCAGGTTGTGAGAACCTCAGCACGTGTGTTAAGACTTTGTTAAGCTGAGGTGAGAACCTCAGCACGTGTTTGTTGTCTACAGCTGCAGAGGCTGCTGGGTTTGGATACAGCTGTGGAGCACAGGGGTGTTTTTCATTACCTCAAAGAATTAAAGTAAAACTGCATTCAGCATCATATTAAGGATGTAAAAGCTTCACGGTGGTGCGAGATTCATGGAGTTGAATGACCTGATCTAAACCGAACTGAACTATTCCTGCCTGGTCCAGTAAGCTTCTCTCAGGTGCACGGGTGCATAACAGTACTGCCAGCATGGTATAGCATGTTTGTATTTCTGAAAAAAATTAGGATTAGTATTATGCAAATCTGTAGAGTGAATCATCCTCACTGCATAGAGAGAAAGTATTTGAAATAATTTATATCATTTAAAAACACCATTTTCCATATTTACTAAATACAAGCCTGCTCATCCCTTTGGTATGTGTACCAGCTGTGTTTCTATTTACCACTGCCCACTTCTTTCAGAACTTCTGCTCTGCCCAAAAGTTTACTAATAGGCAGGCCAAATATGCTGCTTTAACTGGTTTTGTGAATCCTGGGCTCTGCACTGAAATCGTTGCCAGTATCCACCAATGATACCACCCAGCAGAAAGTGCAATTACTCAGCTGTTCTGTTGAATAAAAATAAAGCAAATAGGCAAAGTAGTGACAAATATTTATGCTGGGCTAAACTACTCAGCTACACAAGGCTGTCCATATTTGAAATACATAGGACTGGCCTTTTGTGGCAGCAGTGGTATATCTCCTACACAGTAGTAATGGGGAAAAAAACAAAGTGTATCAGCACTAGAAATACTTTAATAGGACTAGGATTAAATTTAATTACCTCATTTTAAAAGATTAGTTTCTCAAATCTACTGTCTTAGTCCCAATTAAAACTCAGTCAGCATGCCTGTGGCTCTTCAAAATAGCAATAAAACATTTTTTTCCCACATGTTGAGACAAGCAACAGCCATGTCTACTTTGACTGGGATAAAGCATATATGAGATGAACTGTTCATTGGCCACTTCTTCCAACCTCACCTAAGAATACTTGTGGCTGTTGGAGAGTGACTATTTATAGGAAAATAAACAACCCCGGAAGTAATACTTCTCTAAGTGTCAGAACCTCCTTTGCCTAGTTCTCAGGGGGTGGAAGTGAAGATTTAATCAGTCTTTACACTTATATATTTTTTAAATTATTTAACTTTTATTACTGTTGCACCATTTATACAATTACATATAATTTCAATGCATCCATTGTACATTTTGTTTTTTCATTTGTTTTCCAATGAGTGTGTGTTGGTGTCTGTGACACAGAATGGAAGAGAAACTGGAACTGCAATGAACGCAGACTTTTTCATTTCCACTGACCAATAAACAGAACTACAGGTGCACCCAACCACGGACATGCATTAACTCGTCATGAGAAATCTAGGTAGGCTAAGTAGGATGAGAATGCTTTTTACTCCCAAAAAATATTTGGAGAGGAAGAATTGGAGGATTGGCATTGAGAAATATGTGGACAGCTAAGTGGGTTTTGTCTGAAAGTTGGCATTCATCCACTGCATAAAAAAAATATCAAAATAAGAAAGGCTGTAAATTAAAAAAAAAACACAGAAAATACTGCTTTCATAAAGATCTGATTGCCTTGGCACAAACCTTGTGGGCAGAATCAAATGCATCACTCCCAAACCCCATTACAGAACAAAAAGAAGATTTTGATACACTGGTGGAGTGCATTTACAGCAGTTCAGATACAAAAGATGTGCTGTACTTTCAGACATCCATTTATTTATTTATTTTAATCCAGGACTTGTGTCAAGTTGGCAGAAAGTATATTAGATATTTCCCCACAAAAATACTATTTGGATTCTCCCCCCTCCCTCCCTCCCAACTTGATGGGACATCCTTTTCATTTTTTCTCTTTTTTTTTTTCTCCTTCTTTTCTGGGCAATACATATTTACTATTTCAGATCTGAAACGAGTTAGTATAGCTGAAAAAATAAAAAAAAGACACAGGTTGTTTTAAGTGGTTGTTTCAACAGGCTGTCCAATTTAATCTTGCACTGCTATGGTTTGATCCGAATTAGTCGCTGGAACTTCAGAAGGTTTCGCTTCCTCTGGAGGGGCTGCAGGGTCCGAGGCCTTAGCAGTCGAACTAGGTGCTGCTGTTGCCGCGGGCTCCTTGGAAGAAGGAGCAGCCTCGTTGCTGCTAGGTTTTGAGTCTGAAGCTGGGGCCACTTCACTTTTAGTTTCTTGGGCTGCGGGCGTTGCGGGAGCCTCAGTCTTTTTGGCTTCCCCTTCCTCTTTGCTCTTGTCATCTGCTTTACTGGGAGCTGTGGCTTCTGAAGGCTGGGAAGCTTTTGCATCGGTGCTAGGCTCAGAGGGTTTGGGTGCTTCGCTACTGGCAGCAGGAGCAGAGGCAGCAGTCGGCTCCTCTTGCTTGGGTGCCTGTTCAGTGTTCTTCTGTGGCTCTACTTTCGCATCGACAACGGCCTCCGACTTCTCAGGTTCTGTTTTCTGGGTTTCTTCCTGGGTCACTGTTTTCTCCTTCTCCCCTTCTTTTTCTTCTGTCTTATTGGCAGTGACCTGAGTATCCTTTTCTCCCTTCTCCTCCTTGTTGTTCTCCTTCACTTCTGTGGTCTCTGTGGTTTTCTGGGCATCCTCAGCCTCCTTTGGAGTCTCCTCTTCCTCAGTTGCTGCTCCTTCAGCCTTCTTGTCTTTGTCTTTAGCTTTCTCATCATTGACACTGTATCCCTTCTTCTTCTTGCTCAGTTTGCCTCCCATGTTGGAGCTCTGTAACAGAAAAGAGAAAGGATTGATTACTCAGAGCCCAGTATTCATCACTAAGAGAATCAACAGAGTGCAAAGGAAAAAATTTATTCTGGCTCCTGAAAAGGAGACCACATGAGGTTTGGTAAGATGTCGTCAGCTCAATGTACCCATGCTGCAGAGCACCATTGCAACTGAGCTTACATTCTCCTCAGCCCTGCAGAATATCAATCAGCAAACACCTTTTGGTCACATTCCCTTGTGAACAGCCCTCTGAACACCTCTAACCCTGGTTACAGGTCAGCGGGAAGGAAGGGGATGGAGTAACAAGAAGTAACAAGATGATGGAGGACTAACACACAGTCACAATCTTTTGTGGCCTGAGAAACAGTGGAAGTAGAAAAAAGACATATTCAGGTTGGGAATGAACAGAATTTGACTGTCAATCGTGTCATCCAACCCTAGCTAACACAAAGTCCACCAGCAAAGGCTCTGAATCACCTTTCCATTAAGGTGTGGAGAAATCAAAGGAGGCCTAGAATCAGTGAGAAGGCTAATGTAGAAAACTGCATCTACTCCGTAGACCTCCCAGGCTGTTACCCTTATGGCCAGTTTCCCTTGGATATACAGCCTTTGTGGAGGGCTGGAGGATCATGTGCTTCCTCACCCAGAGGGATGTGGGCACCCACATCCAGCCGCCCCAGAAGCAGGAACAACTCCCACGCACAGAGTGCCACCCAGCTTTGCAGCTTCCTCAGGGATCACCCGCCCAAAGCCCTGCATTCCCACGCTCCACACCAGGATGGGAGACACAGAGCCTGAAGCACAGCAAGACTGTGGCCACTCCATAAGACGAAAGAACCAAATACAGTACTTCTGAGCACAAGCTTGCACGTGGCACATGACATGGTGCAATAAAAAATGGGAGAAAAGAGGGGCATATTTGTAGCCTCTGCTCCCAGTTTTCAAGAGTGACAAGCAATCAGCTACACTGCTCAGTTATTTAGAAGTCGACCACGTGTGCAACCATATCAGTATTTATATAGCCTTTATGTGGGAGTCTTAAATAAAAATATACAAAAGCTTTCACAGTACTTCAAAGTAAACTTCGTCTATGAAAATAGGAGACACAGATATATTGGGTCATTAATGAAAACAAAAATCTCTATGACTGGAGAAAAAATTGCATTTCTAGTATTAAAGAAAATATTTAATTCATGATTAATGAAAGGTTAAGAAAAAAATATTTCTGTGTTTCCTACTATTTGAAAATAGGAGAAGGTGACTTTTTTCAAGGAACTGTCAAACAAATGTTAAATGTAAGAATTTCTCCAAGGAAGATGAATCATTCTAATTTTCTGTTTTGCACAGGTAGATATAATTATAGGCTGTATATTTTTCACACATTTACTAAAACTGTGAATAAAAATCAGTAAAAATTCATAAGATTGCTCATAGCAGGCTGAATATAAAGTAGTATTATGTACAACTAAGAACTGGTTGCCTCTCAGTAGATTATCTGCTACCACAGATATAAGCCCCAGGCAGAACCCAGCAGCCAAATATCCACATGTCTTGGGCAAAACTGAGATATAATGGTCAGCAGAGATCTTTCTGACTTCAGCTTTCAAAAAGGGCAACAATTTGCAAATACTGTGTGAAACATTATCACACAGCCCAGCAAAATGGTAATGTGATGTTACTGAAACACTGCTTTATTGTCCGAAATTTTACAGGAACAGCAATAAAAGGATTAGCTTCCAGAGTCACAGCTGAGCAATCTAATCTCTCCCTTCATGACAGAGTTATCAGGTTTTTAGGTATTTAGGGTAGGCTGTGGACATTAGTTTGTTATCTGACACATGTATAGCCTTCTTAATTACTCTATAAATATTGCCCTGATTATTGTTTATGTGCAGTTACAACCAAATACTTTGAAAGGGTTTTTGCAAGTCTGTCAGATTGCAGATTTATATTGAAGCTATGTGTGTATCTCAATTTGTAATTCCTAATTAAGCATTTATCTGTTTTCCAGCAAAGCCCAAGTACAGTGAACCAAATTTCATTAGTTGTGTCTTATGTATTTTTCAAGATTTTATTATTTTATGGCTCACAGTAACACAGCACAATTTATATTTCCTTCCAAAACAGTCTTTTGACCTCGGTTACAGTTGGATACAGAATGTCTATGCCAAAGGACCTTTAAAAAGTTGAGAAGCATGCAAACGAGAAATGTGGTCCCAAACTAAGAAGAGAAACAGGCACTGTCTTTGCTTGGAGGTACACTGTGAAATCTGTGTCTCAGTTGGCATCACAACCAGCTGGCTCAAGATGCTATAGCAGAAGATGGAGAAGAGGTTCAGAGACTACCATTACGTCTGTTAACAAATATTTACACTTACAAATGGACTGCCATCTTCCAGCAGAGTTTCAACTACTTTCTAACAGAATAAATTTACTCTTTGGGACACTGAATCTCCTATCTCCCTGTTAAAAAGCTGTCTAGATCATCATGATTACACCTGTGCCAGGCTATGATGCAAAAGCAGAGCAATCATTGGGGTCATCACCCAGGTAGCAATGCTACAATGTCCCTTTTTCCCTAGATCTGATTTACAAACATTCCTCCTGTCCCCAGACTTCTGATAACACATCTGGGCTTCCCTGTAACCTTTTTCAGAAACAGTCCCACACTCCACTCCTTCATCCCTGTCCCTGCCTGAGGCACAGCTCTGAACCATCCAGTACAGAGTCCAAAGGTGTGGCAGACACAAAGCAGGCCTTAAAAAGTATTTTAAAATTACAACCAGCTGTACCTGCTAGAAAACCAGCATGTGGACCACTATACCTAAGCATCTCTGTGATTGTGCTGGATATTGTGGGGATAATCCTGCATGGTACTAAACGAAAGTGAATGCCAGTGAAATGTCTCCCAAGTGAAGAAAAGTGCAAAAAGTCATTGAGATGAGAATTCATACACTCTTAAATTCACTCTGTGTTACTACCTACATGTGAACACTTGAAAGAGGACAGACATCTCTTCCACCCCTCACAAAGGGACTAAATTATTAGAAAAAATGAAGGTACCCTCTGTCCCAGTGAGACTAGGGTCCTGACTTCACTGCTCAGCCTCTTCCACTACCCCTGCCCCTCCCTAACCACATAATCATTGCATTCATCTTGTGAATGACTGGCCCAGGACCAAACTTTGCCTACAACTATTGACCACAATATACACAGGCTGAACCCCAATATGTCTTCAGTTATTTGCACTTCTACTGACAGGTACAGGTTTTGAGCTAGCTTGAGCAGCTGCCAGCTGAACATAATGCTTTGTGGCAAGCACGTCCTGAATGAAGATCCTTGAAAATTTTGGTGCCGAGCACCATTCCTATAAAATGGCACAGCATTTGATGACTGAGTCTTCTTACTGCTTGAAAGAAAAGGGTCTAGAGAGAGAGAGCCCAGAAGCCAACTTTATATAAGAAGTTACAATATATCAGTAATTTTCAGAGAACTTTGGCGAACAACTCTGCGGAGCAGTACTTCAGAAAAGTGAAGTAAAATATAACACTTGGAAGCTACAATAGACTTTGTCTACTTCCCAGGCTGTTCAGTATTCTTTGTATTGCTCTTCTTATGGAAGAAGAAACCAATCCAGAGATCACTGGGTCAGACTGTAGAAGAGCTACTCCTTGCAACAGGCACAAGGATTTCCTCAGTTTCTAGATGCTGCTATACATTTTCCACATCCTGAAGTTTTCATTCTCCTGCAGGAAGTATGAACAGAACCAGAAAGCTTGCATAGTTATCTTTCTTATTGTATAGTAGAAATAATCTCCGGAGTGGATCATTTAGATTAAAAAATATACCGTGTACAGGTCACTTGGAGAATGTTAAACACTTTGAAATTTTTATATTTGCGATAATCAGTATTCAAAGATTCAATGTCCATAAGACCATAATGCAAGAGGAAGAATTCATGGAACATTTCTAATTTTACATCTGAAAACTCACAGACATGAGTCCCTGGAACTTAGGCAGCACACATTTGTACAGTTTGTAAAAAGAATTATTATTTGGAAATTTTATACTTCCAATTGTACATCTATATTGAAAAAGTCCCTAGAACTAAACTCTTACTATCTCTTTCGTCAGTAAAGGTTTGTCTGCCCAATTAGTTTTATGTGCTTATAAACGTCTAAACGTTTCTTTTAGCACAGGCTTTCACACGCCATTAAAGAGTCCGACTATTCCAAGAACGGGCTTGTTCTCACCCTCCCTCCCAGTGCTGCGAGCAGGGCGACAGGAAAGGACAGACACACAGATTGCACCTGATGTTACCTCTGTCTGACTGCCAGAGCTAAGCTTCCAGAGCTCCTGTTCGACTGCATGCAAAGCGTGGGGAATTCAGTCCATCGCCAGAAAAACCAGTTCAGGAGCACAATTGGTACCTGCCGAAATTCCACTGCCTCCAGCGCAGGGCAGGCACGTGCAGCGGGTCAGGCCAAAGTATCCCTTGCACAAGCCTGTTCCCAGGCATGGGCTGGCTCACACTGCCTGCAGACAAGTGCTGTAAAATGCACATCCCTCACAAGGCAGAGTTTCAACACTCCAAATCAAATGAAATCCCAGAAACTGCCCCACCCCCCCAGGTGCTGAAAAGAAATAGAAAGATCTTGAAGAGACCTCTGTACCTCCTTGATTCACCCTACACCTTCATTAAAAAAAAAAAAAATTAAAGGGAAAAAAGTTGTAATTAAGGGATATATATGAAAACTGAAAAAAACAAGGTGTAAGGAAATGCTGGTTTTGAAAGATTTTCTGAATTTTTTATGAAAAAAACAAACACCCAAAACTTACGACTTCTCAAAATATACAACAGAATTTCATGTTCCCCATTGCACATACACATGCACACATACACACACATACACTCTGAGACATTCCTATCCTTGCCAGGTCAATCAGTTTTCCAGGTTAATGTTAGAAAACGTCTGTTAGTATACACCTAGATAGAATTAGACTTGCTAGCTTTGCCTTTTAGCAGCAAAACCATGTTTTTGTGTTCTTTCTCTATTATCTTCAGTCATCTTCCTTTTCATCTGATTTTACTTGGAATTAACAGAACAGAAATGCTAGATCTTGTTCAGATTCAAGCCTTTTCAAACCTCAGAATCAGTGACTCCTTTTCTTTTCTTTTCTTTTCTTTTCTTTTCTTTTCTTTTCTTTTCTTTTCTTTTCTTTTCTTTTCTTTTCTTTTCTTTTCTTTTCTTTTCTTTTCTTTTCTTTTCTTTTCTTTTCTTTTCTTTTCTTTCTTTTCTTTTCTTTTCTTTTCTTTTCTTTTCTTTTCTTTTCTTTTCTTTTCTTTTCTTTTCTTTTCTTTTCTTTTCTTTTCTTTTCTTTTCTTTTCTTTTCTTTTCTTTTCCCTTCCCTACCTTACCCTATCCTCTTATTCTATGTTACTTATGCTTCAGAGCAGTGATGGGAACCAGGTCTCCTAGAGTCAGGCAGGCTGGTGTGAGGGTGGCAGAAGGAAACACACCCTTGGCCACCTCTCCCTTCTGAGGAGATGCTGGGCTGGCACAAAGCTGTGCCAGGCAGGCTGAGCACATCGTGGAAATCTGCACCTGTGGGGCTGAGTGTCACCTGCACACACCTGCAGCGAGGTGCCTGGACATGAGGTGCACAGAAAAAATATGACCTGGTTGTTCCTTAGCACCATACACTTTTGTGTGTTTTGTGCTGTGAGACACAATAGAAAAATGGGAACATCTCAGCTTGGCACTTGTACTGTTTTCTTCACGCACCACAGAAAATTTTTAATCCCTCCCTCAGCATGTGCACAGTCCTGTAACTACTGCAGGTCCTTTCCTTCTTCCAAAGCCTTGTGAATCTCAAGATTTAGAAAAGGGGTATAGAGTAAAAGAATAGCAAATGCTTAAAGCACAGAAATTATGCTCATTTGATTTCCTAACCTTAATCTTAAAAGAAGCCAATTCCAATGTTGAGACCTACCTGTTTTCTTTTAAAATGCTGACAACAAAGAAATTCTAGGAAATAATACTGCCAAGTTTAAGTGCTTATTTTGCAGCTAGATTTCAGTTCTAGTTTTCTCTGCTGAGCAGTGGAATACATTTAATGCAAATTTCTTTTTTAAAAAAAAGGAACTCCAATTTTTATATTACTTTAAATTTCTCAGGGACATGTACACCACATAAAAATGGGAAACATGATTTTTAATATGAGCCATTTATTATTAATATATCTAAATTATTATTGTTGCTATTAGAATTTAATTATAAGATTATAATAAGTTAAGCACACTGCATACTGATATAAAATGATCTCTGTCTATTTAAGAACTCGTACATGAAAACTGCTTCATTTGAGAAGCATAACTGCTACTAATACAGAAAGCTCTCAGAAAAGTCACACATTAAACAGTCACATGGCAATTTTTTTGAGAGCAAATTAAAAAATTGAACCTGAGATACTGCTAAGATTTATGTGATTGTGGTCAGAGATATGTATTAATTAATCAAGTGGGAATCAAATTTTCCAAGAGCAGATGAAGGGTGATGGTCAGCAGTTTCATAACAGGTGAAGGTTTTGCCAGAATTATCAATTCATAGAACATCAACCTGAAACCACAAGTATTTCACAAGTGTAATCCATCATCGCACACAAGTAAAAAAGGTAGCTAGCTAGGCAGAATTCCTGAATAAAAGCAAAATTTGTCCATTATTTGATCAAAGAGTGATGAAGAGTTTATGGGTTACTTTGACAGCCACTGTTGGAGACTCTAGACTTGCATCCTCCTGACTTGGAGGGCCCTACAGATGAAGAACCTGGAGCAGAGCAGTGACTGAAGATCCACCACTCAGCCTGACTGTGGTCAGGCACCAGCACTCCCTTTGCTGTAGGAGGGTCTGTGGGAACAAGTGCATGACAGCCCTGCCTTATGCTGTCGGTGTGTGTGTGCCACTCCACGTGAGAGACATTAGAGTGAAGCACTGACCTGTGTGCTGCAGTCACTCTGTCCTGTCGGAGCAGGTTCCCAAATACAATAAACCTCATTTGCACAACACACAGGTAGCCTCTCCAGCTACAGAGCCATCTTGCAGAAAACATAAGCTGGAAAGATGGGCCATTCTTGCCTTCCTGAGTCAATCAGCAGCATGGGAGAAATGCTCTGCTGTGCACAAATTCCCTACTCACCCCAGGCAAGGCTGTGCTTTGTAGGCAGAGATAATGTCTTTTATTAGACCACCTAATAGGGACAGAGATAACAGCACCCTTATTCTCCTTAGACAGTTATCTACAACTGACACGTTTTTGTGTTAATTTTCTTCATTACTTTCCTACTGCTGGTTTCAAAGCAGAATTGCAATATTTTGCCAGGTGTGGGCTTTTTTCACTGATCCACCACAGTACAGCTTTGCCCAGCAGTGCAGATACAACTTCCAGCACGTTCAGTTTCAACCCTGGCAGCAAATCCAAGGCTGTTTTGCATTGTGTATAACAAAACCAAGTCATATTAAAAACCGAGCAAAACAGAAGCAGCATAAAATACATTATTTTTACAATTCAGTGGATGTATTGCTCAGCTTTGCATTCAGTTCATCTGATTCTCTGACTGCTTAAATTAAAAATGCTGCCATCAATTTCTATTTATTTGCATCATCTGCCCCATTCTGTCTACCAGTGTTCTTACAGATTCAAGACCCATTCAAAGCATTTCTCCTATATTCAGATTAATTGCATATGTTCTTTTTGTTGAATAATAAAAGCAGCTTGCAGACATGCTCGTGCAGGCACACACTTGCAGCCAAAAGTCAGCCTGCCCCAGAGTGAGATCTTAATCACACCATTGTTAGGCACATGGTTGGAAGAGGAAACCTCTGCTGTAAACACCTGCTCTGCAGAGACTGAAATTAACCTTACAAGAACACCTCTTGTAGAAACAGCTTGCAGGATTCAAATAACCTGAAAGACTACACCAAGACATATAAGCATATGTGGCCTCCTTCTCCTTTCTAAATTGCCACATCATTTTGGGATTTGTGCATGTCTCCTCAACAGCCAGTCTAATAAATATTTCCTACTGGTCAGTTTTCTAACCTGTATCCTAGAATCAAGTTCCTAAGTAGGAAAGGATGCAAATTTCACACCTTTGAAGCTGTTTAGGTACCAGGACATGCAACACTGAGGGAGAGGTGAGATTCCACACATACTATTCCAATTATGGCCAGACACTTTTTGCCTCCTTCAAATACATAAGATATCACCACCACATATAATTACAAAATCACATAAGGTGATAAAAGCCTAGATAATGGCATGATTTCCTTTTAAATTGCATTTTGCTTGAATTCTGTCCCTCCAGTGCAATCCCTACCATGGATCTCAACACCACAAATATGCTTAGACCCAGGAACTGTTCCTCCTTTGGGTGCCTCCAAAGGCTACCTTAAAAATGTAACAGTCAAATGCTAGCAAGCAATGAAAACATTATCCTCCTCCACACTACAGTCCTACTGAAGAGCCCTGGTGAGAAGACTTCATTCCTGGAGGGACTTCACACTGGAAAAAGGAAGCAAGCTTAACACCTATAGCTTAGAATTTTCTAGCCTCTTCCTGAGAAAAAAACAAATAGTTCAGGGAACATGAAGAGAACTCATGCTTTCTGTACTAAAAAAAACCATTATCATATGATCCTAATTTACATATTTTCTTCAACAGGAAAAGTTCTTGGTTACTGTTTGTATAAATAGTATACTTACCTGTCATTTCTTAAAATAGTCACGGAGAGCCACATTCACATTTTGAATAAGGTATTTAACTAGGGAACTCTCACTTGAGAAAGTTATTTATATTTGCATTTTACTTGTCTAACATTCCACACTCAAAAACACCTCTGTTACTTTAATGTCCATTTAAATGGTCAAACTAGTTTTAATCAAACTTGAAAGAGTCCTTAGAATATAAATTACAGTATGCTATAAGAAATAGATGCATTAGCTTTGAAATCTAGGAACTACTAGTTTTGCTTTGAAAATGGATTCTCCAAGTCATTGCTAAATTCTTCCTCGTTTTTGTTTTCCATCTCATGGTGCTGCTCACTGAAAAAAAAATGGCTGTAAAAAAAACCATTCTTAAACCTTGGCTGTAAGAAAGAATCCTATACCTAGAAACAGAACTTTTAACAGACAGCTCAGACCTAGGATAGGTCATGGCAATCCTTAGACTGCGTAATTTAATTCTTCTGTTTGCATTTCACCCTCACCGCAAGGAATGAAACCCCATTTACTATTATAAACCAAATCCAGCTCTCAGTTTTGTTTTTCATTTTTAAATATGAGGCACATGGACTGCATCACACCATTTCTGACTGCAGCACATGACTTCACAGTTGCACCACTGAAAGCAGGAAAACAGGGAACCAAGACCTGCTGCCGCTGAATTAACGCCGCGCCTGCTGCTGCTGTGCATATCATGGTGTTCAGGAGAGCACTGCAAGCTCTTCCTTCCAAAGTACACAGTATTTAGTTTACCCAGCAAAACGAAAAAAGAAGCAATTTAAATGAAGTATTTATTGCTGACTCCTTTATTCCATAATGTAACTATTTAAGTATTTTAAGATTTAGTATCTAGTTAACATATTCGCTGGTTTTATCTGTTTTAGCTCTATAATAAGCTGTAGGAATAGCTTTTCTCTCTTTTTCCTCAAAAGGAAATGATTGCACATCCATTTGATGCTTCTGGATGTACCACGTTTTTTGGGTTTAGACATTAGAAGAGGTTGGCTGATTTTAAAAGAACACTGACAGCTCTTTTCTCCCAAAGAACATGCATCTACTTCAGTCACTGATGATGTGCCCACCCTCCCAATAACCTCAGGCCTGAACATGTGAGCAACAGCATTCCTCACAAATTAAGGCATATGCTGCAAGAATCGCAGGATAAAACCAATTTCATCCTCCAGTTGGTACACAATTGCTAATGATAGTTAAATTAGTAATTGAAACATTATTCCAAAAATACCTGTACATCTAACATTGCATTAGAAAGCTGAGCATGCTTACGTCTTTAGGATAGTGTTACACTTCGCTCCTCTGGTGGAATTTAACCTCCTGTAAGTAACCAGCACAAAACCTACTCACCACCTCAGCAGCACTTACAGGGTATTTTACACCAATTCTCTGAAGAGCTGCTGCATTTCTCCTTGGAATAAAAACTTCTGACTTTCAATCCTGTGTACAAAGTTTCACTTTAAACAAAAAATGTTGTACTGAAGTCAGAGTATTCAAGTCAAGTCATGCATTGCGTAACATCAAAACTACCTATAATTAAATCTGTGAGACTTGGGGCTGAATTACAAGTATTTCTCATGTTGCTAAGAAAAATTCTGCCTCATGATCGCAGTACCAGTGTCAGCAGCTTATCAGCTCTCTGCTTCTCATAGCTCTGTTGTAATAATATTTTCTAGTAAAGACGTGCTCAAAAGAAATCAGGAAAATGGAAGAATGAATGCCTAACACCTTGGAAAACTTTCTATATTTGTGTTTCTGAGCACTCATTTGTGCCATATACATTTTCTACCAGACTGCAGCTTGGTCTATTATATTAGGTTTTTCACTTCAGTCTCTCTCACTTCCTGGTTCTCACACTAGCACAATATGTGGGGGTTTTTTTGAACCAGCATACATTAAGACAAAAGAAAATCTCATATTCCAGACTTTCTTTTTGATCCTATTTAGAATGCATATTTAATACGTCATTTTGACTTTTTTTCTTTTTCCCCCCTCCTTTTTTAAACAAAACTTTATATTCAAGCTGGATTACCAGTTTCGCTTTAGTCATTGGGGGAGGTTTATCAAAATAACATGGAACAGGTACTCAAAAATCACCGAAAGAAAAGAGCATTTATCAGCTCATTTTTATTTGTGTCTCATCCCTCTCCATCTTTTCCACCACTACTCATTTGCACTCCTCTAATATTAAAAACACCAAGACATCATAGGCAATTTTTAATTCAGACTTGCAATATTCTCCAACACTTGAGAAATGAGAGCTGTATTTCCTGACACAGAGGGAGAACCACAGGTATGCATCAATGAGCACTGTCAGTGGAGCCTTTTACCCTCCTTCAGTGCCACATGATGGTAATAAGGTAAAGCATATTCTGTGTGTGCCAGAGGGTTGAGAGGGAAGAACCACAGTTTGCTTTTTGATTTCAGTGGTGCAAGATGACAGTGGGAACTGCTGAACAAAACCAGCATCTGTTAGAGAGTTTCATCTCCTGATCCAACAGGACAATGGTCAGCTTTAAAAAATTCACTTTAAAAACAAAAAGTGTTTCTAATCATCCCAAAGAGCCATGGCAGGCAGTAAGCTGCACCATGTCACATTTTAAGCCATCAGCTTGGATTCAAGATTCCCAGGCCAAGACTGATTGCCTAAATTTCTTTCTGAAATCTTCCCTGACTGTACTTTCTCTTTTCTTCTTGCTTGTTTTGGTTCAGGTTATATTGGGATGTCTGACCAGCTCTGCTAGAGGGAAGGTTATGTAAGATCAGAGGCTTACAAGTCCATTTGGCAAGATATGAAGTGAGCAGGTAGTGCAATCCATGAATTGCACTAAGAAATTTATGTTCAAACCAGGAAAGGCAGAAATCCAATTTAATAATTACTCAGCCAGAACCATCCCAAGCTAGCAACTACCCAAAAAGAAGAACAAACATTGTAGCAGCAATGAAAAGTAGAAATCAGGAAAGATGATTAGATGCATATCTCTTCTCAGTAAAACAGCCTGGTTTACATTGCCATTTAAGTATCAGTAGGAAATCTGTCCATAAGAGCGATCAAATTTAAACTCACTAAATGAAAACAAAAATAACTTTGCAGGGATGGCTGTGGAGTTGGATGCAGTCCCTTTTCCACCCCCTCACCTAAGCACTAACTTGCATTTTATGTCAATGAATTTAGTTAATACCTAATATGGCCACTATTCAATTTTAGCAGCTCAGAATCCATACCAATTGTCGAAGATATAGCTCTAAGATAGACCTCCATCAAGGCTGTATGTAGGTCAATCTGCAGTTTTGGTCACCTAGTGTCAGACATATAATGGAAAAAAAGCTTACTTTCCAAAGCCCACATGTTATTTATAGAAAATTCTTACAGTCATTCCTTCAGTTTAAGAAGATTTCAGCCCATGGCTATGTGAAAAATTATTTATTCAAACCAAAGAAGGTAAACAGATATCAACATAATGTATAACTGAGTTATTTCAGGATTTAAATGAGAGAAGTCTATCAAAGCAATGGAGACCTCAGAAATACAGAAAACTGGTTTTCATTTTTCAGGACAGACACATAAATAAAAAGAAAAATACCACTAGAAAAGTTCTGCTAGCTGTTTCAGCACTAATATATTTTAGTAGTAGCCCATGTTTCAAACCAGCACTGTGGTTCCATTTCTTTGTCCCCCATGCTAGCAGATACATGGAACCCATCTGTGCCCCAGGAAGCCCATGTTGTAGGAGTAAGAGGATATAAATTTGTTTTAATTCATTTTACAGAACACAGCTGCTGCAACTCCCAGTAGTAACTGGCTTTTCTAGAGGCTTTTTTTATAATCAGTTCTCCTGACTGATGAGGTTGCAGTGGTCAGACTGGCCAACACTTCAATTTGGGGACTTTTCCCTTTCTGCTCTAGCAGGTCAGCTGGTGGGATAGGGCCCCTGCATTCCTCTGTGAGATCACATCAAGAAATGTGAACTGAGTTAATACCCCTGCCCTGCTGCCACAGCTCTGGCTCCCAGAGTTTGGCAATTCATTTGCTTGGGCGTTGGGGAGAGGGAGCTGCACTTCATAAACTTTAAGATGTTGGCTGTCAGGAGCCAAGAGGCATTTAGCTCTGCAGAAATCATGTTCACAGTTCTGTTCACTGCAGTTTTCTGGGTATCCCCCAAATGCACAAGTTGAGCACTAAATTCACACATCCCAAACAAGGAGGTTGGGTTGAAATATGATTCAAGTGCATGAAATTCTCTTATCCATATTTGGAAATATTACTTTCAAAGGTCTCATGCTATCTCAGAAAATGTTAAGTGAGCCAGTTTCAGGAAATACGTCGCAAGAAACACCTAACTATTTTAAGAATATTTGCAACCCTAAATATATTCATTTAAGTCTCTTACCTACCACAATCTCTTACTTTCTATATATCTTTTATTTTTAATCACAGGTAACTGGTAAGCAATACCACAGGTAAGGTTATTCTATGATTTATGCATAAAGCAAAACACAATCTTTTTTTTCCAGAAACAGCAATTTCCCTGTCCACTTTCAGCTCAGCAATTCTTCACTATAAGTGGACAAATCTATTCAAGTATTTATTAGTTTTTACAATGTGGTGATTTAAAAATAGTTTTCTTTTCAAATTCTACTCCGTGTGAATATATGAGTCTAAAAACGGGATTAATTTATGTTGTTTGCCAATGACTGCAAACTTTGCTCATATCACAAACTTCTCACAGGATATGACATGAGCCACTTCCAAAACAGGTATCAGATACAGAAGGAATTACTTTCCTTACTCAGGACAACTTAGTTAAATAACGCACAACAACAACCATCCCATCACATTTTCCCTAAAATCACAACATGCTCATTTACAGTAGGAGGCATCTGATTCTCAAGGTGAAATAGCCATCCTAGAGCAGTGGGACAATATACTTTGGTTTAAGCCTCTGGGACCCGTCATAGTAAAAAAATGTACCATGGTGAAAATGACAGATGAGCTTTTCCCTTTCAAGGCAGACACAAATCACTGCACTAAAACTGTAACATGTCACAAAGTCATGAGAATACCTCTCTCCCTCTTTCTATTTTCAGGGACCCACAGCAGCCTGGGGTCGGAGGAGGCAAGAACCCAAAACCTACTCAATCTTTCCCAGTTGCTCTTGCATGGAAGGCCATCTAATTTGCAGCCCAACTGCCCATTTGCAAAATGGCAAATTATCATATCCCTTTTCATTCTCAGATAAGTTCTGCCTGGTGCTGTAAGGGCTTGGAGATATTTCTCCTTGTTTTAAAAAGCAAGCCTATCTCACACGATTCCTTTACCCCAGCTCTCTGTTAGAGAAGGGTGTTTTCCTGCATATTGGCACTGTACTGAATTGCTCTCTCTGAAGCTTCCCACTGTACACCACAGTACGTATGAGCAGCATATATGGGAACAGCATAATAAGCAAGTCACTCGTGATGATTTTACAGTACTATGTCAAATCTGGAATAGGTAGTTGTAAAGTATCTCTGACCAATTTCAGGTATTGCTGAAAAATCCTTCTGGAACCATGTTCCTTCAAATTTATGCCTCTAGGCTGAGAACATCTGCACATGGACATTTTGATTTATAGTTCCAAATATGCACCTTTCACTCAGTTTCGGATGACTTGCTGAGAAGGATTTTTTCTCAAGCTAAGAAAGCTCCAGTGTATCCAGCTGGATGAAGATGAAGCTACTGCTTGGCAGCCATTTTAGTGCTTTATTGAAGACAGATGTAAGAAAACAAAGTTATTTTCTCTTAAACATAAAATTTTGAATGTTTGAAAAACAATCATAAGCTCTTTTTAATTTTCTTGCATTAGATCCCTGGGCATTGGGCACATTCTGGTCACTATATTTATTTTATGTTTATCAATTAGATGCATGTCTCTGTCTTTTAGGAGTGATTATTCAAATTTGAACAGACACAAGAGGAAGTTCTAAATTAGTTCACTAACTTTCCAAGACCTTTTTAAAGATTACACAAGCTTGAAAATTCTGAGTTATATTTGTCACACTCTGCAGAAGCTTCCTTTCCTACCCACAGATCTGAGCTGTAGCCATTACATTATTACAGACATAGAAAGTAATGAAAATGGGAAGTGTCTTCCTTTAAAGTGTGATTAAGCATCAAGTAGACACAGCAACATGGCAGTGCTGGAGATGAAATTCAACAGAGCAGGATATGAAAGGATCATCTGGAAGAAACGGCAGAAATTAGGGATTTGAAGGGTGACAAATTTTGGTACGTTCCCCTCTATGACAGCACCCAAATCAGTTTCGATCCTGGAATTTCAGAAATCTTGGTAAGTAAATCAAGATCAGCAGTACAAATCTGACCATGTCAATATCAAAGGAATGAAGAACAGCCCCACAGCTCTCAGTTCTTAGTACCTGCACCAAGGGACAGACAGCTACAAAGGACTGCAGGCCTGGCTCAGAATCACAGACTGAATTTGTGAGCCACTAACTTTGTACATTTTGAGTTTTTTTTTTCATTATGAGTAGATTACGTGACACTGAGGGACATGGTTTAGTGCTGAACTTTGCCATGCTTTATTAAGGGTTGGACTCAATGATCTTAGAGGTCTTTTCCAGCCTAAATGTTTCTACAGTCTATGTTTCTACAGGTTATGTCAGAACATTTACATGATGTAAACACAAGTCTTTTGAAAACATACTTTCCATGTAAAAAGTTCAAAAGTTACAAAGGAAGAAAGAAAAAATTAAGATGCTTTTTTTTCCCTTTAAAACTAAAAGAAAACTACTTGCATTATCATATTTGTCAGAGACCAGTCAGGAAAATATTCATGTGTGCCAAAAAACATTAGAGATTCTAGCCTGAGAAAGAAGCTCAAAGTAAATAAATAATATGGGATCATAACCAAATGACACTCAGCTTCAAATTTACTGAGTTTCTATGAACTCTTGTACTTGTAAGTTGCCAGCTCATACATTTATCATAAACTCAAAGCATTTGCATTTTTTTAAAGCACTGATTACAAAAGTAATCTAGATTTCACTTTTAATCTTGGATTAAGCAAGAAAAGTCTTGAAAGAGTCCTAAACCATAAGGCAATTTTTGTCTCATGATTTCTTACATCATTCATTTTAAATGTTTATGCCTGGCAGTACTGCATGTTTGCAAGGAAGGTATGTGAAACATTCATTTTAAAAATGGATGTCAATTTATTTCAATCATTCATACCTGTTAGGCTAGTATTCAGATAAATTCAAGAAACACAAGAGTCCTTTAAATTTATTTTTAAGTTTGTGGGAAGGTTCTTAGCATGCTTTGTTCTGGCAAGTTAACCGTATGTACTCAGAAGCCAAGAGATGCAGCACCATTTGAAATAAAGCGAATAAAGGACTGTAAAGCAAGGCCATAGAGAAGACAAGAACTGTAGATGGAAAGCAGAGAACTGAGTCTCTGGTAACTCGTATGTCAGGAGCACGGGCATAGGAGTCTGTCAAAGTCAGCACAGGTAGAGAAAGAAGATATCTCTGGTATTTTTCCATTTCAAACCTACACATAAAATACAAAATTGCCCTAAAAATATTAAATTAACTTTATAAAGTCGGGAATAACTTTGTCATCTACAAGCTAGATATAGAGAATTACTGTAAGACAATCTATGCCATTAACTCTCCAGTTACTGAGCATTCTGACATAAATTCCTTTGGTCGTTTGCACAGAACTAATATTTTTATTTTTGGTGCTCTTGAGTGGTTTTCCAGATGGAACACAATAACAATCATTGGATTTTATTAATTTTATTTATAGATTTAATTCATCCACAAATGAAAACATGGGAATCTTACCTGGGTGCCTATTAGGCCATTTCAACTCTTTTTCCTGGATATTTTTGAACATCTTTTTTTGTATCTTATTCTTATTTTTAGCAACTGTAAAATAACAATTTTCTATCAGACCAGATTAAAAGAGCAACTCTAAAACCTTTTCAGAGTAATGTGGTAATTCAGATATAAATCAGCATGCAATTTCAGTATTGTTGAAGAGGTGAGAGCTTCCTCACATCTTTTTAAGTTCCAGATTTTATTTGCATGAGTTAAATTTTCAAAATTTAGTTGAGTGGTGTTGAGAGTTTTTCCTTATGATCTTTTCCTCAAAGATAACTATAGATAGCAGTGCAAATCAAGAAGTCAGTCTTTAAAAAATGCCATCATCATTAAGAATAATTTTACTCAACTACAAAATAATGCTTAGAAATGCTAAACAAAAGTAATCTGCAATGAATGTAATTCAGTACTCAAATAAGTATTAAAAAACTAAGTTTTATATTTAGGAAGGTGGAATTTAACTGGTATCTTTGATCACAGCTCCAGCATTTATTAGTACAATTCTCAGTAAAAAAACCCAATAAGATATAGAAAGACTCCAGCACTGTTTGCTTGTTCTATGAATGAAGTTAGAACCTGGAGCAAAGAATTCTTAACCAGAGGCTTTGAAGCCAATTGGTTTTGTTGAACCTAAAATTCAACATTTTCTTTTTCAAAAATCAAGTGTTTCATATTCAGCTCAACTCTATGACATCTACAGTTACTCCAATGCAGTGCTCAGTTGCCAGAAATATTCTCATACTAGCATGCAGCAGCTGGAAAACATTAGTCTCAATGGAAAACCTGGGTGGATATCAGTATCTGCAAGCTAATAGCCAGAGAAAAGAAATATTGCAGCTATACATGACCACCTACCTATACAGACTGAAAGCAATTAAGTCCCTTCTCAACTGAGCGTCACTCTCCTCAGATCACTGTAGTGACTTTCAAACAGTGTCTAGAAAGTTAGTGGAAGCAAATTTTTTACATTTGCAAGACACATCACCATTTCTCCACTGTAAATTGCTGAGATTTTCAGCCTCCCCTTGACCAGCACCTCAGCACAATGATGAGTAGCAGGGAGCACCACGGAGCCTATGAAAGCTCAGCACATGGAATTAAGCACATGGAACAAAAGACTCAATGCTCAGCTGCAAAAACATTCAACAATTAATTAAATATTTAACTACAGAAGGATGAAATTAAAAGCCTGAGTTTCCATTAGCCCTCTGTAACTCTACCTTGGACTTATGTCTAAGAAAATATAAAGGCCTGTCATCTCTCATGTGACATGATCAACCACTTTACATCTCTGTTAATATGTAGACAGGAGAAGAGACCAACAGGAGAACAACCTTTTGTATGTGCCCATTTTTTGTGTTTAAAAATGAGACATTAGAGCATGATTGCAATTAAATTTGCCAGGAAACAAAGTCTGGAGGTTGAAAAGAGGTAATAAGATGTAAGAAAAGAGTGATTTTTCTCCTTCCCTTGGTACTGGAAAGGTAGAGGGGGAAAAAGAAAAAAAAAAAAAGAGTAAATATTAAATGTTACCACTCTCCATTCTCATTCAGTTGTGGGGACTTCATTGAGTCTATCAGTCTGCACTTATTTTGACTCGATGATTACCCACAGAAAATAGGAATGCATTGCTGAAATGTTTCTTTTCCTTTTAACACCTCATATGGAAATCTTGCAGCTCTGAAAGGGTCCATGCTTCATTGCTGATCTTGCTGAGGTTTGAGAGACCACCAGCACTCCAGAGCTCTGTGCAGGTTTATAAGCACTATGGAATGAATAAACAGTCACAGCCTGAAACAATGATGTGTACATGAAGACGCTTCCATGGAATTATTGTATGAACATCTCCAAGCCATACTTCTGTTCTTGGAGCATGATATTGGACCTGCTGGGAGGTTTCTGTAGCACCAAGGAGACACATTTCTTTCAAGTATTAGGATAATTTTGGTAGTACAGATTCATGAAGATTATATTCTTGTTTACCTAAAACCTCCTAAATTTTCAACTCTAATTTAAATGCAAAAAGAAAATAAAATATACACTATCCTACCACATTTTTTCTCCCTGAGAAGACAGAGGACTTTGCATCTCATCTGGATTTGGTATCATGAGGTCACTACTGTATGGGAGACCTAGAAGCCTGAACAACCTATACTTGGCTAATGCATTCCGTGGAAATGGGATATAACCTTTGTTAAATAGTTCTTTCATTCCAGGCTATGTTATAACGCTTTTCTACAGCAGTGTTTTAGATCTCAAAATTATTAAGGAATTAGGGCACTAATCTGAATATTACAAGCATAGTTGCCAAGGAAAACTCTTATGTAGAATCTGCAAGTTAAAGGTACAAAGGAAAGTTAAACCACAGATTTAAACTGAGACTACAAGCCAGAACATAAGGTACTGAAGCATGAGTTATGATTGTAATTCAGAAAACTAAGTTATTCAATTATACTGTCCATACTGAGCATGTCTAATAGAAAATGTTTAGCAAACAATGTTGGGGAAAGGTTACTAAACTGGTCCTTATGCTTTTCTGATAATACAAATATTGTGTAAGTATCTGATAAATGGCAGACATCTCTGCAGCCCCCAGGATTAACAGTCATTTTAGGATGCCACTTATTATTTTTTAGGTCAATCTGTGTAAATGTTAAAGAGCGAAACTGCTTTTACATCCAACAGAGTTTGCAAAAGAAGGAGAAAGGACAAAAGGGTGACCCTTTCTCCTCAGAACATTTCTGAAGGAAGGATGTATTTACCAGCTTTTAAGTGGACATTGGAAAATGGCAGGTCACCTCCCTCTCACTGTCTTTCCTCTGTTTTTTTACCATGTTCCTTACTGCAGAAATATCCAGCAAATTATTCTAGCATGCAAGGTAGTGTGGACCATCACACAGAGAAGACGTCTTCTTTTCTAACCAAAAACCTAAATCAGTTTGTATACAAGATCAGTATGGTTCATAACATTCTCTAGTACCATGACTGGAAGCACCTCAGCTTCAAGCTGTTCTGTGCATGTTCAGCAGAGGATGTGCCCTATTTTCCTTTTCCTGGCGCCATTCAACATCTTCCTGCTTCTTCTTCATTGGCACGTAGCAAAAGATCCCATGAAAAGCTGGAATTGCCAGAAGCAAATGCACCCTTTTACTCTAGGAGGGAGGGGAGGAGAGGGACAAAAGAGAGAATAAAAAGCTGGACAAAAGGATATATAAGAAATTTATCCTTCACATGTTCAAAAAGAGCAAGAATATGCTAACACAAAGATGAGCCTTCAGCTGTTTTGCCACGGGATCTTGGCAAAATAAAAGTTCTCCCCTCCCCATAAGTGGAATTTAGATACACTCTCTGTTGTACACAGGTGTGAGATGATGCTCTGGACTAGGTAAGTAAGGTACAGCATTAGCATTGCACCAAAATAAAACAGCAAACCAGCAAAGAACCAAAGCTCTCTCAGACCACTAGTAGCAGCTCTGGCAATGGAGTTTGGCATCTGTTTGGACACAAGGCTGGCTTGCCCAAGTGCCTGGTGCTGGTGTCATCGGGGAAGTGGCACAGTTTGAATGCACAAGGCTGGCCCAGCAAGGCATTAAGTGAAATCTAAGCAAAATGTACAGAGAAAAGTGCTTTACATTGGTAAATGGCTCTTCAGTGCACTTGGATTGAGATGCAGGGCTGACCCAGGAACCTGAGCAATCTACATTTCCCGTAATGTTCAGCAGGAAAGGGGCATGAAATTGTTAAATGTTTTGAAAAAATCCTCACTTACAGTTTAATCTAGAGCAGATAAAAAATAGTAGAGTTACTTAGCAACGTAATTTTAATTTTTTTTTATTTTAAGAGATAGATGAAATTAGAGGCAATAATCTACATTTCTAAAACTACTTTTATAATCGTTCATATTGCTATAGTTGCATAAACTTCATTTATATGCTGAAAGCAATTTCTGTGCATGTTTTCTGTGACAAGCAGGGATAATAAACAACAGTCTTCTGTTCTTCACTGTCACCTTATGCTGTATGTCACATTTTGGTCTGTACAGTACCTTTCATAATATACCTCTCCTTTTACTTACAATACCCCTTCACTTTTATAAAACACAGCTGTCAAGATCTTCAGTAACAGAGAAATTCCCAAGTTCTCTCACTCTCAAGCATCTTCCTGTCTAATACACTGTCTATTACAACGCCAGAGTGGTATTCTGTGGAACAAGGCTGCATTAGGAGTATATCTGCCACTATCTATTGACACAGGACACTTTAAAATGAGAATGTAGTAAGAGACAGAGTTCAAGAATTGTACACTCAGTCCAGCTGGAGAACATACAAACATCTTACAACTGTCTCATTAAATGAGTTCAGGGAAAGGGCATTGCTAAAAATGAAGAACAAATGTCTTGATTTACAGATCTACAGAGCATTTGCTGCAGTACATTAAACAGCAACAAAAGTTGTTTTTAATTCAGCCTCTTTCTCCGAGAAGCACATAATGACACCACATCCCTGCTGCCCAGAAACAACATGTACAGAGTAAGTCATTTGTGCTACCTTTTACTTAAAGCCCGTACCAGTGGAAGGTGATGATGGCAGAATGATTATGTACAAAATATTGCTGCAGTTACTAAAAGCAGGACCTGCAATCCTTGCTCTCACTTTCTGATCACTGCCTGTCCAGCAGCCAGGAGATGCTCTCAATGGCCACCAAGTTGCTCAATGCACTGTACGTCACCAACTTTAAGGGACTTAAATTCATGCATATAAGCAGTAGGATAGAAGATCAGAGATTGCACATTCATATTTTCACAGTAGGGATATACAAATCAGAATTCTGATTTACCATTTACCAGCAATAACCAGCTGGTCCATACCAATCATATTGGTTGTTGAATAAAGGCAGTTTGCTCTCTGCAGTGTGCACATACCTCTGTGTCAGGGCAATTGCTTCTGAACTGCTACTCCACTCTTCCCAAAGATACCTAAGCAGCTTCACACATATGTTTTATTTCTCTGTTACTGCAAAAGGCCATCCAGCACAGGGCACAGAGCCCAGATCCCACTTGGATGGATGTGAAGCATTGTCAAATGCATCTGCCATGGTGAAACCAGGTCAATATGTTCGTGGCTAATTTAAAAGCAAGCTGCTTGGCTTTAGGATTTTGGGAGAGGGGCAGCAGCTCAATTCTTTTAAGCACAGCATTAGTTAACTTTCTGCAGCTAAGCAGACAATCAGAAAAAGACTCACAGGATTATAAGGATCATGTATCCATGGTGATTTTAATAAGAAATCTTACTTGCAGTAGAATAGATAGAAGCAAGAAACAGAATCAGGCTTCAGGGATGATTTATTTTAGTTCATCTCCTAGGAAGTAGAATGTTACTGGTTTGATTTGAAGCCAAAAATTGGAAGCCTGGATCAAGTTCCTGAGGTTCAAACTCAACTATATTCCACTCTCAAATACCAGGACACTGTGGCTGTCTTTATCTTGAATATACCAGTTCTCTTAGGTAAATTGCTTATAATGTACTAAGCCAAGTTTTGACAGTCATGCTGTGAACATTAATTTCATCAACATAAGTATCTTACTTTAACTGCCCTGTTTCTTTTCCTGTAGCTTTCTGACAGAGGAATATTTATGGTACTTCTGTTCCTTCCCAAGGCCACCAACATTTTAGAGCAGTCAGGCAAAGTAGCCTAATATACATATACCTAATTTTGTTAATTCTTCAGCCAGGAAAGAGCAGGAGTTTTGCTGGATATGTCTAGATGCTGTGTAGAGGAAAAAAAGCACTAAACAGTTACAACTTTCATTTGCATTTATATTTAAATTACAGTATTATAACTCCTTGCAGCTGATTGCAACATTTTCTCAAACAAGTTCATTGTTACTGTTTATTTTGACAAGCTTGTCTATCATGCATTTTTAAAATGCTCCCTACCACCATGTTCCCCGAGATCCAGCAGTACCAGAACATTTGGATTTGCAATACCCATGGGATTCTGCGACTGAACTGTCCAACTGCAGGTGTGTGCTGAGCAGTGAAGCTATTTGTGACACTGTTCTATGCCCATTTGCTTTCCCCTGTTGTCTACAGCTATATTTTACTCAGTGTCCTTGCTCAGTCAAAAAAAGTAGAATTTGATAGAAAGAGAAACAAGGACCTGTTTGCATTGAGACTGACTCTGTAGGAGGGAGATGCCATGGTTAGAATTTCAGGCTTGAATGAGCTAAGACTGAAATAGAAATTATGTTAAGACTTCTGAGAAAAGGACTCTGACAAATGGCAAACCAGCAATGAAATGTTTGCATTCCTTTTGCAAGGTCCAATAGCTCTATTCCCATAGCTACTGTAGGTTGAGATGGATGACGTAGCTACAGCAACAGAGCCAACATCCATGTTCAGTGTAAAATTCCTAAGTCATTACTTAATCCTTCTTTTACCTCCCTGCAAACTTCTAAAAGAGGGAAAATATAGGATTATCTTGTCCTTTGAATGAATTAAAGCTTTGCTAAAAATATTAGAATTAAAAGATGCACTGCAGACAACTGGTGCTAGAACATGCCTCCCTGACACAAACTACCTCATCCCATGATTCCCCTCTCCACACTGACTGAAACCATTGCTTTTTTGCTAAAAAAGAGCTGTCTCTGCCTTCCTCAGTGAGTGATGTTTCGCAGTCTGCAGCTCCTCCAGGTCCCACTATATTCAAGTGAACCACACAGTCACTCATAAGACAATCCTTCCATTGGGTATATTTGGCTGTTTCTTATCTCCCACCACTCACTACGGTTTTGAAGCTAAACTTGTATTCAGAAATTATGCACTTTTTCATAGCAATTATTTTCTTCCACTTAACAGTGCTAGCTCCCAGCATAAAAAGGGAAATATTACATCAAGCACAGAAAGTGTTGTTTAAAGCAGTCTTTTAATCTTCAGCATGTTATTTGCCATGTGATTGCCAGCTGGATAATGTTTGGCAAGCCAAGGGCATATTTTGTTATACGTATGTACAACTAAACAGAAAATAGTTTAAAGTTCAACCCAATATAATGATTTCTGCTTTAATACTCCAATTCAAACCTCACCAAAAACAAGGAGTCTCATCTAGGGGGATTTATATTGGGTCCATAAAAGGAATAGACAGCACAAGCCTTGATTTCCTAAGGATCCTGTACAAAAATATGCCTTATCATTGCAAAACACCAATGTGAAAATACCAGCAAAAGCCAGCACCCTGAGCTCTACCTAATTTACTTCAATGTCCTATTTCAAACTGGGTTTTTTGTAAGCTACATAATCTTAGTCAAGTGGTCAGTCTTTGCCAGAATTCTAAAAGGATTAAGCAACACTTAAGCCCTGATTTAGTATAAATTAATCTGTAACTGTTGATTAGAAGAGCACTAAAGCAGTTTTATGTTAAAGTCAACTTTAGAATATTCTCAATTAGAAAAAAAAAAATCCTCAATGTTTAGAAATAATCTCACAAGTGTCCATAAGGCAGCAGATTCTCAGCATAAATATTTAAACTTTTAATAACAAGATGTTTATGCAAGCCCATAAATCCATGTGTGGCATAACTACCCAACATCTACACTGACGTTGCTAATTTTGGTTTGTGTGGACAGAAGGAAGGCTCATGTAAATACTGCAGAGCATTTCTTTTCGTACAGTGTCTTTCTGTCAGGTCAGAATTGCTAAGCCTTTCAGAGACATTCAGTTAACATCAGAATAAGTTTTTTTCTGTCTAAAAAGCTACAGCACAGGTAGCACAGGTATGCAAAGTTATTCCTTCTGCAAGTGTTATTAGTCAACAGTTTTCCATTAAAAAAAAAGTGGAAAAATAATACAAACACAGCCCAATCTTCAGCATTTTCAGGGGAGAAGATGACCACACAGGTTCTGAGAAATGACCATTTTGTAGTTGAGGCTGGTGTGCTTTTTCCCTCCTCCCCAGCATTACAACACATCTTTCCCACACCACCCCGGGGCACAGCTTCTGAAAGAGGAAAGTTTCACAACAGGCGCCGGCATACCACACACCAGCCTGGGACTGCAGAAATGATGCAGGAAGTGAAACTACCTTAAGTTCACAAGTTTTCAAATATACAGCTGAATACAGATACCATCTAGCTGGAAGGAAAGAAAAAAAGTAGAGTTGATTGGGTTCATGCAATGCGAGACAGAAAAACTCAGAGAAAAGAATTTACGGGGTTTTAAATCACTTGACTTCAGGTAGCCAAACTAGTTGATATTCCACATGTATTATGTTTTGTAAAGAGAATTTACAAATAATATCTCTCTTTTTTGGTTTGTTTTGTTTTGTTTTCTTGACAAACTGTATGAGCTTTGAGAAATCTAACAAAATGAGAACCTTGTAGGTCATCAGGTCATCACTAGCCCTGGTGTTGTAATACCTTTGAAGTACTGCAGCAAAACTCGTTTAAACATCTAAGGCCAGCTATCAGGTTGCACTGGCAGAGTTCTCAATATCTACAAATTTAGGATGATTGTAGGCTCTGAACTAATTAACAGCAGAGCTGGAGATAGGCTGCTCCATACAAGACCTGCATACAAGCAGGCACTCAGGCATGATTGGAATTTCAATCAGAACCAGGAAAGGCTTCTTAAGGCACAGAAGTATTTGCCACCACCCTGAAAGTAACAGTTCCGAGGCCAAATGGAAAGAGCAGGAGATCATCAACATTTTCTTTCAACATTTGAGATTCTACCTGCATACCACGATAATGTGAAACATGTCTGTACAAGCCTAAGCAAGGAGAAAAGAGGATTCAGAGGGCATTCTTCTTCTTCCAGACCTAAACACAAACAGGTTTTCACCTCAATTTTACCACCAGATTCTCTAAGAATCAATGATCTGGATGACCAGGACTTCTTCAAGCTGTGTCTATTCTATGAAACGAACAGCTACTCATTATAAGGAACTGGGTCTAACTCATCTGGATTTGGCTTGCTTTATTGCCTTAAAAAGACTTTGACACAAAGAATCCCCATAAGACAGAAAGCAAGCCACAGTTCCAGAGAAAGCCAACATTCCTTCCTGCACTCTGGCCGCTGCAAGGGGATAGACAGGAACTCCAAATGAATATAACCTTTTCAATATAGTGACAAACCCTGTAAAAGTGAAGTGAAAAACTGCAAAATAATTTGCTCTGGGATTTCCCTTGACATGCAAAAAGAAAGGAGTATCACTTCTTTCTGAAGGAGAGATGGAAATAACTGCAATAAATTGGATTTCAATGCTAGAATATCAGTATGGAGACTAACAACAAGGAATAAATTGTAAACTGCCAGTATCCTCAAAACTCAACACTACCAAGGTATTAGTTTTGTGTAATATAAAATAAATTTTAAAAAAAATCCTTCAAGTTCAAGAGAACCTAAAGTGGTACTCACTCTCGTTCAAAGAGGCACCAATCTTATTATTAAAAGCAGTTGCAGTGTTACTGTACACAATAAAAATGCCAGATCCAGGATAATATTTCTTCTGTTCTTCATAAAATTTATCCCTTAAATTTTAGACACTGATTCCTGGAATGATTTGAAGGTGTCTAGCCTATATGAATTACACATTCTGGTGTGTTCAGCATTAACCAGGGCTTTCTCACAGGAGTGAAATGGACTTCTATTGCAGCAACAGAGACTCAGCACAATGATCTGAATGAAAAAGAAAGTAACACCTCACAGACACAGTCAACTCTATGACTTCCATCCTGCATTGATTTTAAGAAATGCAGTAACTTACTCTAGTCTACCTGTGGTAGGAGAAAGGTATTTTACACACAAAAGGTGTTGTACATGAGAGCCACAGCATTATTTGATGAATATTTTCACACCTTCTCAAGCAAGAAATTGTCATCCTCTGATCAATGTGTCAAAAATGAAGCTTGCATAAATGGAAATGAAAATTCAAGTATAAACAGAAGGCGATCTGCCACCATCCTATCATAAAACTAGCAAGAGAATTAATCTGTATTCTGGCAAGGAATCTGCAAGTGAGAGAGGCAGTATGGAGGATCATCCCAGAGGCCATCCCATTAGTTGTGACATAATTCTAAAAAAGTTTGCAATTTTAAGTGATTCAGCATTCTTCAATAAAGTAAAATTTTAAAAGCACAACAGTGATGTGGACAATATTTAATCAGTATTATTTTAAAGGAATCAGCCACGTTGTCAAGATTAAAAAAAAGAACTTTATTCAGACATCTCCATTTTATATATTCTTGTTGTGTGCACCAACAGATTAGAATAGAATGTCTTTAAAGATTCAAATGGATGCAAATAGAAGCTGTTTACAGTGAGCAGTCTGAAGTGACTGCAGGAAAACTCATTATTACTCAGTGTTGACAGTGGTAGCCATGAGGTGTTCCAGGAATGGAAAGGAAAATAATTAGGAGTTGCTGATAAGGGTGAAGTCATTCATGTATAAGAACATATTTCAAAAGGCAAGATGCAAAAGTGATAGCTGAAATTGTTCATTAGAGAGTGAAAAGCATCCTAAGAAATGACAGTGGGAAAAGATCATAACAGATCTAGAAGCTATCAAGAGATGACTGGTCTGATACACTTTCTATGCTTAATCAGTATTTGCAAGGTAAAAACTAGAGAGCTTCATGCAGCAGAGCAGGGCTCAGCAAATTCAGGTCTCCCCACAGGTCTGTGAAACTGTGTTATGTAAGTTCTTTCCATTCTACATACCTCAATTATTCACTGCTTCCAACATACCAAGCTCACAGGATATTTTCTCTGTATCCAAATGAACGTAGTTGCCAGCTAAAAGTAATTATTTTCTCCAGTAAAGGAAGTAATCCAGAGACAGAGACTTCTGCTTTGAGATACTCATTTGCACCTCCCACTTGTTGGGGGAGGTTGTGGGGGTGTAAATTATCACAGAGAATTTCTTAACCCATGAGAGGATTTCAACTCAGTGTAGCAGAAGACATGGCTGATAGTCAAGGAACAAAAGGAGCTCCTTGCTCACGGATGTGCTGCACTTATGCACTTAGTGTGTGCCTCCTGGGCTCCTGCATTCCTATAGCCCACAGTGGAAAAGCTGATCCCATAGAATTTAAGACATGTAAGAGAGGATTTGAAATAAACCAAAAGTAAGGAAGGACCAGTATTTTTTTGAGATGCTGCAAATACTCAAAAAAAACACTGCCAGCTGGCAGGCTGGTGACCATACAGCCTGCCAGAATAAACTCTCCTGTGCCCCAGCACAAGGCTTTGGCAAGCTTTGCAATGTCTATTGGAAGTATATTTCCCGTGAGCCTTGGCAGCACCAGGCAGTCTCTCACCTAATCTGAATCCACGCAGGACTGAACACAAGGGAGAGAGGTTGAAGGAGAACAGATGAGCACAAAGGGAAGCCCATGGTCAATCAAGGGTCTGGGACTACCTTGTGGAGGAAAAGAAGTAGAACTTAGATGGGAACTGAGTGCAAGAAAAGCCCTAAGATCCAAGGACATGCAGGATTTGGAAGAAGGTTGAGGAAATGGCACAAGAAGGATTCTTAATGGCAGAGATGCAGTGCCAATAGTTCACTGGAGAGGATTCAGCACAATAAAGCCATGTATTTGAAAGAATCTGTTGCTGTGATAAGGAATAGGACAATTGTGACAGATTTTAAGGGCAATATCCACAGAGCAGAAGCATAAAAACCCCAGACAGGGGAGAATCACCTTGTTAAGGGACAAAAAGAGATGAAGTTCTAGTCTGAGAGTCCCTGGGTGAGTACAATCTTACCTAACTTCTTTTGGTTTGGAAACTGGGAGGTGGAGGGGCTCAAGGGGAAAGAAGATAAAAGAGAAAGCAAACTGTTCAAGGTAGCAAGGCAGTCCTTGATTCACATAAACAAATTTTGGTCTGTGTTCCAAACTCCATAGAGAACAAGAATAAGTGCTTGTGCCTGCTTGCTGCCTTGCAAAGATTCACAAGGTCTTGGAAACAGCTAGATCGTGTCTGGTATTGTACAGAAGTCAAAACCATGGAGTTTTGGACGATCAAACTTCTCTCTAGCAAGTCTTTCTCATCTGTTTTTTTTACTTTCCCATTATCTGAGCTAATGAAGAATTGTCCATTATGCTGGTCCAGTCCCAAAGCAGTTCCCCAAGAGGAAGAGAGGTGAAACAATCTCCAGTATTGCAAAAAAACTCACATACTGGCAGAGAGCAATGGATTAAATACGAGCACAGGGTTCATCTGTTTTTCCATTCACTCTAGTATTTCATTCTATTAAGGTTATTTTAAATAAAGAGTTCTCACTCATACTGTAGGGGGATATTTTTTTAAGTAATTCCAGGATATTTTCACTGTGCTGCTTTTTTTCTTCTTTTCACTCTAATGGGAAATCCTCACACACACGCACACACACGCACGCACGCACACACGCCTCAATTTTAAGAAAACATGTCAGTTCTTTTACGTCCTCAAGGATTTGGCAAACAGGAAGATTTTTCAAGCAGAGGGATGGCCAGGCAGCAGCTTTTAGGTTTATGGACACAAAGGCCAGTGACATAAGGCACATACACTCTGTATCACAACTGCCTGCCGCTGAATTTTCACAGTGGGTCAGTGACTTGATTACATAAACAGTGGAAATAAGAGATCAAACAATCCCCAACACAGCCAATCTATTAATAAATTAAAGTCTTCTTGCGTATGAAAAATCAGGAATTGGCAAAAGATCATCTAGGAAGGTTATGGGCTTAAAAGACAACACAAATCCGAATTTAAATCTACTAGCTCCAGTAAAGTTGGCTTAAATCAATTTTCATTATCTACAACTTTTTGAAATATGCTCAGCTTCACTGAACATCCGGTATTTAGGATTCTGGCTACACAAAGGGGAAAGGCAGTAACTTAGAGAATTTGTTTCTGACTCACACTTCTCCTCTTTACTTTGCTTCAAAGAAATCCTAAGATAATTTTCATTGCTGTCATATCTTAGTTATGATTAACATGTACAAAAATGGTCAGCAAATTATCTTCAGTGGGTAATTAGGAGTACTGACGAATGTGACTTTCTCCACCAATGGTAGATGTCAAGGCTTCTCATTTTAGACATTTAAGTTTGCTTCTTAAGATATTTGGCAAGAACTGCCGCACTACATTTTCAATTTTGTAAAACCTAAACAAGAGAGCAAAATCTTTTATGTAACAATGATGTGTTTCAGAGCACTAGGCCTTTGGTGAAAGGACCTTCACACATGATGAATATAGGCTTCAAAATACCATCTAACCCAGGTATGTCACTGTAACTGAATTCAAATACCTGCCAACCACAGCTAGTTACAATCCCCTACTGAGACCCAGGTCACACTGAAGGGATAAACAGAAGCAACAAAAAGGTGGGAGTTAAAGCATCTTCTATAACAGTCAGTTGAATATCTTAACCAGATGGTTTCTAATGATTTGTTGCTTAGCTAAGGCAATTAAACAAAAAAGTCAGAGTTTCATTTGCAGTCTAGGAAATGAAATTTCAGGTGTCAATATGCAGCGATCTTCAGATGTAATAACATGATACACTTTTCCTAGAAACATGGTAAGGGAATTGTAAATTGCCACCACACTTTGTCAGAGGGAATCCTTAAATAGCACCAGCAAGATACCCTGTGCAGTCTTGAAGTGCCCCAGAATTGTTGAAGTAGCAGCAGTTGAAAAACAAAACATATTCTCATCTTTGCTTTATTCTTGATGTGTATTATATCCTTTTTAAGGCTACTTTATGTGTTGTTCCGTGCAAAAATAATGGGCTATTTTTCTGAAATAGAAATTCTCTGTAGAGTGAAAAAATGTTTTAATTTTTAATTTTCTTTTAAGATGATGTGAGAAAATTATTTCTGAAGCAGTACAATTTACATGTACAGTTGAAATGGAAAATAGAAACCTTGTTCCAAGAGAAAGAGGAAACAGCTTCAGAATACTTAATGAATTTTCCATGCACTGCTTCATCTGACCAGTTTCATTACTCACACCATACAACATGCACTGCACCTTCTCACCTCCCAAAACCGTGCATATTTTAACAAAATATGAAAAAGAAAATTAAACTCATGTAAAGTTAAGAAATTGCAAGCCAATGAAAACAGGTGATTAACAAGTCTTATCAATCACACTCATTAGCAGTGCTAAATTTGGACCTTGCTTTTAGCTTAAACAGATACTAGTGAGGGATTTGTCTTTGATATTCAGTGCTATTTTTTATTTCTCTGCTGGAGTACTTCATAGGGGAAATATCTGTAGAAAAATTGTACTTGTTAGCTAGGACAACGCACACAAACCAGTTGTTGAGGCCAACAATGCCCCTGAAGCAATGCTTCGGTGCTAGACTGCGGAAATGGCAGAGCAACCCAAATGAACCCAGAATTTCAAGGGAGAGCTCTTTATATGCCTCTAATTGGGTGGACACATCAATCCTTGTTAGAGCACCTCAGTGATTCATTTGTTGTTTACTGAGGCATGTTCTGGAAGAGTCCACTGGCATGCCTTTAAGGGTCACAGAGAAGTCTCTTCCATTGAAATTAAAAATCTAGTTGTCTTTAGCAGCTTTTTAATAAACAGGATTTCCATTTGACCCACATTAAAAGCCTGCTTTGTTGAGATTTAGAAAGAAATGTTTGTCCTCGCAAAAGAGCAAAGGGAGCTGTTAATATTCAGATTTTTGCAGTGATTATGCATTATTAGCACTTGAGTTTCAGATAAAAATTCATGTAACGTCTTCCTTTTTGAGAAGAAGTTCTCAAAAAGTCACCTTTCTTCCTCTCAGAGGCAGCAGCTTTTATACCTACTGGAGTCTTTTTAAAAGGCAGCTTTTCAATCAGACATGCTAATGCAGGTAAGGAGCTGCTCCGAGGCCCCATCAGGCACAGGCTCGCACAAGAGCGCCTGCAGCTCCAAGGCACGATGCCTGCCTTTAACACCAGCTACACCAGGTGCTGCTGGTCATGTGGCCACCCAGAGCACAGCGTGGGCTAACTTTTTTTCGTGTGTTTCTGGTGCTGCTTGTGTGGTTTCTGCAGGTTGCTGAGCCCTGTGCTGCCATGCAGCTCTAGCATGCACCTTGAGCTAACTCAACACCACTCAACACCAGCAGCACCAGCAGTGTAGATGTGCAAAGGAATTCACAGGCAGAAGGAGAAGGAAGCAGGTTTTGGTGCAGCAGCACAGCTGTGCAGCTTGCCCAGCAGGATCATGGGGTAAGCTCTCAGGCACCTCAACACCCAGGTTCACTCAGGTTCCTCACACCCCCAACGCTGGGAAACTTCCCCACCAAGAAGCCATGTGGCATCGCCCAGGGGTGGGCAGGTCAGAAAGATTTGTGAGAACACAACTTCTCTCCAAGCCAAAAAACAGCTTTTCTTTTCAGTCTGTTCTCCTTGACTGCTTTTAGTATTTTTATATCAGGGATGATGTGCTAGCCATACACTTGTTACCTGAGTATAAGTTACATCACAGTTTATAGAAGCTTCATTCTTTCACTCAATGTGAGTTTGGTATACAGAAACAAAACTACTAGAAAACGGGACAGGGTCCTGCTCCCTTTAACAGAGGGAACACTGATGTGCTTTAACCTGCGTTTATGCTGATTATCTGTGCTGAAGGAATGATACTGGACCCATTAACACTTGTAGGATGGATTCAGTCTCTGTAGTGCCATTCATATGTAGAAGAGTGCAAATGTAAGGCAGCAGGATCTCCATCATTACTGTCATATTTCATGCTGCCATTTGGCAATTACTCAGCTTTTTAAGACTGAAGAAGATCTGTCAGATTTTATGAGCATTTCTGAAAAGCTGCCTGTGCAAAAAAAAAAGTTTTATAATGAAAGACAAAACTGGCATGATTATCACTGATTTTTTCATATGTTACTTTTATTCAATTTAATTCAATTTAAAAGAATGGAACAAGGACACTTACTCCAGGCAAAGCAATACTGAAACTGGTACTGAATCATGCAGTTGGAAGGCAGAACTATGGAGCACAGAGAAGTATAGCATATTGGTGTCCATGCTAGTGGAAGCAGTAGGGCAAAATGCATGTGAAATTCTACAGGAGGAGGTTAAAATTCTCAGAAGGATAAAATTAGCTCCCACAGAGCTTCCTCATGAATGTGGCTATGGTGCTGCTGTAAACAGACCCAACTCCTGCACTTCTAAAGCTACCAAATGCATGATGGACAGACTCCCACTTTTATGACTGCAATATAAACAAGCAGAAAGCTGTAGATCTGATGGATGAGGCTGGTCCAACTATTCTCCACTTCCAGATAAAATCAGAAAATGCATTTACTTGCAGTTAGTTTCTCAAAAATCCCATCAATAGGCCTTTCTTTTTACTGCATTGCCTCAGGACATGGTAGAAAAGACTTCTCCGGGCAGGAAGTGTCCAATGAGTTACTGCATGAAAAGACAATATGATTGCTGGGCTCACCTCATAAAACACAGCTTTACACAAGAATAGCACACTTACCTTGCTGTCCTGACAAACTGCCTAATTTTTGGCTAACAGTGCTAAATTCCCCTCCCTTGAGCAAGTGGTACCGTTCTCCAGCAGCCAAATGGCTGACACAGTAGACATAAATACAAAGCCCCTGTACAAAATGAAGTGCAGATTTACAGCTGTTTCATAAATACGCTAAGTGAGAAATCATAAATTATGCTGAGCAGCTTTCCACAGGCTAAGACATTTCAGAAAAAGTGCTAAGTTCCTGTTTACGGTAAAAAAGATTTCTTAAACCAACACCGGTGTAGCAATTTGTTATGTGCAACATGTTTTCATTGCTGCTTTACTGAACTAATTCTATCAAGGAGTACAGCCTGTAGTCTGAACGACCTGTTTTGTAGGGGGAATCAAGAATTACAGATGAAACTGTCAAGCTAAAATACCCTTTATCTTTTGAAGCAAACTGTAAGTGACTCTTATATTAAACAAGAAACTGAAACAAAAACCCCACAACTCCTTTGAAGTGATCATAAATAGGTATTAGTAATTAAAATATAGGCCCTTGATTAAAACTGATGGAAATCCCCCCAAACTCCCTGCAAATAGCATTAAGCAAACACTAAGAAACTTGAAATTATGAACCCAAGTTTCCAGTTTAACATAACAGTTTTATAATAACAACCTACTCACTCAAATCAAAAGGCAACATAAAATGAGAAATTTTTGAGCCTTCTTCAACTCTATTGCAATGCCAGGATCACAATATCCCTTGAACAGTCTGGCTCCTGGCCAAGACACCAAAGCATCGAATGGTCAGAGGCATCCCTTCACTCACCATCCCAGTTTACTTACACCTGAGTTTTACACATCAATCTTTCTTCACTCAGATGTAACCAAAACGATTGTATGATAAACCATAAGGGTTATTGCTTGCTTTAACAGGAAACTACTTTAAAAGACAAAAAAAAAAAAAAAAAAAAAAAAAGAGAGCAAGCTTAAGATTTGATTCATTCTTCATTTACACAAAATAATGGAAGTAAGAGATGCAGACAGTCATTAAAGGTCACAATCTGAGCTAACTCAGTTTTGATTTCCCACACTAGAACTGCCTTGCAAGACATACAGTGGTCTTTGAGCATATTTAGCCCTTTGTGACTGAAGTAATTAACTTACTATACTTTAAAGCAAATGCATTTTATTGGAAGACTTCACAATTGGGTTTAAAGGACAATTGTTTTTAAAATTTCATAATTTGATATTTCCATGTTCTAGTCATAAGATGAATCATCTTACAAATGTGGGTTTAGATGAAAAGCATTCTTAGATGAATAACATTAAAAATCTTTACAATCTTGGAATGGAGGTATATTTAGGTGATACAGCTAAGCTAAATGAAATAGTTTGCTGTCAAGTGGGACAGCCACTGCCAGCTCCTCTTCTCTTGCAGCTGGTCTGGCTCTTAGCTGAGCCTTGTGTGAGGCGATTCAGTTCACTGAGCTGTGAGGAAAGGAGCTCAGCCAGAAGAAAAACAAAATAAACAGGGGAGAGCATGAAGCCAGACCACCCTATGGAGCTGCTGGTTCAGGTCAGCTGTCATACTTGAACCCTTGGGGTGGAAGTATCTAACACCATAGATGGGATTAGTTCTCAAATAAGGAAAAAATCACAGACATTGTAATGTAAATTTTAAATTTTCACACTATGATTTTGTCTTTAATGTAAAATAATGGGACCAGCTCTGTGGGTAAGATTCATGCCAGGCATTTAATTTGCATTTGGGGACTTGAACATCTTCCCAGTAACTCCTACAAATAAAATACTGCAAAACAGCATAAGGAGTACATATTTAATTATGAATTCAAACAAAGACATTTTCTTTATACTAGAAATACATGATAAAAACCTGTTACAGTCCCCCAAAAGATTGGTATTTTTGGCGTTTTTATATAAGCTTTCACTGTCAAACAGGCAAAAATTTAGCTCCCCTTTGCTTAAAGATGGTCACTTCTTCTGTAAAAGAGCATATTTCAATTCTCCCCAGCTGATTTTAGACTTGAACCTGAGCTTTCAACACCTCGATGAGGGCTCAGACCAGAGACATTCTCTTGCCAGTTAGTACTTTGTATAGCACAGAGCAGACAGCTCTATCAGTAGGGGCTGAGCCTGACCCAACCAAAACAAGATAATAGTCTGCTGAATATGTTTTACAGGAGACGAGACTAATACCCCAGCTGAAGTCAGCAAGACCAAGACTATCCATGTTATATATGTCTTTCTCTCATCAACACTAATTAGTCCATAGGCTTTGTGTCATATTACATGGTTTAGGTCTTAAACCTAGAAACTCTTATGAATTGTACTCTTTATTAAGTGGCCAATTACCCTACAGCAGAAAATTGAAATGTTTTAACTATCACAGAATGGTTTGAGTCAGAAGAGACCTTAAAAAAATTATCTAATTCCAAACCTCCTGCCATGGGCCAGGACACCTTTTACAAAACCAATGGCTGAGTTATCCACAGCTTCTCTGGGCAACTTGTTCCAGTGCCTCACCTCCCTCACAGAAAAGAATTACTTTCTAATATCTAATCTAAATCTACTCTTTTAGTTTAAAGCCATTCCCCCTTGTCCTATCCCTATATGTCCTTGTAAAAAACCCCTCTCCTGCTTTCTTATAGGTCACTTCAGGTACAGAAAGACTGCTCTAAGGTTTCCCTGTAGCCTTCTCTTCTGCAGCCTGAACAACCCCAGCTTTCTCAGCTTGTCCTCATAGCAGGGGATATTGCAGATAGTAGTCTCAAAAACATACTCTAGTCACAAAATACAAACTTGAGTGTTGATTTGAAAATTCATGTTTATTTTTCTTGGCCTGTCTGTTCAGTAGAAAAGGTTTCTGTAAAAGCGACTAATTGTGTCAACCATATCTGACTGACACCTCTGAGATATTTATGACAAATCAGACCAGCTCTGAGTTTAAGCATCAGCATGCACATAATACTTAGAGACAAAAACTGTTTTTCTAGGATTTATCAACCTGTAAATGAAGTTCCAACATGTCATTTTTAGCCCTTCATCTTGCTTACCTGTTGCTTGCCCTGCAGAGCTCCATAAGGCAGCTGATGAAACAGGCTTGGTTGGATTACTTGTGAATAGTTTTAACAAAACCAGATTAACCACCAAAACACAGCTGAAGGCAGCTCTGAGGCACGATGCTGACTCAAACCCAGGACAAGCAGTGAAATCCCCACAACCACTCTAACCCACAGCCCTCATTCAGTAGCTCCCACACAGAGATCTCCTGCAGAGAAGAGGGCACTGCCTGTGTCTACACTACTACTACATACTCCTTACCAACTGTAGTACTGCTACTGCATAGTAGTGCACGCTTGCAGATCCCAGTTTATCTAGGGCACACTCCTTTTCCTCACTGCCATTATTACCAGGTGTGCTCTTTCTCATGTACAGGCCCATGAAATGGGAAAAAAAAACCATTTTGCAGTACTTTGTGTCAGTTTATATGAGTTTATTAATATTAAAAAGACCTAATGCCAGGGATATAATAATTTTAACCTAAGGCGTATTGTTTTCTGACCTATCTTCTCAACATGAAAACTGCACTGCTGCACACACTTACCTTGCAGAGATTAAAAAGATAATGCTTCTTCTCATTCAGGCAGTAGAAAACTCACCTTCAACATCGATACTATTCAAATTAAGCTACCACTGGTTTCTCAAAGGAGGCAAGGAGAAAGGCAGAAAAGCAAACAGATGACAGAACACTGGGATTTAGTGTTCTGGTGAATGCTTTTGTATTCTGACTGCAAACACAAGCAAGTATTTTATATTTTTATATATAGCTGAACATCAATCCCATTCAGTGCTGCCCAGTCAACCATCCAAATTACAGTGAAATTCTAGTGGCTCACAGCTCTGACTTTATTAGTGCAACTCAATTAGATTCAAATCAGATACTCACTGATCAACATGAATAAAACCAGAATCAAGCCCACCACTCTAGTTATGCTCCTAAACATGCCTCCCTCTTGGAAAGGTTCACTTTAAAAAGTGCCAACACACTGCTGTGCACGACTATGACATCCATACGTTGCTGAATAATCTAACAATTGGCAGCTAAATGAAGGTGAGCATTCCCTTATCTCTAATAATACCAAGACATGGGCAACTAGCCAAGAACAGAAAAACACAGGCAAAATCTGCAAGTGCTTCTTGAGAGCTCACTATTTCCAGTAAGCACATATGGAAACTAAATACCTCTTAGGTTGCCCTCCCTCAGGTAGGAAAAGATTGACTGATTGATTGATTGATTGATTGATTGACTGATTGATTTCAAACACACAGTCCATAGCATGGATAGCCCCTGGTATTGAATCAGGAACTTCAACGGCAGTTTCCCACCTGCACACAAAAGATAAATTGCACAAAGATATTTGTTCAGCTAAATATTATGTTTATTTGAAAGCATTTATGAATGCACCAAGGATTTCTTTAGAAATTATATCACTTTCCAAGCTACTGTTATTATACCGTTAAATTTCAGTCATCATGTATTGAAAACATGTGAATAGCCTTCTCCACTCATCTGTGGAACAGCCCAGCAAACGTTTCTGCAGCCTATAAATAAAGTAACAAAAGACATCCTAATGTCATATCAATCAGAAGTATGCAACTGTCCTCAGATGCAGTCACAAAATTTCTTCTTTCTTCTAGGCTTGAAGACTAAAATTTTGAAACACATGAACACGATTACTTATCACTGTCTTGAAATAAAACTTAGGAGGAGAAAAGCCTCAGTCATTTTTGTAAGCTATACTCCCCTTCTTGCACATTAGCCCCATTTTGAAGAATAGCCTCGAAATTATAACTCATTTAAAGAATTCTGTCAAAAGTACTGTGAGAAATCGCCATTTAACAACCTATGCTGTTCAGCATCAATAAATTAAATAGCCTCTTGCCAGCTCTAGAAAAGCCTTATTTGTGTATTTATTTCCAGCATTTACCATATACATAAAGTATCTTTGCAGAGAGATCATCTTTGGATCTCAATACTAACAGAGCTCAGACACACTGCCCATAAATCAGTACATTTGGGAAGGATTTTATTTCAACTGAACTAATTTCTCTGCACTCAAAAACTATCTCACTCCAAAGATTCCCCATGTCCCTGATCACACAAACCACAAGACTGAAAGATACCTCAAGAGAAGTCAAGATATTCCCTCTCCTTGCCCCAAGGCAGAATGAGTCATATTTAAGTCATGTCTCAATGGTTATTTCTTACCTAGTCTTAAAAGAATCATTCGCTTCTTTACACTGCACAAAACCAACATGTTCATTTCTCCCTTTCATAGGCCCTGTTTGATCACTCTTATTGCTTACATGTGCATCCACTTGAACAGTAGCTCTCTTTTATGTGGCATATGACCCATGCAAATAATATCTCTAAATGTTCAAAGCACAGTATAAAAAGGAAATTCTTCGATGTCCAATTTAGGATAGTTAAAAGGCAATTTATTCTTTTCTGGTTCTAAACACTTAACACAGCTAAGGAATGGACCTCTGTTATCCTTGTTTTCCCTTTCTCATCAACAAAATCTTCTTTATAGTAATTCTGAACACATATTCCCAACTACCCCATGCTGTCTTTATTAGAAATGATTGCACAGACAAGGAATTTTTACTATGATTTATCCATTAAAAATTATTTAAAGAATTTTAACTCAGCTTACTGATCATCTGTCATCTGTCACAGAGCAAAGAGCAAGTGTTTTCCTCATGCAGTCCAAAGTTTTATCTATGTGAACAGTGGAAATCCCATTTCTTGTGTACAGCTCAGTTACTTGCCAGTCTTAAGTGACAGAACACGGAAAGATGACTCTGTTTCCATGAAAGGCTCTAATGTGATTGCTGTGAGGTGTAGTACTAAGATTCAAAAATATTCCGCTGTGTTAGTTAAGATGAACGCTGTATTTTTTATTTCATATGAAGGCATTCCTGGCTGTGACTGTAACTTTGAAATACAGTCTCTTAGGAACCGTGAGCAGATTTAACCACAAATAGCTAAATGTACCCAGATACATGAAGTTATATTTAACTATCTCCCTAGCTAATTTGATCAGGGGACCAGGATCATATGGCTAGGTTAATTAAGATAAAAGAGGGCATTTGTAATAATTAAGTCACTTTTTTGGTCTTCTTTCCAGAGCAGATAGTCAGTGAACATCACTAGTGCAGCAGCCAGTGACTGGCACTTCCAACCATGGATGCAGTCTCACCAAAGCCACTGTTTTTGTAAGACAGCCCAGAAGGTTCCCTTGGACAGTCTGATTTTATTTGTTTGCTTTCAGAAGACCAGAGGAGCTCCTTCCCAGGTGGAATCCCTAAGGCTGCTCAGCAGTGAAGTTTCCAAAGACAGCGGGGTGAGACAGGCAAGAGATTCAAGTCAGGAACTAGAAGCTTAGGAAAAAAAACCTTAAAATGCTGAGGACCAGGTAGTAGACCCGCAGTCAAATTCCAAGGGTGTTGAAAAGGAAGTTCGGGGCTAGGGAGGATTCTGGTTTTTCACTCCAATGCCCAAAACTTCAGCATACTTGAAACAAGCATTAATATTCAAAACTTGAAAGGGCTTGTGGGCGGAGATCAGGCTGAGAATAAACCTTATATTTATCTACGATTTTGGGTCTATCAACACTGTAAGTTTTCTTTGTGTATGGAGTCAATTAACTGAGATGACTAGCTATAATTCTAATGGAAATAATGTCCTTTGAGGGGGTTTTTTGAGACCACAACATACAGCAGATGATCTAAATCAATACCCTTAAATTCCTTGGCCCCCTACTTGGGGACCCTCCAGAGAGACCAAAGGCTATTCTGTGTCTTCACCCTGTAGCTACAAACTTGTCCTTCAGAACAACAGATATATATATATATATATCTGTCATCATGAACTCACTTGGCCTGAGCACGGTCCTCACCTTGATGGCATCATACTCAATGTCCACAGCAATCACGTTGTTGTCTTCATCATTCATAGATATTATGCTTTATTTAAACACAATTAAAATCTAGAGCAATTAGAAGTGGATCCAAAGAATGGTTCTCTAAAAAAGAAGCCCAGGCCAGTATGACTGTGGCAGCTACTGGCCTTTATGCAATATTCAACCCAGCACAGCCACAGCTTGACAGACAAGCTTTGTCTTTTTTAATAGCAAATGTTTTCCCCAAAACTGTGTTCTGGAAGGTTTTTCAACTCACTAATGCAATCTCATTATGAGTTTGCAGCAATTTAATTTTCTACAGGAATCAAATCTAGTTCTTCTTGAAAATGAGACTGACAATTCAAGCTATCACAGAAGGATTGGGTTTGCTGGTGGATTTTTTTTTCATTTAGTCAAGAGTCACTTTTGTTTAAAACTAAAACAATGTGTAAAAAGGAAAAAATCTCTCCTCCTCCACCCAGCAGAGGGAATCACATTAATATTCCTTCAACAGGTAAGAAGTTTAAAACTGCTGAATGCTTTCAGCTGGCAGAGCTCCAAGTTTTCCATATTGTTACAGAATTTGCATGAAACTTTGTTTAAGACCAAGTTCTCATGTTGATATGATCTCACTTTAGTGAACATCTAGATTTGGGAGCCATATGCATGCAAACCGTTGGGGTCTAGTAGCATGAATTATAGAGTTCAAAATTAAAGATTTACAAGAAGTGGTTCCGGACTCGTACCTCTGCTCATTACATATGAATGCCAGCACACAATTAAGCTGATGGCACAGATCTTCCTGTGTTCTGCATGTCTGCTAGTGCACACACTGCATGTTACTGTGTGATTATCAAGGTGTTCCCTGAAATAGGCTGGGTTAGTTCATGGCTGAAAAATATGTGAAAATACAGTTCATGTGAAAATATGGACTTCTAGAAAGGATAAGCAAGGGAAATAGCCACCATGCTAAGTTAATTTAAATACATGCAAGTGAGCTACAGTAACGTGGCAAGGAAGGCTGCAGAGCCAAAGCTAGAAGAAAAATTAGTTTGAAGACAATGAAACTTTTTGTAATGGGATACACTTATAAATATGGACAGAGAAAATAGGGTATATTCCAACAGGTTAGGATACAGTTTCTAACAAGGGACATTTCAAATAGCTTCTTTAGTCAGGAGAAAATGTGCCAAATAACTTGTTTTTTAAGTGGAAAGGAAATAAAAGCTGCCGAGATAAATATTTCTATTCTCAGCCTGTAAATTTACTGTAATTGTTCCACAGAAAACTCCTGGACAGATATTTTTTTCTGAACTACAAATCTGTCAGTGCAGAATTTCCTTCATTCTCTATCACCTCTGTGTTTCGGATGGTGAGGCACTCGGATGCTCCTCACAGGGTCAATGGCTGTGGGAGAGCATGCAACACCAGCTCATTTCCCTCAGCACCATACTCCATACATCAACTCCAACTCAGAACACACATGGCAAGTATTTAAAGACACAATATTTATCCTGCTTCAAGCATTTGTCATCTGTTAACTGATATGTTTGCTCTTCTGCATAATGTCTTGGTAACAGTGACGCTCCAAGAGATGTTTGCAAAAACACCTGCAGGTGACTTGCAGCCCAGTTTGAACCCTTGGTAACAGAAGGTACCTCAGTGCTGAAGGCCACTTTCAATACATTGTGGCCCAGTGGATTTTCAATACAGTGTGCTGCTCAGTCAGGAAATGAGACACCATTCCTATTGCTAGCAGCATCAATCATTTCTTCATGAATCTGTCAATCACTGACCCATCCACAGAAGAGGATGACAGTTGAACTTTCAGTGACCTAATAATCATTCTAGTGCTTATAAAAAAATACTGCAACATTAGTTTTCTTGAGCTCTGTTGAGGCTTCTACTCACTATTACATGAACAGGAAAAGAGTGCACTCTGGTGAACTATCATATTTCAGTGTACATGGCAGATCTTACTTAGCTTGGCTCTAAAAGTATTATTCATTAAGGTAATGTCATCCGTTCAAGGCAACTGGATGGAAAGGATGGGCCACTATGCAGAAAGCTGAATGTTCCTCTAGATATCACTAGGGAAACTAGCACTGAATAAATCATTAAAATGCACAATACTGTTGGAACATCATATGGCTACAAGCAGCTTAAAAGGTTTCAGCTGGTACCTCTTCACCAGAGGATGGGTAGGAAATAAGAAAAAAAGGTATCCTCAAGGACATCTTGTCACTCTGCTTGAACTCTCACATCCTACGTGCAGCATTCTAGAGCTACCAGAAAGCTCTCACCTATGACTGCTGGAGTTACATAGAGCATGTGTGGACTGCAAACAAGGAAAGGGTTTCCACATTTCCACATTTGCTTCATTCTGCTAATTTAAGCATTTGAATTACAGGCTCAGGGGCTATCCTGAGCACTCAGGTACCATACAGAAGCCTCATGTGCTCCTAGTAAAAGCTCCAAGTGAAATAAAGTTACAAACCAACAGTACTCTCCTACATCTCCAGCAAAGTGTGGAAGAGCCCAGGAAATCTGGCCTGAATTTGAATTTTATCCTCTGGAGAACTTCTGTCTCCCTTGCTTTGCAAGGCCTGAAAAAAAAACTGAACTGAAACCGTAGAACTGAAAAGAAAAGCAATAGCCAACACGCATCTTTCACCCTCCCTTCAGTGACATCAGCTATTCCCAGTGCAGACCATACATTCACTGGTGCAGGGTTTACATGCAGGGCTGAGTGATGCTGCTGCAGGAAAATGAGCCCCACTCTCCCAGCACATCTAGTTAGGAAACGTTGGTCAGAGCAGTTAGCACATCTTCCTCATTTGCTTCAGTTTTTCTAGTGACAGCAAGAACTGATTTCACCACCTCAAATCTCACTGAATTTGCATCCTCCCACCAGATCTGCACAATTAGCAGCAAAAGTCAGTCGTGCACTTACCAGCACTGGCCAAAATACAGCAACTTTGCGTTACTGGAAACTGTGTAGAAAGGGAAATGTAGAAATAATCTGAACACCTCATCCAGTGGTGACAGGTTTCACCCTGTCCTTTTCCAGACTTAATTTTATATCACCTCTACCCTGTTTTTGTTTTTGTTTTCGTCCTCTGCTAATGACGTGCTTCACTGCCTTGAAGAAGGATGATTACAGGAAGCTGATGTAGCAATTCTGTGGCTCCAGTCTATCTCAGTCAAGCATATACCAAAGCATTTCTCATGGTGTAACTCTTCCATGTTGACTATGTTTGTAATTGGATTTTCACTGTTTTCTATATCCTGATTTGTGCACGTTTGACATATTTTCTAAAGTAGGAAGATGAGAGAAACTTGCATCAGTTCTATCATTGTTGATCCATTCTTTGTTCTGTCTAATTTTGCTTCATTTCTTCTCCAAATTTCAGCAATCATCTTAAATTTGTCTAGCAGATGCATATCTACAGGATCCCACTATGTGACCATCTACTTCATCCTAAAATAGTTAATCACATCAATATGTAATTTTGAATATGAGCCCCTCCATCACCAACCAACCACACAAGAAAAACCATAATAACAGAAAATAAGTTCAAAAACTATAATCAGGCTCTGTCCCTCTGCAGAGGCTGTGTTCTGCATCCCATTGAGTATTTAAAGACTATCGAAACAGGAGATAGCTAGCAGCCCCCTGATTTCACTACTCGTACAGAACTAGCTTCCATTTGTCACACAAAGTCATGATGGCCTAGATTTCTGTCATTAAAATTAATCCTTGGGAAACTCTGTCATTATAGCTGCTAGGCTTTTGCCTGAAGGAAAAGGTTATGCTTCAACAGTACACTCATATCCTCTTCATGCCAAGGCATCAGTAGCTTTACAATCACCATCATGACATCATCCATCAAGGTTGGTAGATAAGGCTTATTACATATCCAGTGTTGTATCCTTTGTAAGGACAGTAAGTCTCTAATCAAAATGAATATCCTGCCATCAGTGCCATGGTTTACATGAAGTACCAAATCATGCTGCTCTGAGCAACTGCTAAGGCAGTGTGCACAAAATAAAATCTTTTGAAAATATGTTTAAATTCCTAAAGGTAAAAAAATCCCTAGATCAGCAGATCATAATTATATGTGGCACCACTTACCAGGCTAAAATCTAAACTATGCAACATGTGACTAAAAAGCATGTGGCTTTCCCAACGCTGTAGCACTGGTGGAGTACTTGGCAGTATATATCCAACAAGTCAGGCAACTATACAGACTACTTCATTCCTATTCTGCAGAAGACAGTACCAAACACATCAAAAGAGATCAGTCTATGATTTAGATCCTAAGACAGAAGGTTTTTATTAATAAAACTGTTTCCTCAGAGTTAAATTCCATTAACCGTACTTAAGACAGAATTACTACACATCTTGCTCCCAGGCAAAACCTGACCATTCCACATGTGTTACAAATCAGTATCTCTTTACATTTATTCGTGTGCAGAAGAAAGGAAAAGGATTTATTTTCAGATTCTGGCAAGTCAGGAATCTTTCATGTTTGAGGAATCACATTGCTATCAATCTATTTCTATTTTAAATTTATGAATTTTCATACCAAATAACCAATAGATACATTTTTCTATTAATCACATTTCTCCATCTTGAAGTAAGAAGCTTAGGTGGCATCACCTTTAGGGAAGAGAACTATGAGATACAAGATATTGTAAGGAAGATTTTAAGGTCCTTTCCATTCTGCATGAGGTTTCCCCCTTCTTCCTCCTGCATATTTTTTTAATCTTGAAAGCATTTCCTACTAATGCATGAAACCCCCATTATGCTGCATATGGTTTCTATTATCAAGCCTATAATGCTTTAGGAATTTCTTTGATTTCTCTGGTTGATACCTCATTCTTTTCATTTCTGATTGACACAGAAGCAGCAACCCAAGTTATTCCTAAGTATCTTTCTTTAGTTATAAATCAGTCTCCATATTGCTATAACATACCTCAAAATGGCCTGCCTTTACTACCCTTGTATGAATGAAGGTAAGGCTTTGAATATTGGTTGATTATTATACTCTTGATTATGTATTTGAAGATCATCCAGTTTTCTTGCTTGAAGAACTAGATTTTGCCCAATTAATTTACATTGCACCAATGGACACTACACTACACACCTAAATCAAGACCTGGGATTTGTCCACAAATGTGTACAAAAAAACTGAAGAATACTCTTTATAAAGACGGGACAAAAAAAAACAGAACCAAAAAAAATGCAAAAAAAAAACCTCCAAAATTCTCAAAAATTTCAAAATTAGTGCAAGATCAGCTTTCCATGGCAGATTTCCAAATAATTACTAGCTCAATGGTAGCTGAGTGTCTGAAAATTTAACCACACAGAGCTCTTCCAAGATTTAATGGAAAGGTCTGTTTCTACTCTGCAACCAGCTTTTTTTTTTTTTTGTACCCTGCTCATTGGATGCCATGGGGCCATGGCTGGGTGCTGGCACAAGGGAAGAATTTACCATTGTTCAGACAGAAGCCATCGTGTATGCAGGAGGTTCTGCTGCAGGACTTCATGGTTCACTGCATGGGGCAAAGCTACCAGTGGAACACAGCACAAACAGAAGAAGCTTCACTTGGAAAATACAATTTATTCCACAGACTTGATTTTGAAAGATCAAAACACAAATACTCAAGGACTGGAGACAGCTCTAGATATGGTTCAGAAATTATGGAGGTTGCTTACTCTGTACTCTTAGGGTAAGGGTATGCACCAAAGGTATTCCACTTTCTGAAATAAATCAACCTTGTATCATCATGTTGCTTCAGAGGGTGTTGTATTTCAAATGCAAAGATGTATGGAAGAGGGTGGGGAGGGGAGAAAAGAAAATTTCACCTAATCATTGCTTCAGGCAATAACTTCAACAGTGATTTTACCATTTTTACCCTTTTAATGTTGATTTTAACTGGATATTATATACTCAGAGGTTCAAATCACCGAAAAAAAAAACCTGCTGCATTATTGTATTTTGGCAGCTACATGCAATTCCCCTGTATTACACAATCAGCTATTTCATACATGAAGCATACAAGAATAGACAGAGCCACCATGAATTTCCCAATGTTTTGTGTTTATTCTGTCCACTGATCAGAGTTGGTGCTCCCTGGCTAAACTGAAACAGACAGACAAAAGGAAAATACCCACTGCACACAACCCACTAGCAAGGGAGATCAAAAAACAAAGCCTCTCCCTCACATGAAGTTCTGTGAGACAATGAGTAGACAGCAAGTGCAAAAACCTTTGGCCATTCCCTCATCCCTAAAGGTTGCCCAGAATTCTCAGAAACATCCTGAATACAAAAGGATTTTGTGGGACAAGGCATCTCCCCTGGAGAGAACAGTAGCAGCAGATGCTGCATCTTCCTTCAGTATGGCACTCCCACTCCAGACTCTCCCTGGCTTAATGGGGAGCATCTACACAGGGAAAAAAAACCTCAGCGTTTGAAGCCTGGCCACCAGTTTAGGTGGTGCCTGGCAAACATCTGGCAAGCAGAGAGGGGACATTTAGACATATTTTAGGGTTCTGATGGCTTCTTCAGAAGAGATCTTAATTGGAAACACTGGAAATATCAAGTAATTGCTATGCAAGGGGCCTTGGGGTGTATGTTTTCTAGTGAATGTTCGCCACCCTCGAGGGGGAAGCAATAAAATCCACTGCCATCGCCTGTTTAGCAGCCCACCGGCAATATTCTTTTGTCAGCTTTAACTCCAGCCTGACTAACACACCAGTCGTCTTCTGTTCAGAAACCGTCATTAGCTTACAAAATTATCAATTTCAAACAGGCTTAAACATGGTACCTCTAAGGAGAGATATGTATCCGAATTTTGGACAAGAGTTGGGAAAGAAGAGCGGTGAAGAAGGAACAGGCATCAATGCCAGCATAGAGACGCAACAATTCGAACAAAAGAGATCTCAAGATGTCGCACTAACACGCACGCACACAACCTTCCTCTTGATAGATTGCTTCCCCTCGGCAGAGGGAGATGCTTCAGGAGACCGCCCTCCCGGGCACGCAGAGCACGCGTGTCTCCTGCACGGAGCCCGGCAGGGCGCACGTCCCTGCGGCGTGGCTGCTCCGGGGGCTGCCCACTGCGGCACGTACGCGGCACCAGCCTCGCCTTCTTGGCTCGGAGCGACCCACGAACGACCCCACAGTGCTGCACAGGGACCCTCTGCCCCCCGTCTCTGCCCTCCAAGGCAGAGAGGAGCGGGGGCGGGTGTGAGAGCCTGGGGCGGGGGAGCGCTGGGGACACCCGCGGGCGCTCGCCGGCCACCGACCGAAACCTGCTGCGGGCGGGGAGGGGACGGGCAGGGGGGCCGGCCTTTCCCCTTCCTAAATGCCAAATTTTGTGTCTCTGAGGTGAGGGGGGGACACGAACTGGGGGACACGGGTGCGCTCCGCCATCGCGCACAGTAACAGACGCCAAAGCTAAGCCAGGCGCAGTGCGGGGAAGGAAGGGTGCCGGGGTACCCTGGGTCACCCCGAGGATCCGGGCCGGGGCTGGCGGAGGGCGGGTGGGGGAAGCGCCCGGGGGTCGCGGCGCAGCGCGGAGCCTTTGTTCCGCCGCCGGCCCCATCCGCGCCGCCGCCTCCGCGCATGCGTCGGGCACAGACAAAGGCGCGGGCAGGGCGGCGGGGGCTTCCCGCATCCCCCTCCGCTCCGCATCCCCCTCCGCTCCGCATCCCCCTCCGCTCAGCATCCCCCTCCGCTCCGCATCTCCCTCCGCTCCGCATCTCCCTCCGCTCCGCATCCCCCTCCGTTCCGCATCTCCCTTCACTCCGCACCCCCCGCCGCTCAGCATCGCCATCCGCCCCGCATCCCCCTCCGCCCTTCATCTCCCTCCACTCCGCATCCCCCTTCACTCCGCATCCCCCACCCACTCCGTATCCCACTCCGCATCCCCCTCCGCCCCGCATCCCCCTCCGCATCCCCCCGCGCGGCGCCCACCCGGCGTGGCAGGAGAGTGGGGGTGTCCCGAGGGTGTGCATGTGTCCGCCTCCCATTCCCCCGCATGAGCCGCCACGCCCAGCTGAGGCGCGGGGAAAGAGCCCTGCGGGAGCCGCGTTTGAAAGACACGCGTGTGCGTGGGGGAGAGGCGACACGGCGGGTCGGAAGGGGAAAGAAAAAAAAAAAAAGGTCGAGGGGAATTGTAGCTTTCTTTGGTGGGAAGCAAGAGGGGTGATGGGGACCTGTGGGAAGCGGGGGATGGCAGTCGGTGAATATTCATAGAATAGGCGCATCGGGGTGCAGGGCTGCGGGCGGCAGCGGCGGTCCCTGTCGTGTTTGACGGCGGGTCCGTAGCCCCTGCTCGGGCAGCCGAGTCCCAGCGTGTGCTGCCCCGCCGAGGGCAGCGCTTCAAGCCCGCCACACGCACGCGTGACCGCGGAGGCAGTGCCGCTTCCGCGCTGCCTCGCCGGGGACAATCGCGTTGTCGCCGGCCACAATGGGCAAGAGCGGCTTCCCCGCTCTTCGCCCGCCCCGACGCCCCCCGCACCCCCCGGAGCACCCCACCAGGCGCCCGGCCCCCCGCGATACCCCTGCAGCACCGCCGCCCCCCGCCCAGCCGCCCTGCCATCTTCCTGGCGCCGTGTGTGCTCTTCTCCCAGCGCTTCCTTTCATGGAGAGCTTGGGGCATCTTCCTTTTTTTCTTTTTTCTTTTTTTTCTTTTTTTCCTTTTTTTTCTTTTTTCCCCCCTTTTTTATTTTAAATTATTATTATTAATTAAGCAGACTCCCTTTGGAAAGAGGCTAAAAGCACCGAAAAGAAATTCGGCATAAACCACTATTATTCCCACCACACCCACCGCTACCCCCACCCTTCCCCAAGAGAACCTTCCCGGGCATTTAAATCTCACGGAATCGCCTTCGGTCCGTTGTGTGCCTCGATCCCGCTCCCAGGTGGTTCCCTCTCGAGGAATCGAGCTCCTCACAGCGATATTCCTAAAATGTGCCCAGGCAAGCGCCTCCCGGACTGCTCCGCTCTCTCTGCTCTTAGCTATTCACACGCACATCTCCTCTCCCCACAATCGAGACACAACAGAAGGGGGGAAAATGGCAAAAAGCTCTCGAGGGCTGCTGTGTAAATGGCATAAGTGAGACACACCGCTTCTTACCTTTATGTGTTTTTCCTCTGTTCCTGTCGGTGTGTTTGTGTGCTGGGGTGTCACAAAGAGAGTCCCAGGTAGCCCAGAGCCCCCTCGCCTCGCTCGGAGCGCTCTGGCTCTCGCCCGCTCGCTCGCCGGGACTGGAGTGCTTAGTGCCTGCTGGAGCACTGCCGCCGCTACCGCGGCTGCTGCCTCTGCATTTCTCACTCTCTCCCCCTCCCTCTTTCCCTCCCTCCCCCCTTCCCTGTGACAGTCTGTGGGCAGTTCAAAAGCCACACGCTTTATTTATTTATTTTCCAGGCTCGCGGGCGGGGGATGCGCTGCTCGGCGCTGGCGCTTAGGGGGCGCACGGACCCCAGGTTTAAATATCAGCCGTGCAGGCTGCGGGGGGGGCTGGATCGCGGGTCTGCGAACACACCTTGCAGCATTACCCCCCCAACATCCCTCAAAGAAAGGGAAGGGAGCGGCCAGCCTCCTTGCCCCGAGGAGAGCGGGCGCGGCACGCCGAGGTGCGGGGCGCTCCGCGACCCTCCGCACCCGAACCTTGGGCGGAGCTGGGATGCTGCGCCCTGGAGGGAGCGGGCAAACCGGGCCGCCTGCCTACACCTGCAGCCCTCTCGGGGAGCGGGAAAGCCGCTTGCACGGCGGAGAGGGGCGGCACGGGCGGAAGAGGCTAAAAATTCACCGGCCTGGATGCTTGGCACGCTTAAGGAGAGGGTCTGCCGGTTAAACACAAAAGGCAGCAAAACAGAGGAAAGCAACACATTTCTCAGGAGAATGGATCTCTCCCGGGCGCTTCTGCAGCTGAAGAGCTGGCCTGAACGTCGCTGGGGCTTCAGGACTGGTATCCCTTCAGCTCTCCCCGTGTTCCAAAGCATCCCTGAGGCCGCAGTTTCCCACCGCCCTCTTTTTACAGCCTGGCTGTGGCGGGGGCCGGGTGCGCCCTGCTCGTTGCTCCGCGCCCGCTGCAGGCTGCGGGAGCCCGGCGGCGGCGGGCGATGCGCGGGGCTGGGGCGCCCTCTGCTCCCCGAGCGGCGGCCGGGCCGGGCTGGGCTGGCCTGGGCTGGGCTGGGCCGGGCCGAGTGACCGGCTCCGGACCCGCAGCCCGGGAAGGCCGGTGGAGCGGAGCCGCCGGGAACGGACCACGGTGGCGGCACGCCTTGGGGGAACATCTGTCTCAAGGGGCGCGATCCGGCTACGCCGGGGCTTCAAAGCCAGCAGCACCATCTTTCAGCAAGAACAATGGAAGCTGTTTCCCATTTATCTGGGGACAAGGACCGAGCGAGAGACGCGTAGTGGGCTCGTGATAAGGTTAAGTCCTGTTTGCATTTTCGACGGATATGGAGCGAAAGGGGAGCAGCACATGTGGAGAGGGAGGGCGCGGCCGCCAGGGTGTTCTTCTGAGGGCTGTGGTGTGTGGTGTGATGTGCTGTGCGAGGCTATCGGGCAATAAAACGCATTTGAGTTTGTGTTTCACACCCCGCACCCTGCAACCTGTAGCTGTGCCGAGCATCAGCCGCTGCTAGGGCGGGGAGCCGGTCCGAAACGCCAAAGGAGAGGCTCAGGGACGACCTGGCAGCGCGACGAGAGCCCCCGTTGTCTCCCCGCGGTCACACAAAAGCCCCGGGAGTGAAGGGAGGAAGGGAGGAAAGGAGGAGCACGGACACGGCGGGTTCACCGGGCAAGGACAATTCCCTATATTTTCGTGAAAGCGTTCGCAAACCAGCCTTTTCCTCGTATTTTTATTTTATGAGGTTTTATTTTCCTAGCTCTCCTTCGCATCTCCACGTTTTCCTGGTGGTTTAGCCCTCGCTCTGCAGCCGCCGGGGCGCAGAGCTCTCCATGCCACACCTGCCCCGATGCAGCATCCCACCTTCCCGGGGCGCGGTGCGGGCTGGCTGCGCCCAGCCGCAGCTGGGGGAGGGCAGCGGGGCCCTTTCCCCCGCGCCCCCGTCCGCGATATCTCTGCGCTCACGGTAACCGGGCTCGGGCGGGGCGGCTGCACCGCACGGGTGAGGCGTACAGCAGCCAGCGTTAAATTGGGTAATCGAGGAAAAAGAAGAAAAGGACGGGGACACGCCCTGACACGTCCTCGGCTGTCGGAGAAGGAGGTAGCTGCTCCCCACGGAGGCGAGGCGCGTCCCGCCCCCGCGCTGCCTCCGCGTAGCCCGGGGGAGAGGGGTCCGCCCGCCCGCTTTCCCGGGAGCATCCCTGTGGAGGCAGCAGCACCGCCGGCGCCTGCCCGGCGGTGGCGTGCTGCAAGGTCGGGGGAGAAAAATCTATCTCCTCTGTTTTATTTCTGAGCCAAGAGTATTTGTGAGGCAGGACTGGCGAGAAGTGAGAGGCAAGATGGGTCCAAAATTTAGCCACGGAGTAAAGCAGAGGCGGCCAGAACACCGCAGCATGTCCGCAGAACGGCTCAGTGAGGGGCTGAGGGCCGGGGCTGAAATCAGTCCTGGACCATGGGTAGGGCTCAGTTTAGGCTGGGCCGGGACGATCAAGGCTAACAATGCCCATGAGACCATGACGTTCAGACTGTTGAGATTGTCTTGTAAGATTGCCCAACCACCACACAATTAGCGTGAAGCAATATTAGAGGGAAAGAAAGAGACTGTTATTTAAGCTTGTGTTTAAATGTGGGCTTAGGCAATGAATGCTCACCTGCATGAAATCGAGCACTATCAGACTTTGTAGCTGAGTTACAAATTACACAGGGTTCACAATATATCTCAGAAATAAAATCGTGTTCTGAGTCATTTGCTTGGAAAAGCCTGTGCAACTAAAAATGGCACAAAAATAGTCATTGCTACTATCAGTTTGTGAGGGGTTTTGATCCTTTTACTGTTTTCAGCAGCTAGAGGGCTGAGATGGTAACCACAGTTTACCAGCTAGTATTCTTTTAAAGACACCTACACGCTAAATTATGTATCTCAGAAGAGCCAAATTCAAAATTCGTCAAATGCTCGTTTCAGTTACTCAAGGTAAGATACATATCTGAATGTCTTGTTAAATAAAAGTGATACTTCTAGGCAAATGGGTATTCTAAACAGCCTTTGAATATCTTTGTCTTAACTAAGGGTGTGTAAGGCATCCTCTCCTTTTACTTCTGAAATGAAAAAATGGTATATGAAAGAAGAAAAAGTGCAGAACAGAGACATCTGCAAAAAGATCAATAACCGGGTCTGTTGTGGAAACAGGCAAGTCCAGGCTCTTTTGTTTAATTAACAGCTGCTTTTCTGAAATCCACACTTTTACTCTGCTTTGACAAATACCCAAGCTACCTCCATCTTCTTAGCCAGCTCTTCCTGTCACCTCTTGACACTAACTGTATCCTGGTGTTCTTCCCTCCAGCTTCAACATTTCAGGCCCAGCCTGTCTCACTTACAGGTGTCACCTGTCATATTTCCATCTTTTCCAGAAGGAAAAAAATCCAATCCAAAATATTCTTTCCTCATCTTTAATTTTTATTGTTTGTTCTTCTAATTAATAATCAAGTCTTTATTCTGTAATTATATTAGGTATGACAAGACCCACCAGCCACGTCTCTTAGCCCAGCATTTCTACAGCACAAGTCCAAAACACTCACAGGCCCACCTTCCATCTCCTTCCACCCCTCTGTCTCTATCCCTGTCACCCACAATTCCATTTTTGTGTCTGATCACTCTTTGGATTTTTTCCTCAGAAGAAGCTAGGATCACTGAGGAGTACCTATGCTGGGGTAGCAGGGGAGCTTTCCATTTTTCTCCAAAGGAAGAGAGAGATGACAAGCAAACAAGAAAAAACAAACAAACAGAAAAACCCCCAACAAGTTAAAACCCTCACCTGTGCCCCTCTTTCAGCCTTGCAAATCAAACACCACCTTCCTCGCACTTACAATCACAACAAAAGAATCGAGGCTTCTCGCAGCTCAGAGGGCTTCCCAAACCTGCCAGCTCCGGCTGCAGCTGCAGGAACAGCCGCTCTCCCCCCGGCATCCAGCTGCTGCCCTGTGCCCTCCTATTCCCGAGTTTACACCACGAGAGGGAGCATTTTGTTCAGTTTATTGGTAGAACCTGGATTTCCCGGTATCCAGGCGAAGGGAAAAACCGCAGTTTCCCGTATGTAGCTATTTTCCCAAGCCCGTTTACCCCATAAGCATTTTCGTAATAATGGGTTTTTTTCTTTCACCATGCTATGCAAATTTTAAGTATTTCATAAGATTGCTATTCATATAAAGTAAATTTTATAACGAATATCTAAACTGTAGTTACAGTTTAATTCCCTGTTGATTCTCTTGGTTATAGAGTCATTTATTCTGGGGCAAATGCAAGATGCTAGTGTAAGACATATCTAAAATTTCCTATTTGCAATGGATATCATTCTCCTTTCTCATATAACTACTAGCTACATAAATTTCAAAACTTGACTGCAATGGCATAGGCAGACACAAGGTATTATTTCATAAATTTGCAGGCAAAGTGCATAAAATAAAGAGCTTTGATCAAATCCCAAAATAACAACTTTGATAAGTCACTACTGGAACACTTCAATCCAAATTTAAGTTCTGTTGTAAAGACAGATGCAAGCCTCTGATAACAATTTTAATTTGGACAACCAAAGTCCTATGGTGGTAGGTGTATCTGAGTCTAGTTTTACTAGACTGGTTCTGTTTATACCATAAGAAGTGGTGCTTTGTGCCTATAGCCAGGTAGGGATATATGGGTTGTGAACCCTGCTTTACCCCAACGTTTCTGGCTTCAGCTCAATCTTTAACACAAAGCATATGTGCCTCCCAGGAGGCCCTGTACTAGCCATCGATTTTAAAAGGCTTCTCTGCCCCACTGAAGTCTGCATGCAAGTTTTTCCAAAGATGGATATATTTGCTGTTCTGACAGTACAATCATCTGGGTTATTTCTGTCTCTTACCCCAGTTACCCTAAAGAGTTAGTTTTACTTATGTGCAAAAGAAGCAAATGTGTTCAACTACCATAAGCTTCTCTTATGATTTATTCATTCCAGGCTTCTCCACGACCATCTGTAGGTTAGATCTCGGACTCTTTGCTCCATTTTCACTGGCAAGTTTCACCAAAGAAATAGCTGAATAAGGTATTCACTGTTTGGCTTCTATGGCCACAAAAATGTCTTTCAGTTAAGAGCTGGAGTGACCATATCAATATCTTGATAGTGATCTGAACTGGCTTCTCTTGTAGTATTTTATTCTGTTCTCATTCAGCTACAAGAATGTCAGTAATGCAGGAGCAAACACACACCTGACTAGATGATCAAACAGATGTGACAGCTACCTGCAGTGTACCTCCTAAAAGGCAGGAGAAGTGAGTGCACAGAAAAGAGTGTCAAATACCCTCAGAGAAGAAAAACATAATTATTTGTTCCAGTACTTGGTGTTCTGATCTCTGCAATGAAGAATGCTTACATACTTTACTTATTGAACTAAAACATTACTCTGTCTGAAACATAAGTTTTTGGATTCCTACCTTGAGAGAGAACTTCTGGTTGTGTACTCCAGTACCATGGCCCACTGTTAGCCCTGACTGCCCCTGCCAAGCCTCCCCTGGGACTTCCCCCACTCCTACCCATGACCCAATACCCCATTCCAACTCAGTCCAAGACATCAGTCCCCATCCCAGCTACACCACTCTTGTCCTTGATCCCATCCCTATCTCTGACCCAATCTTCTACTTCTTCTGAAACTTCTGGATGGACCATGAGTCTGGTTTATCTCCTTATCTTGTCCCTCTCTCAGTTCCTGGCTCCTCCTCCCTTGTGGATTAGCCCTATGCTTGCTGCTCTGCAATATGCAGTTTGTCACAGGGGCCTGCTGGCACCTCAATTAGCTGTGTAAAGACAGCATGACATGCAGTTCCTTGAGGTAACTCCAGCTTTGGCTTACCTGGCATACTGCTCCTTGGTGAAGGCACTCATGACATTGGTACCACAGCTTAGCTTTTGGATTCACATAGGGCCACTTGAGGATCACGTACATCTGTACCTTTGCAAACACAGTCTTATAATTAAAGCTTTCCTAACAGTGCCAGTATTTCCGCAGAGTCAAAGAAGAGAAAAGATGGACAAATTTTTCTGACAGGGGCAAATATTCCTGAGAGCCATCTGTTGTTGCTACTGTTGACATCTGTTGACACCACTCCCATCCTGGAAGGTGACTGTGGAAAGCCCTGGGGATTCATTGTAGGAGATAAACGTATAGGATCATTTGGTCTTCTTTCCACTGTCTTCCTACTGCTTATAAATTTATTTTGTGTACCTTGCCTGTCCTTTCCCACCCTCTCACAATGAAGGGTATTTCTAGGTCAGGAACTGACTGAAATGAGGCGTTCTATGGTGACTGAAGTGGGCATGGGAAAGAGCTTAAACCTTCATTAATGACAGCAGGTCTTGTCCTACACCTATACAACCATCCTTCTCAGTCTCCTTTATTCCTTCAACTTGGAGGCACTAGATTTAAAGCTGTTTCTTTATTGTGCTATTTGTGCCAAAAGCAAGCTGCAAATCGCTTGTGAAGAGTCAAACAACTAGAGTTGAGGAGGCTAAAGCTAAAAATATTTGTAAATGCTGAGATACGTGGCTCCCAGAAAAAGAGTCAGATTGTACTTACGCCTCTAACCCATTATTCCTCAACTAACATGTTTATAGAGTTGTTGAGAACACTTCTGTGTGCAAAAACTCTCCTCTTCCAATCAAGAGCCAGTTGTGGAGATTCATCTGAAATCAGAATGTTAGCAGTAGATGGTCACACAAACGACCCAGTGCTTCAGACTACCAAGAGCAAGTGTGAGCAGCTATGTGGTAAGTTATGCACCTCACACCTACAGGACCTGTCTTTTCATACCAGAGACAGCACATTCTCAGAGCATGGGCTGTACATTCAGCCACGGGATTCTCCATGTTGGAGCAAGACAGGCTGTCTGCTTCCTGAATGCTTCTTTGAAATGCTACACTACACTGATATTTTTATTTTCAGATTTTTACATGCCAAGTTTAGTTATAAGAGAGGATGGGTGAAAGTGCTTGATCTTTAAATAAGCCTTGTAATGTGCACTACCAGCTGTTTGTAGCTGAATGACAGAGAGTCTGTAGCCAGGCTGTACCTTTTGCCTTTATTGGGTGAATTTTGTGGATGCTACAAATGAAAGAGCATATGGGGATTCCTGACATATGGTAGGATCAAGGTTGTCACAGTACATAAATCTAACACTTACACACACAAAATGGTTCAAGCTTTACTGATAAACTTCTGAAGGAAAAAAAGAAGGCCAGTGGGATCTGTGGAGATGCAGAAACTGATAACTGACTGCACCCCAGCACAGAAGTATCAGACATTGCCTGCTTTATCAGACACAGTTTGTTGACCAGTGTAGCTGGACAAGTTCATGTAGTAGGAGCAGATGCTGCTTTTGCTTGCCCAGTAGCTCCTATTCGTTTTGAGATTGGTAGCAGCCTTGGTGACAGACATGGCTGCTGTTGCCACCACGCTGCCATACCGTCCTTCACTGAAGATCAGTTAATTTCAGTAACAGCCACTCAGACCATGCAAACAGCACCTCTAGCTTCTAATTAGTGAGTTAAAAAGCTGATAACTTTCTGATGGGACAAGGAGGGCATAATCTTTTCTCATCAAGATCACTAGAAGAGGCCTCACTGCTGGTAGGTCTGACAAAAAAACTCAGAGGACAAGCCATCTGTTGGAATGGAAAGTTTTAACTTTCTGCAAGTATTTTTCAAGTGTTCTTCCCGTAACACAATCATTTCCAAGATGGCAAAAGTCCCAAGCACCTTCCAGAAGAGCTGTGACCAGCAGTCCATGTGTGACCTTACAGTCTAGACTTCCTTAACGTGGGATTTTTGTGAAGAGGAATATGGTTTTATTTCAGGTCAATCAAGTTCACAGATTCCAGCTTGTATTGGCCCCATCTGCTCTTTGCTCCTAAGGAAACTTGTGTGTTTTAATTCACCAGTCAGGATAACAAGGCTAATCCCACATCTGGATCTAAGTGCCGGTTTAGTAAATGTGTCCTGGGTTCCATGAGTTCCATAATCTTGAGGCTGAGCTGTCAACAAGCAAAGGTTACTACTCAAATCATTAAAGGGTTTTTGCTCCAGACATGGTAGCCACTGCATTAGCAGGAGAGCTTTCAGGCAGCTATTTGTTTGAACTGAGAAAGTGAACTGGGAATAGAGACCATGAAACACTGGCAAGTGAACAATGAATTATTGGAGTTTAAGATATGTTTTAGCTCTTCTTTGTACTCTCCCTCTCCATTCTCTCTCCTTCCTACCCTTACAAACCAGCACTTTGGCTCCTTGGCAGAGATAGAGGTTTAAACCATTTTTCACCAATGCAAAGGGAGTGTAAGGGATCTACAGGAATTAATAATGTAAGTAAAATCGAGTCAAAATTGACTGAAAAATCAAGTCACAGTCATCCTGCTTTTCAGCCTTCCATCTGCACAGTCTGTCCTGTTGCAGTGTGAGGCCACTTTTCCCGCACACCTGTGTGCTGTGGGTGCTAACCAAGGCAAGTAAAGCAGTAAGGTCATGATGCTCACTAGGCTGCTCTATGGTGTGAGGATCATAAACAGCATAAATACGGGTGATATCCCTGTAGTGGGAATAAAAGAGCCTAAGAGGCAACAAGGCTGGCCCTAGTGGGGCTGTACCCCTCTGTTGTATTGGTAGCTGATGGCTGTGATGTTGGCTCAGTCACCTCCTGCTGCTTGTCCTAACACAGGCAGATGACTGAAATTATGCACCAGGGAGGAAATACTGCTGCCAGAACTGCACCTAGAGCAGATGATTTCCTCCTTGCAGAAGAGGAGTATTGGAAGGGTTATCAGATCAGTTCAGGAAGAAGCTAACCTACATTTTTTGGCATGGAAGCTGCCACTACTAAAAATAAAAATCCTTACTGTTGCACATAGAAAGAAAAGCTGACCACGGAATTTTGGGTCAGTTATATTCTGAGAGAATATTGGTTTTCCAGAACAGATGTAACAGGCATACTTTTGAGGATTTCATGGTGAATTTGCAGTGATGTGTAATGAATGCATAGGCATGTGCATATTCTGAAGTTCCAATCTTGTTCAGTCTACAATCCAGATCTCGTTTTCTTGTTCTGCCACTTCTACTCAATGTGTGTTTATTTTGTGTGCTGAAGTTGGTCACGTAACAAAGCAAATCGTCTTGCCTTCTTTCTTTGCATATTATTTTTTCAAAGCCTGTTTTTAAGAAAAAGTATATCCTGGCCTAAATAAATAGGCTTTTGAATACAGATGAAATTCAACAGTAGAGGACAAAATATAAACTTTCCATGTTGTTTTCTCTAATGCTTTCTTCTGTCTATAGAAGCAAATACTTGCTAGCCTTTTCTATGGCATTTTGGAAATTTTGAATTCTGAAATTATTTGCAAAAATTACCAGTTACATAGTAGGCCTTTCTCATGGAGGAGCAAGCCTGTAGCCAGAAATTTACTTTACAGCCATGAAGCAACTTAGTCATAAAAGCCACAAGATGCCCCAACCAGACAAAGACATAGGAAGCTTGATTTCTCCTGTTCCCTGCAACCACTGACATTTGTAAAGCTGCTTTCAGCACAAAGTGCAAAGGCATTTGAAGCTGATGCAGCTCATTCCCAATACCGTGCAATGAATGACAGATGCTGAAGGTTTGCCTCCACTTCCAGCCTGCTGCTGAAGATAGAACAAGATTTACCTCAGTCAATGGCAGGAATGTTGAGTTCACTACAAGGTCGTTGGCCTGTAAGGAATCATGGGAAGAGTATTCTGCAAGCTTCTCCACTGTTACGGTACAAAGGCTGAACCAGACCATTTTTTACTATGGCATACTAAAGTCAATATTGTAAACAAAAATTACATGTCAGCAGTTTGACTACAGGTTGCTTTCCATTTGATTGCTTAATTATCAGTGTCTGGATTTACGTGCAATCCAATTTTATTGATTACTGAGACCTTTAAAAAGAAATTGCTTGAATATAATATTTCCTCTTCTCTCTGCAAACAAACAAGTCTAAAAAATATCTGCTTTGAGATAAAGGGGGAGAAAAAGGCCATAAACTGAAATTACTTCCTTACCAAGAAATCTTCCCTGACAATCTGAATTATATATCCTTCCCTGATACACAGGCCAGTATCAAAATAAACTCCTTGAAATGCCAGATTATAAGACTAGAGACACATCACAGCATATTGTAAGAGCTGTTTTGAGGAATTATATAGTTCTGTTTTCTGCTCAAATCAGGGCAATCATTGATACTCTATTAGACCTACCATGGCTTAGTCTGGAGAAGTCTTGAAAATCTCTAAAGTTCAAGACTCTACAGCATCTTTCATAGTTTCTTCCAGTGCTGCATTCCCGTCTTGGTGAATAATGTTTTCTTAGTGTCTTATTTGAAACTCCCAAGTCACAAAATTTTTTCCTATACTCTTGTCTGCTTTGTGCTTGCTACTGTAAAAAGAAATCTGACTTTTTCATCTTCATGACTTCACTTTATGTGGTTGTAGGCTGTTCAATCTCCCTGTTGTCTCTTCCTTACAAAACTAAACAAGCCCAGCTCCCTAAATTTTACTTCACAGCTTATGTGTTCTGTGTCCCTTGCCACCTTGGTAACCTTGTGCAAGACTATCTCCCTTGTGAAGTGTGTCCCAGAGCCAGACATGTTAGTCCAACAGTGCCCTCCCAAGCAGCAGATTAAAGCGAGGAGTAACCTCCCTTGATGTGCTAGCCATGCACTCCTGAGAAAACCCTTATCCTTTTGTTTATATATGATGGGAGCACTCAGTTGTCTCATGTTTAGCCTGGCATCCACTGTCACACCAAATAACTCCTGTAGGCCGAAATCTTTATCAGTGAGCCTGTTGTTCTTCCAGACAGTTCCCTGCTAGTACTGATACATTGGGTTATTCTGCCCCAGGTGTGCTTGTCATTACTGAGTCCCATTTTCTCAGGTCACTGTGAGCCTGTGAAGAACTGTGAAATTCTGCCATTTGAGGTGTCAGTAGCTGCTCCCTAATTTAACATCATCCACAAATTTGTGGAGGGTGTGTGCATCATCAAGACTGTGAATGAAACACAGGATAGTATGGATTGTAGTGCTATCCTCTGAAGAACTGCACTAGTTAGCAGTCAGACCTCAAGCCATTGAATTCTATCCTTTGAGCCCAGATTTCTACTCTGGTCAAGACCAAACTTCCTGAGCTGCTAGGCGAGATTTGGGTTACAATAGGAGGTGATGTCAAAGTCTTTGCTGAAGTCAGATATATTATACCTATCAATCTGCATTTGTCTTCATAGTCGGTCATTTTGTCAGAGAAGGTAATTGGCTATCAAAAAAGGATTAACCCTTTGGAACTGCTGACTAGCCCACATTGCCTTCTTTTCCTTGGGTTTGGAAATGTCCAGAGGACACAGTCCTCATCTACCTTGCCTAATTTATATGGACAGAGGCACCACAATCACATTAGCCATCTCTGTCAGCATCCACCTCTTCCCACGAACTGAATAGTTCCTCTAATGTGTTGTGCCCCCTACTCACCACCTCTTTCCAAACATATGCTAGTACACACAGGGCTCTGAGAACAGGTTTTGTCTGTAAAGCAAAAAGGATTCATTACTTTAGTACTTCAATCTTCTCCACTTTTGTTACTAGACCCTCTCCTCATTCATCAACTGACCTACCTTTCTCTGAGCTTCATTTTTCAGCTAACATTAACTTGCAACATCTCATTGTCCTTTCTGACTGTAGACAGTTTTAGCTCCAGACCCACCTCCTGTTTTGACCATCCTGATTTTGTCTCTACAACATTTGTCCTAATGCATTGCTCAGCAATATTGTTACACAATTATTTAATTGTCTCTCTTTGTTTCCACTTCTTGTGCACTCTTTTTTTGTGTGTGTGTGTTTTAGTTCATTGAGAAACTCCCGACTTAGCCAAGCCAGCCTCCTGCCAGAATTCCCAATCTTCCTGTCCAACAGGATGGCTTGTTCCTGAGCTCTCAAGAAGTTTTCTTTAAAAATTAGCCAGCTTTCCTGGGCATTTTTCCCTTTAATGGCTGCTTCTCAGGGCACTCTGCCTAGCAATTCCCTAAAAATAAGCTGTAAGTCTGCTCTCCTGAAATACAAAATCCAAACCCTGCTGCTATCCTTCCCAGCCCTCCTTCAGATCCTGAGCTCAATCATCCTGTGGCTACTGCAGCCCAAGCTGCCAAACATGACTGCATTTTCCACTAGCTCTTCACAGTTTGTGAGCAATAGGTCTGGTAGTGCTCAACCTGTGGTTGAGCCTCTAGTGTTTGTATTGTGAAATTATCACAATGCAGTTTAGGGGTTTCCTGGAATGTTGCCATGTTGCTGACATCTAGAAGGTTGAAAAGCACAAGAGTGAGAGCATATAACCAAGAAACCTTTACTAATTTTAGAAAGCCTCCTCTTCTGTCTAGGTCAGGTAGTTCTTACAGACTCAGTGAACCCTCCTCCTCTTGACATAGGGAAGCTTCCAGCTTTATGCTAAAACATTGGACAGTCTGACTCTTAATAACTCTCTTCTTCCTTGCTTGTCCCCTCTTTTTCCCTGCTCATCCTTCCCACAAGGCATGCCTTTACTCCTGTCTGATCATGGCCTTTTAGTTACTGTTCAGCAGGGATTTATGCTATACAAAGGGGAACACAGTATCTGCATTCAAGTTGTTCAACCTTGAAGCCTGTTTCTAGCTAGCTACCTGTTCACTTTCACATTATGCATAACCTGCTATGTTAAATGTTTCACATTTTGGAGTGAATAAAATTCTAAGATTTGTCTCTCATTTTTCTGCACTCAGGGGTAGATGTTAGATGTAGTTGTGATTTGAAAGGGAAAAACACAGTTTTTCCCTGTGACATGTTTCACAAGCACAGGCAAGGCGTGAAATTAGTCACCAGGCAAGCCCCAGAACTCAGATTCAGTTTTCTACCCACACCTGCATTTGCACCCTTGAAAAAGCAAAAATGGTTAAAATAACAATAACTTTGCCTACACTGTGATACTACAGTTATGCTGCACATAAGAACATTCAGGCTGAGGAAAAGAAGAAAGAGAACTTATTCTCAACTTCAAAGTAGTCAGCACATTCCCTTAACTCAGGAAACTCTCATAAAAATGCAAATATATCCTATTTCCTATTGTATTCAGTAGTGCCTATATACATACAGCAATACAGTTCACAGCAATCTTTTATAGAGCTCCAGCCAAGCTAAATGCTTTTGAAATGCTAATGAACACAATGAAGCAATTCTTCATAACCCAAAACACTTGAGTGCCATGCACTCAATAAAAGGAAGCATCCTTAGGAAAGGCTGTCTGTCCCCCTTCACATGGGAAACACTGTAGAGGTCTGGTCTGTAGAACTTTTGAGTGAGAATCCAGAGCCACCTTCAAAAACTCACATGGATTTCATTATATGACTGATCATTTATAAAGCAGCTATTTTAAAATGTGTTTCAGCAACAAATAAGGAAAATTATACTTGCAGTCCATGTAATAAGCTGTAACTGAGACTGTATGTGGCTTGTGTGTGCCTTTTGAATTTCTGATGCCAAACAAATTTCCCTACCAATGGACTTAGTAATGCAGCTTCCTAATGGAAAAGGTACGTGGGAAAAATCAGATCCCCCCCGAAATACTAAGAATCACTAATGTCAATGAAATAGCATTTTAGATTACTTTGGATTTGTTGTCTTAATCTTAGGGCGAATGCCAGTTGTGGAGAATTCACGTTTTATGCACTTTCTATTTGCTGACAAGACAAAGAGCTTTCTGGACTCCAGGTTACAGAACAGTGTTGACAGTGCCACTGCTGATGTTCCATATGAATGAAGGTATGGAAAATAAAATGTTTGCAAACAGAATAGCAAAATCTAAACTTCTTTCCCCCATCCCCTTCACAGCTTTGAACCTATTGGGCAGTTTTATCCAACAGTGACAACAGAAAACTCACATGAAAAGCTATCATGTGTTCATTTCTGTAAGGACTCCAGTTTTGTTCCACATTAGGGAAAGATTTTAATGTCAATTTGCACCTCAAGAACATCAGAAAGTATTGATATGAGCATCTTGAATGCCTTGGGTTTAGGAAAATATTTGGACGCATCTTTGGACAGACAATAGAGAATAGAGTCAGGAGGCAAAAAGTTATAAAAGGCACATTGAAAGGTTTCTCTTAAGGCACACGTACATAGCAAGTCAGCATCTCCCATAAACGAGACCAGATGTGCTGTGCAGATGTTGGATGGTCTGATTTTACTGCACACGTGCTTTGCAGTTGCTGTGTGCACATGCAGCCCAACATGGGTGTGTGTGTGTGGTAGACACTGGATCCCAGCCACAGGGATCTGGAAAACAAACTTCCACTTGTTACAGTAACTTCAATTGCTCACAGAGTTCCTTGCTTCCTTGCACAAAGCTGTTTCTCTTGATATTTTAAATCTAGCAAGGCCAGCAGGAGGATCACTTTCTTCAAACGCTGTGTAGCTCTGTAGTGCATAATTCTCATAGCTTCCCAATGGGTTCCTGCCTTTTAGAAGGGATCACAGAGCATCATAAACTTGTGTGCTACAAATATCACCCACCGCTGTCAAAGGAGTTCAAGGCAATGTAGTTTTAAGTCCAGGATGGTGGGTGGTCTTCCTAGACTCTTGGCTTTCTGCAGTGTGTAAACCCTCTCCAGTAGTGTCTTAAGTAAAATAAATGATTTGTCATGTGTCTGGTCCCTGCTTTGAAAAATCAGGCGTAGCTTTCGGACTGCCTCCCTGTGAATAAGCCAAGCAGCACTGTTTGCTGCACTAGTGTGTCCTGCTCCATTAGGAACTGAGGATCTACCCAGTTGATTTAATGTTGGTGACAGATACCATTGGAGACAATAGATCAGCACCATTCTATGCAGCAGACATTGCTAGAAACAGCATTATCAGAAAGCTTCATGTTTCTGCACAATTACCAATCCAAAAATGAAGCAGGATCCCCTTAGGGCTGGTTTTGAACAGAGTGAAAAGACTCATTTCAAGTATTTATAATTCGAATGAACTTTTAAAGGACAGAAATAGCAGATTTAATAAGAATCAGACTCTTAGAGCATGAAAAAAAACATTTTTTAACAAGTAAAATTATTTAGTCTTTCCTAAAATGATTACTGGCACTACCATTGGAAGTGTATTTTATGCTTCAGGAACATGGTGCTATAGTGAGTCTCTCAACATCTTTATAATTTCAACCCAGCTAACTACCACCAGAACTAAACAAGATCTAAGTAAGTTCATAATAGTGCTTTCATTAATAGACACGGGTCTATTTGAGAAGTATAAAATATGTGAGATTTCTCAACTGCATTTAAAAGTATTGGAACACAGGGTGTTATTTTTGTTGACATTTGTTGGGCTTCTAGTGAACAAACAGGCTAGAAAGATACAAACAGGAAATTCTGTTCACAAGATAAGCAGCTGCTAGCCCCCGAAGCTTCAAAAGTTCATAAGGGCTAAAAATTTTTCTTTCTGTGCCTGATTTAATGAATAGTCAGCATTCCACACCAGCCAAAGGAAATGCTTTGGGGACAGTTTTTACAGAGGCAAACAAATCTTGTGTTTGTGTGAAGAAGGACAGAGCTTGCCGTTTGTTTGTCAAGTAACAGTTTCAAAGGTTATGCTTTCACCACAAAAATCTTGAACTGTTGTCATTTCAAAATGCTTGAGAACCAGCCTATTTTGTAACTTACTGTTTAGTTTCTGGAAAGAGTCTTAGTCCAGAACATGTCATTGTTTTCAGTTTGGAAACCCTTATGATCTTAAAGCAGTTTTCTTGAAAAGTGTGCTGGTCTGGCTTATGATCATTCACAAGGAGCTAACAGATAGCTGAGTCAATCTTTTGGTCTTTTGTTTGTGGCCTATAGATGCTACAGTTTTCAAGTAAACCCAGAAAGGAAAGAATAAAAAAGCGCATTGGTAGTAGACTGCATGATCCATTAGTGAGGTCTTAAAATGTGTGTGTCTTCAGCAAATTTCTCAGGGCTGTGTGGTAAGAAATCTTCAGCTGATGTCGATGACATAACCCCCTTTATTACTTCTGTGCTTATTTGCATCAAAGCTTCAGACCTCGTGAGTCACTGTTAACTCTGGAAATTCTATGTTTCTTTGGAAATATTTGCTCTTGGAAAAGTGATGTTGGATTTTTTATGTTCAAGGACTGTCCTTGATAGCAAAGAAGTGATAAATTTAACTTTAGACAATATCATTTCATATGAAATTGTGAAATAAAGATGAAATGCAACAAGTTAATGCAGGGCCTGCATGATCTATTTGTAGATGGGTGGTGACATTTTAGAGCCCTGAATTCCTTCCAATGGAAAAAACATGCTGTAAGGAGCTTGGCATTCATGAAATCTTAATCCAAAAGGTAATAAGCCATGGTCATTGCGGGGAGATTGGCATAGTAACTTCAAACCTTTCACAAGCCCAATGACAGAAAACGTGGTAGGCCTTCAGTCAAATTGTTCTTCAGTTCTTTTCAACACATAAGAAGAGAAATCATAAAATTTGTGTTCTGCTGAACTTTGGTAAACTGACAATGGGATCTGACAGCCTAGACAATAAAGATATCTACATAATGCAGCATTAATTGCTTTCACAAATGCTATCATTAATAAACCAAGAATTTTCTCAAGGCTTATGGAAGGAGGGAACAGAGGACCACACAGCTGCTCTGACCATGTTGCATTCAAGCTGCTTCTGGGCCATGGCCATTCCAAATTGACAGGGACTTGAGTATTCAGCTGGCTTGGACCAGAATGGATCCAATAGGTCCAACCATTTTCTCTGATTTTCCTATCAGTAATCCAGCCTCAGAAGGTGCAGTTATAACTCATTTTGGAAATGACACTGTGGAAAGGGAATAAAATTTTTTTCAGGAACACCTTGGTTTCAAAAAGACAAATTATACTTTTTTTCCTCTGTATGTAACACGTTAATTTCTTAATAATGCCCAAAGTGCACAGCAGTACAAATGAGTTGTCGCTCATTTCAGTACATCGATTTCTGTTTATATTTTCAATATATTGAAAATATATTTTCCCTGGAAAAAGATGAATAGTTTTATTTTCTTCTTCACTGTTGCTTTATTTCTTTTTTTTAATATAAAATGCTCTTTTCAAAACAGAAATAGATGCTTCTGTTTTATTCGAGTTTGAATGCTTGAATTTTATTGGAAGAGAGGATGTTCTTTGAATTTTGTGGTGTTTATGTGCATGTGCATTTCATTATTGTATATTTATATAGAAGAGTTTGTATAAAATTTCACTAATTAAAATTCACTGCATTGCTTTAGAAATATATTTAAATGTCTAGTCTGCAGGAAGCTTGAATTTCACCTGGATCATATTTTAAATTAGTCTTCTATATTTTGAATAAGCACATTTAAATCCTGAACCACTGCACTAGATCATACCTCACTGAGCTTGGACAGAAATGACACCTTTTACTTCATGCCTTTTTTCCTGACTTGGGCTTTTGTGCTGCTTTCATTGCTTTCCTCAGAGTCATTACTTGTGTAAATTGAAGTTCCTTCCTTCCCATTGCTAAAAGCAGCCCTCTGGGTTTAGCTGAATGTTAGCACATGGCATCTTCTTATAGTACTCTCACTGGATTAAGTCCATAGGTTCTTGTGCTTTTATTTATATTGTTTTCATTTGTGTCACTGCATAAAAAGTGTTGAGGGTTTTTGTCTGCATTAGCAGAAAAGACAAATTTCCCAAAGGTTCCTATGGAAGTGGTAAGACTCCCATTTTGTTCAATGGGAAAATCCGGTCTGGTCTGTCTCTGGGACCCAAACACAAAACTGAGCATATCACACTTAGCTGAGGCGCTGTCTGAGGCTGCCTGTCACTGCTCTTCCAGAAAATGCTCTAATTCAGCTTTCCAAGCTGTCCTTCAAATTCATCCAAACAGCTGCCAAGAAGCTTTTTAAAGCAATGGCAAGTCTGAGATTTGCTGAGACAGACGGGGAAGGCAGCTGGTTTCAGTCATCAGAGATCATTTGAATGTGACCAGGTTTTGCCTGCTAGGTGTAGAGAGACAAACCACCACAGAAACAGGGAGCAGCACCTTTTACAAAGACATAAGTGCTTGCTTTGCTGTCACTGAACACAGTTACCTGAGTTCATGCCATCTTTCTTCACACAGGGAATCCAGAATATTTTGAAGTGGCATGCTTCAGCCTACGCTGAAATACTCAGAGACCAGACGGCTTTCCCTCCCACTTAGTTATTCCTTCTCAAAAACCAATTTTGTAGGGTAAATTTTGTAGGCATTTTGTGGGGTAAATTTTCACTTCAGTATGGCATCATCCATGTCACTATTCCATGGACAGCCATTGAGCTAACCCATGCTGTTCCACATCCTCACCCGCTGTTCCTCAGCCAACCTTGGTAAATACAGTTATCTAGAGGATGCCACTTGCTCCAGCTCATGAATAAACTTTCTGCATATAAACTTTCTGCATCCTCTTGTTAAGTCAACCACGTCCAAATATTTCTTTTTCCTCTTTTCTACTCCTAAGTGATTGGTTTCACACAAGCAAACACTGTCTGATGTTTTGATGTTTGCAGACCACTTTCACTTGCAACTTTGAAATTCCTTGTGTTATTCATACAAATATGTGGTGTCCATTCATGTGGAATTAGAACAGGAAAGAAGTTGTAACTATGAGGCTCTTTGTGATGCAGTTAGAAATCCAGCTGCTCTCCTGCCTCCCTAAGCCTTTTCCCATTGCTCATAATTCAAATTCCTTTTGGCTTCAATTTTCCACACTCAACCTCGCCCAAAAGTGATTACATTGGACATTTGAGCAAAATCTGTTGAGCCATTTTTGAATAATTCAAGTGTGAAAAACCTCTGCCAAATGCTCTGGCCATGTATAAATAGAGGGAAAATTTAGAGCCCTTTTTAAAAAATAATTTGTAGAGATCACTAAAGAAAGTTTCTCGAGTCTTTTCAGAAGAGGAAGTTTAGAATGGGAAATTTTGTCACCTTGTGTACCGCAGCAGCTTCCTAACCCAGCCTCATATCTCCTACTTTTCCCCAGTTCTACAGCCACACGCTGACATTTTACCCATAAGTGCATATGGGCACACAAATAAAGGACTTATTTCCATCTGTGCTGTCTGTGCTGACAGCAGCATAGCTTAGGTTTCCTCTCTGCATGATGGAAGTTTACCATTGTGCTAAAAAGGGAAACCCAAAGCAACACACTGCTATTTGTTCCAACTGAACTTTGTTCATCCAAACAAAGTGTCTGAAGGGAAGACAGGGCAAGGACAGTACCTGGCAAAGCTTCTCTCTCAAGGACTATCTAGAGCTCTACCCCTGGAGAGCAAGAGAAGATGCTTGATGATTAAAGACAGGCAAAAACCATATGTATCTTTAAAATAAGAAATGGCAAAAGGTTCGCCCAAAGAACTACAGGCTAATCTGTCCCACTTTAATGGTTGCTGGGGGGGAAATTAAGCATGGATTTTCTAAGTATTAATTAGGCCTGGCCCACCTGACTGCCTGCTGTGATCAGGATCTCCATTCTGGACAAAGGCAGTGCACTGCATGTCATTTATCTTGGCTCAACCAAGGTTTTCAGCACAGTCTTGCATGATATTCTTGTATCTAAGTTAGAATGTTATGGTTTGGATGAATGGGCAACTAAGAACTTATTCATGAGGCTCATAAGGGTAGGGATTAGTGGGTCAGGTTTTATCTAGGAGCCAGTTACAAATGGAATACTCTGGCTCTTTTCCTGCAACCTGTCCGATTTTACAGTTTTTTCAATGGCCTGACTGCATTTTCATCCAGCTGGGAAATAACACCAAATTTAGGGGCAAATTTTGATACATTCAGGGTGTAGAATTTAGGGGTGTAATCTATAGGGAGCTAGACAGGTTGGAGGAATGGAACAGGAGGAATTAGCCGAATTTGTGCAAGGACTAATACCAAGTGCTGCCCCTGGACAGGAAAAACAACCTGGTGCAAGGACACGAGGTGATGCCAGCCTGACTGGGTGCAGCTCTGCAAGAAGGGACCTGGGGCCTTGGCTGGCACCCATCGGCTGTGTCAATAGCCAGGACATCGAGGGGAGGGTTTATCCTTGTCTTCTCAGCATGTCTTAAAGCACTTCTCAAGTACTGCACCCACTTTTGGCTTTCCAATACAAGAACATTAGCAAACTGGAGCAAGTGGAGTGGAGGACACCAAGGGTCTTGTCTTGTGGGGGAAACTGAGGGTCCAGGGCTTGTTCAGCCTGGAGAAGAGATGGCTTTGAGGGGACCTAGCAGTAGCCTGGCTGTACCTGCAATGACGGAATCAAGGAAGTGGATCCAGTCTCTTCAAAGCAGAGTGTGAGAGGACGCATGCGATGAACATAATATGAAACAAGAGATGTTCAGGATGGAAAATTGAAAAAGAACTGGAAAAAGAACTGGAAAAAGGACCAAATAGTCTTTCCCAGAGAGGATATAGTATCTCTCTCCATCCTTGGAGACTTTCAGGACCACATTGAATAAAGCCTTATAAAACTTGGTCTGATCTCACAGATTACTCTGCTTGTAGCAGAAGATGGCAATACAGATCTCCTGAAATCCTCTGAGCCTGAATTATCCTATGATCCTGTGTTGTATTAAAGAGTAAAGTAGTCTGCTATCTGATGATACAAATCTGCTCTGCAGCCCGAGGGTACCAGTACTGTGTCCAATATTGTGTCAGGACGCAGAGAAAGAAACCAAGAGAACACACTGTCTGCAGAGTGTCATGTGCTCAGCACCTGCCTTTGCCTTTAGTCCCTCCTACAATCCCACATGCAGGATTTGGAGCATCTTTCAATTTTACTTCTGAAAATCATTACAGAAAATTATTTCATAATCTGCTAACAAGTTCTGTTAATTCCATGTGTAAGAGTAAGATTCAGCTACTTGGAACTTGGGGTATACATATTGATATTTATTTTAAGAATAATAATTTAAGGCAGACTACAGATTAAGTCAAATTCAGTGATATAGCTCTCCCTTTTTTTCCTAAAATCAGCAGGTAACCACATTAGTCTAAGAATCAAAATGGGACTTCTAGGATATGAAACATTAAGTATCATAAAACATGAGGGCCACTATTATTATAATTTGAATATAAGGAATTTTAATATGTGAGCAAATGATCATTTTCCAGACTCATTCCGAAGCTGAGTTAAGTAATTGGGTTTTCCCATCCACTGCCATCTGGCACTAAATCAGACTTAATGTGCACTACTGGGAGTAAGGCTGGTAGGTTTGAGTCATATTTCAGTCATGACAATAGATATGCTTGTATTAAAGAAGCAGTGGACAGGGCTGTAAAGAAGGTTAATTCCCAGGCATATAAGATGGATATGGATAATGAAAGAATGTAACAATGAAAGGTTGTGAGAGAGTAAAAGGAAACCAAAGTTTCTGGATGAGTGAGTGAATGTCATATCAGAGATAGCTAGAACCTAACATGGATGAATGTCTGGAAGCAACAACGTAAGGAAAAGCTATCATCAAAAGGTACCAGGACAAGAATTTTTCCAAAAGCTTGAGTCCCAAACTGGAGACTAAGTAAGAATTTAGGTGGCTAACCAGGAAGACTAAGCACTTAAGAATTTAGGAATAGTGTTGGATCAATGGTCTCATCTTCAAAATGAGGTCTGCAAATATTATTTCAGCAAAGGGTATATTTGCATGTAGAAGCAACAAAACACACTTAGGAGGAAGCCATATACAGCATGCAGTAAGTTTTACTAGTCTCATACAGTCCAAAACTTTATTGACTCATAGTGGTGGTATGTGATGTAATGATTATGAGGTATTAGCCTTACCTTCTTTTCCATAACCCAAGAACGTCACAGGAAAATTAATAGAGTGATAAAGTCTCTGTAGCTGTGATAGCAATTTGTTTTCTCTTAGTTATTTTTAGTTATCCTGTATTTAAACATAAGACTTTTTTTTCTAATAAAACCAAGAAAAGTGCAAAACATAAATTATCTGAATGCACCAGTAAGTGAAATATATGCTTTATATTTGCATCTGACTTTTAAAAGAGGCTTACTCTTAAATGAAGTTTCTTTGTCCTATAGGTCCTCCTCATTATCAGTAGAGCCACGGTGTATTAACAATGAACTCAAAGACACTACAAAATAATACAACTGAAAGAACAAAACCCTAACAAGTAAGACTATGTTGCTTTGGATTATGTTCTTGCCAGACCTGTTTAAATACTTCTTAAAAAGGAATTTTGACTTGGAAAGAGGGGCATGCCTGATTTGAAGTCTGAAAACCATGTCTAGGAATGAGAAGAGTAGATTCAGTCTGTTTAGTGAATTTAAGTCTAAAGAACTTAATCACTGTCCTGTGATATATAAATGAACTCCAGTGTAACAGGACTTGTAAACAAAATTGCAAGAAGAGTAATTGGATATATTTTGCTTAGTGTCAGAATACATACTGATCATTTTCGGATGTTGTTCCTGACCCTGGTTTTGTTATGTTTTCTTCAGTTTCATGGCACTGGAATGAGACTGAGCTAGGAACAGCTCAACAGAAAATCAGTTTCACCTGAATCATCAAAAACAGTCACTCAACTTGTCAATACATATGGCTTCAGGTACTCCAAGAAGGAACAAGAAGTGAATGAATGCTGCAGACTTCCTGTCCTTTATTGCTAGCTTCATTTAAAGAATTATCACTCGTGTAAATGTGATGTTAAAATGTTTCCTCCTGGGCATAAAGACTTAAGGCATCTTACTGGCAAGAAAAACTGGAGCTAAGCTTAGATTTTTGAAAGGAGAATGGCAAGCCTTTTGGAGGAAAAAAAAAAGGAAGACCTTGTGGACATTACTGGAAGGCATGACACTCTACCTAGTTTATGTTAAGGCTAATAGAGTAGGTATTGATAGACCCAGTGCATAAAAAGGTATGGCTGATGAACAGAATTCCTTGTGAAAATACTGTAAGAGGGAGGAGGATAGCTCATGTCATCTGGATGGATGCAACATTCCCCAAAAGCTGAAGTACTCTCCTTTGCTCTCCCTGCTTTTTTCTGCATGGTGAAGTTGGTTTTGTGCCTAATGCAAAAGGTTGAACTGCCTTATTCACCAGGAAGGAAAAGTCACTCACAGTTCTGACTGAGATGGGTGGCCCACAGTACAGTCTGTGCAGAAAGTGGCTTTGGACCAGGATTTCAGCTTTCAATTGCCCACAGGTTTTTCAGCTAAGTGATCTGCCCGTGAGACCCACAGTGAACTAATTGCATTAGCAAGGTTGTTGGGATCAAGTTCTTCTTACTCCTGTGCTCCTCACATCTTCTTGCACTGATTTGTTTCCAGATGCAGAGATAGAAGCACAGGGATGTTCAGCCAAGTAACTGTGGAGTGGTCTTAAGGCTAAAGCCATTTTAGATGTGACAGAATACATATCTATGTCCTTATTTACATGTTGATTTACATGAGCGATTTCTTTAAGTAAAGACAAAAATAATGTAAACTTGAAAGCAAGTGGGTATAAAATTTTGAAGGCCATCAAATGAAAAGACAACTTATATTGAGTAAGTGTATTCCTAGAAAATATGTTTACTTATCTAAAAGTGTTGCGGGTGCCAAAAACTCATTTTTAAAAGATAAATGGCTCTGCAGGAAAGAGGAAGGACTGTGCAGGCCATGCACTTCCCTTAAGCTGTTACAATGATTGACTCAAATGGCTTGTTAGTTTAAGAGACTTCTAGCAGGAACTGGAGCATGCTGAATACTGTTTATGTTTTAAGAAAACATGGTCTATGTTGATTTACAGCTCTCCAGGTTTCTCCTTTAAGCAAAAATACAGACAACAGACAAATTCCATAGAAAGAAAAGAAAAGAAAAGAAAAGAAAAGAAAAGAAAAGAAAAGAAAAGAAAAGAAAAGAAAAGAAAAGAAAAGAAAAGAAAAGAAAAGAAAAGAAAAGAAAAGAAAAGAAAAGAAAAGAAAAGAAAAGAAAAGAAAGAAAAGAAAATATAAATGAACCCATTTAAATTTCATAATTCTAGAGTTAGAGGACATTCACTCAGGCAAGTAGCAGCATTCAGCTTTCTAGTTTCACCATCTGCTTTTCAACTTCACTCCCTATGTGCAAAGCTAAAAGTTTTAGAAGGGCAGAGGGTCACCATTACTTCAAATAATTGGTATTTTAAATATGTCAGAAATACCATGAGTGCTGGCAGACAGCCATTAGCTACAGACAAGGAAGCAAAATTTGTCTTCTCAGATTTATAATGAAAAGTCCATGCATTACACTAAATCTCCACAAAGGAAGAATCTTTAGAGATAATACAGTTCCTTAGAGTTTCACATTTTCATCAGAATATTCCTTTGCCTTGAGCATTTTAAATAGCTGCTTGTGTAAGAGAATTCATAACATAGAGGAACAGAGCTCACACTGCATGAACTCTCTGGTTTCAAGCTTTTGAGAACAAAAATGAACTTAAATCCCTACTTTCTAATGGCACTTGCACAGGGTTTTCATTTTGTTTTGGTGTTTCTAAAATTCTGTTAATCTTGTCATTCTCCCAGTTAGTAGCACTAAAATTTTCTTTAGGTTCATGAGCACAAAGGCTTCAATTTTGACTGCTTATTAAGATACAATCTTAAAACCTTTAGCTGCCATATCAAAGAGGGCAACTAAGCCTCTGAAGTCAAATATGCTCCACCGAGATACTTTTCCACAAGGAGCTTAGAATTCAAAGGGAAATCAAGCTAAGCCTTTCAAAATGCAGTGCAGGCCAAGTGAGTACAGCTAAGGAGAGACATGCACAAGCAACCCAACAGCAGGTCTTGGTTTACAAATATATTTCTTCACATATATATCTTCTTGGCACATTTGAGTGACATCTAGTGTAGTTGACTGAAGGAGATAGGAGCTCCTGCACCTATTTAGTCTGAAGTGAAAATTCTGCAAACATGAGTGAGAGTCATGTCTTCTCCACCAAGTCCCATCTACTTTGTTTTACTCTGGGAGGAGCCCATCAAATCTAGTTGAAGGCAGAGGGAGAATTTAACAAGAATAAGAAGAATAACAGCAAGAACTTTTTAAATCTCAACATGATTTCTACTAGTCACTTTTAATTCACTGCTTCTTTCATGAAAATGGTACTTATTAGGTAAAATTTCATTTACCCCATATAATTAATTTGAACTAATAATGCTTAGACAGTTCTTAGAAATGTGATATTAGTGTTGGCAGAGTTTCCTCTATTGTCTGCCATGCTCTCTAAAATTATGCCAAGCCACAAGCTAGGTCATCACTGCTTATATAGAGTCAAGTAAAGCTAGCTAGCAATAGTATGCTTTTGGCAATTTTTGGAGTTGCTATTTTCAAGCTCTTTTGCCTGGAGCTATCTAGTCTCAAGGGTTACAAAAGGAATCCTAGACTTTCCAATATAGCATCGCAGACAAGGATGTATCCTGACTTTTCACTAATTGAGAATAGCCATAGGATTAGGCCACCATTTGATACTGTGTTTGGATAAGACCCTCAATTTGGATGTTATTCATATCAGATGTTTATTTTAAAGTAAGACATATTTAGGGTTTTAGTAGCACAAGCCAGATTCCACGTCAACTTTCTCCATGCTATACATAGCCACCATCTGGCACAACTGCACCAGCACAACCCCCCCAGGCTCCAAAGGCAGGCTCTCTGTGACACCAGCAGGGCTTAGCACAGTTCCAAGCAGGTGTAAGTTCAACTGGAGCTGCAGCTCAGCCTCTGCAGGATTAACACTAGAGCACATCACAGGTTGCAAGTATCTGATGTGGGACATTGAGGCTTGCATCAGATGAAGCTCAGATATTTGTTCTCTGTTCACCTGCATTTGTCTAAACTATGGACTGAAAAGCTTGAAATGGGCTACCATCTGATTTAAATAAGCCTGCTGGGCCTGTTTTCTAACATCACAGTGCTGAGTCAACTTAGTCATGAGTGGGGCTTGCCCACCAGGTTTCTAGAGAAAGTCTGGTGTGTATGAGAACTGTGTTACAAGAATCCAGGTAAGGAGGACAAACTTTAGGTAGATGAAAATATTTCATGGTGGGCAACCTTGTCGGTATTCATTTTTTTCACTGCTGAGTCAGGCTGACATTCCAGTCTCAGACTGATTCAGAGTGTATTGGCTGACCCTTTAGGTGAAGTTGTTGGTACTCAAAAGCTCAGACCTTCAGCTCTTAGTATGATCTCCAGACCACTCTTGAATAAATCCAGCTGCAGAGCCGGCATTAATTAGTGATACCAAATATTTTATGCAACCATTAAAGATTAACTGTATATGCAAAATACACAGCAGTCTGCATTAATATGTTTGAACTATCATTATATTTCTTTGCAAAAGCCAGGATGGACTGCTCTTAAAAAAGTATACATAAAAATGTATACCAAAAAATGTATACAAAAGTATACATTTCTATTTCTCACAGGGCAGCAACATCCAGCCAGACCCCGCAGAACAATGACTTAACAAGGCTATGAGGTAGCCAGCCCACATGACCATATTTACCACATTTTCTTACACTGTTAGCAAGGATAACTAATTAGAAGCATCTCATCCAAACATATTAGGAAAGAGCTGAACACGACACCTGCTGTGCATAGTTTGTGTGCTGCATACACAAACAGTGCAGAATTGCACAATGGAGAGAGTCAACGTGTGGCTAATGAGTGACTCTGCTGCTGCAAAACAACAAAGATTTTGGCATTTATATATACTGAGGAAAGTAAAGGTTAATAGTTTTGAAAATATTTATTTTATGCTAAAAGCCAAAACAGTAACTTTCTTTTTTATTTGTGTTCTGCTTTGCATTGTGACACAAAACTGAAACAAAGGAATTAGAAGGACAAACCTCTGTATTATCCCTAGAGAAATACTTGTAAGGGGCCAGGCTTCTGCTGGGGCAGAAAATGGTGCAACAGTTCTGCAGGGTTATACCAAAGGTATGGCCAGACTAACAGCTCATACCTGGAAAAGAGTGTGGCAGCACACTCATGTTGTGATACATTCTCAGAATACTTTTCCATCCTTTAGCAATTTGCAATTTGTTGGCACATAATGCAGACTTGGATGTGATGACCTTCAATGGATACTCTTCTGGGAATGCTTGGCTGCTTTTTGAATGTGTGTCCACCGGCAATGGCCACAGCTCCCCTTGGCAAGGGATTTCTTGCAACCATTTAGCTTTACATTGGGTGAGGAGATACGTCCTTTTCCTTTTATTTGAAACCTCCCTACTTCTAATCTGGCGAGCTGAACAATTCTTCTCTCGGTAGAACAGTTAAACAGCCAATACAAGCTCACCATCTCGGGGGTACTAGGTTTTTAGGACTCAGCGTCTCTCCAGTTATCCCTTTTCCAAACTGAAGAGTCTTGGTCTTAGTGAGGAAGATCTTGCACACCTTGATAACTTTCACTAAGCCTCTTTTAATTTTGCTACATCCTTATTGAGTTGAAGAACTGCACACCAGATCTGTAATAGGGGTGTGCTGTGGAAGTATTCAGGGGCACACTGATATAATCTATCTTCTACATCTTTACTAGTAACTGTCAACATCATTCTTGCTTTCCGAATGCTACTGATGCATCCACACATTAATAAGTAAATTCTTCCTTGTGAATTATAGTAGTTTGTTCAGAATCCATCACTTAATATTTAAATTGAGAGCATGTATTTTCATGAACACCGCTTAATACTGAACTAAAATTGAATCTCAACCTTCATTTGAAATTCCAGTCACTCAGTCCAATAAGGGCTACATGAAAATCATTCTTCCTCTCCTCTGAAAACTGACATAATTGGAGAATTTTGTCACCTTGCTGCTTGTACCCTTCCAATTTCTTTATGATTGTGCTGAACAGCCTATCTCATCACATCAGCCTTACCACATTTCACCATAATGGGCTACTGATATCCCTCTCCATAACTAAAACTAACCTTTTTCTCCTGTCCTTGTATATTAACTATCTAATTATCTATGAAGTTATCTTCCCTTTTATGCAAAGGCTGCCTCCTTTCCTTAAGAGCTCACTGGAAATCCAGGAAGACTAAATCAGACTGCACCTTCAAAAGTTACAAGAGATTTCTGAGACGTGACTTCTTTTCCAAAAACATTGAGCCTCTGAAGTGTGTCATTTATCCATGTGTTGGTTATATAAAGTAGCTCTGCAGCAACAGCCAACTCAGTGATTGAGTTTCCTGAACCTCCCCCAGAATTTCTTTTTGTGAAAGAATCAAGGAAGTTTATCCAGATGATTTTAACCTGTTAGGAAGAATCTGCATGCCAGACCAAACATGAAGATATTTATAGGTTTCTTTGCTGAAATCCTCTACAGATTGTATCAGGAGAATCATACACTAGCATGCAAAGTCTGCATTGTGCTTCATTACCTCAGAGCAGTAGTATAAACAGGAGGGATGAATTAAGAAAAAGCTGATAGAAAGAGGATAAAAGACCCTCAGAGTCCAATCTCAGGTTCTATAGCAGTGATTACAGACACATGTGTAATGTAAATACGTATATTCCTCTAGAATCAGTATTTTCTAAAAGAGCATATAAGCTGGAGATGATAACTCCTATGTTATCTCACTTTCTCACTGTGACAAAAAAAATTATTTGTGCTTGAGCCACATGGGTGCCCTGTGATGCCCGAAGAGGGGATGCAAGGCACCAGAAAGTAGTACCTGAGTAATAAAGCAAATATGTTTCATCTCATATTACAAGTCTAATATTAGAAAACAAAGTATTGGGGATGTATTTTCAGAGGTGAAAAGATCCCACCACTTCTGATCAGGTGGTATTTCAGATGCTTCAGTACCCTGTGAATTGGGCCTTGTGAACATTTGTGAAAATGTTAACCAAGGACTATAAGGTCTTTTCTGAGCACTCTGTTTTGAAAACAGAATTGTTTTTTGTCTACACTGTTCTTAAAGCACAGTGGTTTGGAGATTCTCCTCATTAGTTAAATATTTCAATTAGAGCATTCATTAATTGTTGTCACTGACAACAACTGGAAATATCACAACATAAAATGACACTTCATGTTATCTCAGACTCAGTGCAAACCCATAAGTGATTTACAATTTGAAAAGAGAGCCATACATTTTGAAATTCTCATTAATCAAAATACTGCTGCAAAAAATGAATGTCAGGTGACTTCAGTGCTGCAGGGGTAGTGGATCAGTGGGGCATAACTAACTGTGGTGTGTAACTAATGCATAACTAACTTTCACCTTTCAGTAGGGACTACAGCAGGCAATGGAAGCTTTAATATTGGTGAGGTCTTCGCTGTACTTCTCTGATATGTTGGAACAAAGAACATGTGCCATTGGTTTTTCTGGGAATTAATATGGTTAGGGACAAACTGCCAAATATAAAAAAATTTCCAGGCAATCTAAATGTGTCACCTCACTGTTATTGTCACCCACTGGTTTCTTAAGCTCCATTATGAAACAAATATGTGCATATTCATCTTGTAAATTTCAGTCAATGTCAGAAACAAGAAGAAAAATTATTTTTTAATAGCGGTGATTTTCTAATCAGATTTAAAATCTTCCTGAAAATTCTGAAAACATCTATGGAATTACTGCCAAAGAGAGCTGGATGAGAGACACACAGGGTTTATACTGCATGTATGCAAAAGCTTCTCTTACTTTGTGTGTGGCTATAGTTTGACTAATTCTGATAAAGCACCTCTGAACAAGCAAATGGAAAACAAACCCATCAAATTCTATTAAGGAAAATGACGTCTTCCTTCTCAGTGAGTCTCAGCCACAAAATGGTGGAGGCTGGAAGAGCATTTAGAAGATGTGTCATTACATAAGGGCCCCACTCTTGTATTTCCCTTTCCTCTGCTATGGGTTATTGGTTTTCCTGTAAACACTGTAACAAGCGTCCCCATTAGACAAGGGAGGGTAGAGAAACAACAAAAGGGAGAGGTAGAGACAGAAGGCTCAAGAGAAAGCACAAGTGAACCCACAGAAGATGTGTTAAAAGGATGGGGTGAAAGATGAAAGAATCAAAAATGCAAAGTAGCCAGAGGAGTAGCCTGGGATCTCCAACAGTACCCATTGCTCCGTAAAATGTATGAGGAAGCAGTGGATTCTGGCAGGGTACTCTACTGGGATACACAACAGAAAAAGAGAACAGAAACAAGATCTACAACTGCTGAGATGTTCCCTTGGCATGTTGGTTTTTTTGACTGCAAAGGGTGGTCAGTTCAGTCTGCACAAGGAGACCACGAGTAAGGATATTGGGGAAGTGGGCAAGAGAAGACAGAACCTCAGCAACAGAGTTTGGATTCAAAAGAAAGGCTACAGCCTGGGGCATTTGCTACACTCTATATACTTCCCTTTCCCAGGAACTGGAAGCACAGCCATGCCCATCATTCTACAGCTGAGTTTTCAACTCCTCTGATCTGTAGGAAAACGTACATCAAAATTATTCTATTCTTAGGTCATATTCTAACACCCCAAATCACAAATCCAATAATGAGAAAGCTTTGGGTTATAACCTTGAAAAAAATGTAATGTTCTGTACTATATAGTGGTGTTTACAGCCACAGAAAAGAAAAGGCAGCTGTTCTGAAAACTTGGTAACAGTACATTAAGAAATGCAAGAGGGTATGTAACTGGTGTATAAGATGTGACATTTGGGATATTTGTGTCAGCTGTGAAACTATCTTAAGGTCTCTGTGGTTGAGCATTCAGTTAAAATTATTTAAATTAAATTTTCTTCCTCTAATGATACTCATGTGTCTTTCAGGAATGATGACAGTCATCTCATTACTATTTTTAGAGTGCGTCTGGATATCTTGACCAAAAAATTGAAATGGTAGGTACTATTTTATTCCAATTCTTTGTTTGTGAATGTGACCATAACACCACAAGATCTGAATAGTTTTTACTATACTGTAGAGCTTTCTATTTCTTATTTGAAAGTGGCAATACTACCATACTTTATTTTTAGAAATAAGACTGCATTTATTTAAGTTTTGTCTGTTCAGTCTCCTTCGTTCTGACAGCATCGTCTCCACAATTCTTCCCGTTTTTGGTAAGTATGTGTCTGCATTTACAAGGCAACACTATAAGAAACAATAAAAAGTTGCATCTTGGGAACTCTGCCATATATGGATGATACTTTAGCTGTATTTGGATACACATAGTAAAATTAACTGCTTCTTCAGCATATTAGTGAGAAATGCTTTCAGCTGGTTGGTGGCTGAAGCTCAGTTTTAATTTAAGCCACTACATTTTAATATAACATAACTTTTCTGATAGGCTGGAAAGAACATCTAAAATAATATTGCCTCTCCAACATTACCAAAGGTGTAATTTTCAGGAAACAATATAAAATGCAGGAGAATTAAAATTAAAATTAAGTCTGAGTAGCTGCAAACATTGAAAGTGTTGAGAGTTCAGAATCCAAATTCAGCATCATCTCTTATATTTGACCTTGAATATATGAGTCAGGATAAATCCATTGGAGAACCACATCAACCTGGAGATCAACTCTCATATTTCTATTTTTGCCAAATCTAGGCCTAGTGCCCATTCCTTCTGCCTTCAAATGAGAGCCCTGGTGTACATGTTAGTGCAGCTGTGGCGTGTCTCACCTGGAAGCCTTGCCCCTGTGGTCCCTATATCCAGGGTGCAGAGGAGCAGGCGTGTGGGATGGGATCTGTACAGGCATTAGACCATATGACCATTCTCAGCCAGTGGCTCATGTGAGCTCCCTTTCCTTCTCCACATGAATAAAGAGTGCTTTGTTTGTACTGCAGAATCAGAGACTACATGCAGGCGGTTCCCATGGTATAGTGGGACTGCAGAAACTTGGCAGGAGGAGAAGCCAGTGCCAAATGTGCTGTGTGGCTCCAGCCAGCCTGCACCCTGGTTTGTATCCCACAACCACCCACTGTTGCAGACCAGGAAGACCAGTGAGAATTTTCTTTCAAAGCTGAAGACCATGGAAAGGAGCCCAAATGTACCTTTCTGCCCGGTGGGAACCTAATCAGGAGGAAAAAAAAAAACAAAAAAAACCTATTGGAAAAGAGCCCAACATCCCTGGCCAGCCAGCCTTCCTCCTCCAGGCTCTGCCGTCCTGCTGCTCTTCTCTGCCAGCCACGTTGCCCTGCCTTCACATTTACCTTTTGTCTCCTAGGCTCACCTCCATTTCTCTTTGCTAAGACAGGGAATTAAAATCTCTCTTTCTGGCCAGTGTCTGACACGTGCTGCTGTTGCCAAGAGAGAGAAGCCCTTTTCAAACACTGCTCCCTCTTTTCTCTGTGCAAACACAGCACTTAATTGATTTTGCAAACAGTTCAGTCTGCTTTTCCGAGGGTTATAGCAAACTATAAAGTTTGCACTTTGCACTAAAACTTAGTGGGGAAAAAGAATTAAAAACTGATCATTCTCAGGCCTTGAAGAGTTTCCATGCTGGATGGCAGGAGCTGCCTGTGCTGACAGGGGCAAGCATTGCCAACTGCGTGTGTTGAAAGATGAGGAGATGTCCCACGTCAAAGAGCAGGGAGTGCTTCTCTTCCCAAGGATGTACTTGTGTGTTAGTAAGTAGCAGATTCTGCTAAAAGAAAACATATTACCAAAGTACATGATCCTAACTGAGGGTAAAGACTGTTACCAATCGTCCTTAAAGTGCAAAAACCTTGCAAGGTGTTTGATATGGGCTGCCACATGTGGGTAGGACAAGAATATGCAGTCTGAAATCATGGACCCATATTTTAAGGCAGAAACTTGGGAGTTTTTAGGCTAACGAAATTTTTATAGCAATCCCTTGACAGAGGCTTTGGAGACTGACTTTCTAAAGATGGAGAGACTGTCAGTCATTTTCCACTACAGAAATTAAAGGCAGGGTACATACTAGTTAGAGAGCAGCTTGGATATCCCAAACCAAACCCCTAATTTATTTTCCTGCTTCTCAGCTCCAAGTGCAGTTGCATTTCACCACTGACTTCCACATGGCTGCATGATGATTCCACCCAGATTTGAGTCCTTTGAAAAGCAGTACCTAGTACTTGTGAGAAATTGATACAAAATTTCTGTTGCACGAAGTTTGCATGGACTGTCTTAATCAGGTAAATTCAAAGTTTATAAGCCTTGAGAAGAATTAGAGAATCTTTTATACCTATGTTTTATTCCTTTTTAGCAAATGTCTTGGTACTGTGGATTGCAGATAGGTATTTCAGCTCTTCTTGTGGATTATTTCATTAAAACTGAGTGAACAGAGAAGGACAGCTGATAGCAAGTTTTCAGAACAAAAAGGCACTGAAGAAATGACATAAACTGCTTCCCTCTGATAAAAGCTTTAACAAGTAACTGATGTTTAAAGATGTAAGAGGCATTAGTGTTTACTTTTTTTCTTTTCTTTCTACAATTGTTCCTAGTAGGGAATAGTAACTGATGATACATTGAAGTGAAAACAAGCTTGGTTTACAGAAGACTTGTCCTTGACCCTCATAACACGTCTACTTCATCATACACTTCTGGTGTATTTACAAAGTATATAGTTTTAACAACAAGGCAAACCTTTGTCCAGAAGGTTTATAGTGGCGCCAGGTTCCCCATCCTTTCCTCTTTGATTTGAATCTATGTTTCTTTGTGTATTAGTTTAGAGACAACAGGATACTGCATCATTACCTTCCCACAAGGTGGTTTCCTTTATTTTTCTGAAGCAGCCATGATTGCTCCCTCTCAGTAAAGTGATGCAACCAGTTCCTAATTGCCTTTCTTTAATAATAAATATAACATATGATGGCTTTTTAACTTTTAAATTTGACATAGCCAATGGACTTAACATCACACTATCTGCATGAGGTTACAAAAATTGGGTCAAGGAAATTTGGATTTGGAAATCTCAGCTGTATAAACTAGCAATGTATCATGCCTCTTTTATGAAGGCAAAAAATGGAAATTAACATTGATGACAACAGTTTGTTCTTTCCAGCATGATGCTTATTCTGTCCCATCACAAATGTTCTTGTACTGCAGCAGTGATAGATCCCTACTTCCTCCAAACTTTGTATCATCACATATGTGAAAAAGAAAAAACACATCACATAATATATTCTTAGAATAAATGTATAGGGAACCATTTCTTGGCAAATATTACCAATAAGACTGTAATTATATTCCCCAAAGGTTAGGGCCAAAATCAATTCTTAATTATATACAGAACAAAATATAGAAATATTTTATTTTTATTTATTTCTCTTACTCCAGTACATTGTACCATGTAACACTACCTATTTTATCCTTCTTACTGAGGATGTAATAATTAGTATTCAACTTGTCATTTTTAAAGTTGATAAGTCCACAATAGTCCATGTGTGAGAATTACTAGAAACTAATTAAAACTACACAAAATTTTCTACTGTAGCTGTATTCACTGTGTACTTGAGTAAGAGTTTGATGTCATGCCTGTGGCTGAAACCTCAGTGGTTACTCTTAGGACAAGCAGTGACTAAAGAAACATTTGGGATGGACACAAGTCTCTTCTGATGTACATGTGGGTTTGGCTTGGTTAGCCAGACTTGGTTTGCAGAAATGTTTGCTACAACTGCAAAGCCTTAAATTTGGGCACTCTGCTACTATGTTTGGAACAGGGGATGAATGACATGTTTCCTGTGCCCAAACAAGGTTAAAACCTGCAGGGTGAATGAGTCTAGATCAGTTTATAAAAGTACAGAAGAGTAAAAGATATAATTCCCCCTCCCCTCCCCTCCACTACTTGGCACAGCTGAGCACTAACAGTTCTATCACAGCTCATATGGCACCTTTGCAGAGGATTTTCCTCTTCCATTCTTAAATCCCAGAAGTCAGAAGTAGAAGAACCACCAAGAACCTCCTCCTGCAGGAAGAAAAACAATTGAGCATGGCTGAAGAGCAGCATACAGCTTAAGCATAAGCATACAGCTTACCAAGAGGGATAGCACACAAAAGCTTAAGAGAAGAGTTTGGCTTTACTGGGGTGCCCAGAGGCAGCAGGTTTTTTGAGTGTGCATTTGGATGTTGCTGGTTTTCATTGTTGCTCTTTGCTCAGTAAGGCTGTGTTCATTCCCAGGTCTGACATACCTTCCCAAGGGGCTGGCTGGCTGAGAGCTGAAAACTGAGTGCTCAGCAGGTCCCTCTGGAAATCAAGTCTGGTTTGTCTTACTCCTGTGTAGCACAAAGAATATCCTTTTTTCCTCTGGGGTGTAAGCAAAGAATATCTAATTTAATTTTGTTTGATTGCTGTTTAGTTTACAGTGCTGCATAGAACCACAGAATCATAGAATATGCTGAGTTGGAAGGGACCCTCAGGATCACTGAATCCAATTCTTGACCCCGTGCAAGGGTCAAGAGTTGGCAACCCAAGAATCACAGCATGTGCCTGAAAGGGTTGTCCAAACATACCTTGGACTCAGACAGGCTTGATGCTGTGAACACTTCCCCAGCAAGCCTATTCCCAAATACCCTCTGGATTAAAAGTGTTTTCCTGATATCCAACCTAAACCTCCCCTGACTCAGCTTCCTGCCCTGACTCCTGTCACCGGTCACCACAGGGAAGAGATCAGTGTCTGCCCCTCTGCTTCCCCTCATGAGGAAGCTGCAGACAGCAATGACCTCTCCCCTCAGACTCCTCTTCCCTGGGCTGAACAGACCAAGTGACCTCAGACACTTCTCATATGGCTTCCCCTCCAGATCCTTCACCAACCTTGTTGCCCTCCTTTGGATGCTCTCTAGTAATTTAATGCTTCTTTTTTTAGTATTGTAGAGCCCAAAGCTGCCCCCAGCACTGGAGGTGAGGCTGCCCCAGCTCAGAGCAGAGCAGGACAATCCCCTCCCTTGCCTGGCTGGTGATGCTGTGCCTGATGCCCCCCAGGACAGGGTTGGACATCCTGGCTGCCAGGGCACTGCTGACTCAGGGTGAACTTGCCATGGACCACTCCAGGTCCCTTCCCACAGTACTGCTGTCCAGCATCTCATTCCCTGTCTAAACACATAACAAGGCTTGCCCTATCCCAGTTGCAGATTCCATCATTTTTCCCTCTTTAGTTTCATATGGTTGGTGGTTGCCAGCCCTCTAATTTGTGAAGGTCTCTCTGCAGGGCCTTTCTGGCTCTAATAACTCCTCCCATTTTAGTGTCATTGGCAAACTTACTTAGTGCTCCTTCAAGTCCTGAGTTGTTGAAAATGTTGAAGACAACTGAGCCAAGAATGGTGTCCTGTGAAACCCCACTAGAGACCAGATGCCAGGTGATGTCACCCCATTCACTGTCACCCTTTATGCCTGATCCATGAGCCAGTTGCTCACCCATCACATGATGTGGTGCTTATCCAGCTGGGTGTTGGATATTTGGTCCAGAAGGATACTGAGAGACACAGTATCAAAAGCTTTGCTGAAGTCCAAAAGATTGCATCTACTGGTTTCCCTTGATCAGCTAGGTGGGTTACCCTGTTGTAGAAGGAAATTTTCTCCCTACAGTGGCTTTTGTACTATTAGTCATCAGTAATCCACTTTCCTGAAGCACACAGATAATTGAGGGAAAACAGCCCCAAGAGATGCAAATATCTAACAAAAATGACTTGGGAATTCTCTAAGATTAAAACATTCCCTTTCCAAGTTGAACAAAATGTTTTATTCAATCTGAAATCTCTCTTTTGGAGGAATTCTTGCAACTTCCAGATCTATCAAAAATGTTTCCCTTGAGCACCACAATAAAAATCCACTGCTCAGAGCAAGATTAGGTAGCTGAAATGGAAGATACACTGAACCACTGTGATGATAAAGCAAAGTGTCTTGTCTCTCTTCTACCCCAGAAAGTATTAATATCACAAATTAGAAATTCCTCTGAAATAATGAGGGAAGTAATTAAATGGACTGTGAATTTGCCAGTATACCTGAACAGTCAGTATGCAAAGCAGAACAGATGCTAAAATAGATATACATGGCTCTGGTTTATATTTTATTACTTTGGTTCTGTGTACTCATCTTTTGGTGTGACTGCACCAGCATGCACATGAAATAGGTTCCTAGCCACTGTAACGGAAGGTAAGTAGAATACTAAACACCTGTTTTCATCGCTGCTCATCCACAGAGAGAGGAGATGAATATTTTCCTAGAGAATGAAATAAAGTACTAAAGCAGAGTAAATCCCAAGGCACAACATCACCTGCTGCATAATAAATAACAGCATCGTTACAGATGATTTTCTTGTTCCAGGTATAAAGACTCTGCATGACATTGTGGAAAGAAAACTAATTTTGGGTGAATCAAAATGTAAAAAGTGAGATGGAAAAATGGATTTCTTCTCCTTTTGTGAAGAAGTTCCCCATCTGCTTTGCTACTTCCAGGTCAGGAGAGATTCCTTACCCTTTTCCTGCTAATGTAGCTGCTGCAGGGAAGCCTGCAGTGTTGTCCTGTAGCCCGTCTTTCACATTGCTGCTCCAGAGACTGAGAGGACACAGGAGAATAGGAAGCCAGCAATAGTTCCTACGGCATAAGTTCTCCAAGCAATCCTTACCTTACTTCACCAAACACAGCAATTTTAGTTCGTTTTTACCATTTATCTGTCATCCACAGCACAAGGAATGCTTCATATTTTTCTTGACAAACAAGACTGGCACTAAGGCAGGTAAGCAGGCTTTACAGAAAACCTGTAGGTAAGTTCAGCTGGTTAGAGCATTGTGCTAAAATGAAGAGATTGTGGGTTCAATCCCTATTCACTTAAGGGTTGGAGTTGATGATCCTTCCAATTCAAAATATTCTGTGATTCTATGGCATCAGAGTAGGTAGGACTTAGTTTATCTTAATACAGACTGTGAAAATAGCTGCTAACCATAAACGCAGTAATGGAGACTAAAGAATGGATAAACTGTTTAGTCTGAAAATATGTGAGCTGAGATTTCCAAGGTCTCTGAGGATGCAAGTGTCAGGAAAAAAATTGCCAAACAACTTGAGTTCAAAGGTAGGGTAACTTCTGCTTAACAGGATGACTCCTTACTGAGCCTCAGGGGAGGCAGGGCTGCCTCCCTTTGTACATCCCTGGGACATGAGATGTTACACACTGGAGTGCTGTGCAGCACTGCAGCACCTGCACAGAGCTAAAGGCTGATGGACCTGTTTACATGAAGAGAAAAGGTGATGTAGAAATCAAGTTCAAATTTAAAAAAAAAAAAAAAAGTCATGAAATATTGCATTGGTCCTCACATTCAGGGTGGCTCAGGTGTTGGACTTGAAGATCAGGGAGTTGCATCAGAATTCTGTTTTCCAGTCCACACTTAATGGTTAGAAAGAAGAGTAAAAAAAGTGAGTTTCACTGGACATTTCTACATTGTATTTGCCCTGTTACCTGGTCTTGTTCAGTGAAATAGATGACATATGATTTTTATCTGCTGGTCTGGGTGGAAGTGAGGTCATCCCACTAAGTCTGGTACTTTTACTAACATGTTTGGAATGTGTGCTCCAGCAATACCATTCCTCTGAGAGAATAATACAAGTTTCACAGGTATGAACAGAGCCAAACGAGCCAAGGACTATTTCTTAGCCATGTTCATGTGGGAAGAAAGTCATAGCAGAAGTGTAGACAAGCACTATCGTTCTAGTTATCTTAGCAGTAAATCGGGTTTGAGACAGAATTCGAACTCATTCCAGTACATGGAAACTGGAGAGTTTAAGCATGTCATAAATTGAATGTTTGAAGGACCTACTGTAGCTCTGGGCAAGGGGAAGAAAGTAACCTATTTTTCAGTAGCATCTTGTGCTGAATAATTCCTCGTGTTTGTCCATCAGTTCCTTGGGGTAGTTGGGTTGGTCAAGGAATAGTCAATGACCCTGAAGTGATTATTAACCTGAAATTTGCACAGGGAAATGTTGGAAAGTGTTTGGAGACATAGTGCAGAACTGAACAGCTTTTAGATTATCCCAGGAAAGCCAGCCTTCTAGTATATATTCATTCATGAAGATTAATGTACATAAACAGGCTTCAAATCCTTTAATGAAAGGGATGAAAATGTTTTACTAGGCCTCAAAGTCGCAGACTTATAAAAGATATCCTTAGGTACAATCAGGCCAGTGCTATGGCCTCAAAGGCACTAAAAATCCTGAATGTCCCTGCCCAACCTCTCCTGTGGTTACTGCCACACTGCCCATGGCTCAGGACCTCATCTTAACCCTTTCTGAGGCACACAGACCTTGTTTGAGCTGTGCCAGAGGACTCCAGGTCTCCAGCCCTGCTGCATGGATGGAAGAGCTACACTGCAGCCTCATGTCCATTCCTGACTCTGTCTTTGTCCCTTTTTGCCCAAGAATGCACTCCTGGATGGACCCTGAGCTGGATCATCAGTCACTTTGCTTGTGGCTGCCAATGGACCCTGACACCAGCCTAATGTGTTCAGACCCCGTGAGGAAGGCACCTAGCAGAACCCCCAGCTTCCCCCCTCCCATGGAGCATCCCCACTTTCACTGCTTACTGACATTCTTGGATTGCTTTTTGAGACTAAACAGCTCTGGGTTGGTGTAGAACAGCCCCTTAGCCATGTAAAATAACACAAAGATGTAAAAATTAACCTCACAGTGCTAAGGCTTTTTTTGCTAAACAGAAAATTACCTATCTCTTAAAAGCACTGTGTTGTGTTCTTTCATAAACAAACTCCTAATCTGAAGATTTTTTCATAAGTCTTTCATTTTTAGTTATTTATCCTGACCACGGGACTTTCCCAGTTAATTTATGCACATGTTACAATAACGTCCAAAGGTTGAATATGTCATCCTGGCTAAACAAAATCATGCTGGATTAAGCTGTCTCTGTTCAACCCATACTTAACACTTCCTACTGTCACTGGACCAAGAAAATAGCTGAGGTGTTGGTGTGTGCAGTTCAGATGCATTTTTCCATTTTTTCCTGTCTCTTGTAACTCAGAACTATTCTCAGGTACAGCTTCATAACATAGTTCCAAATAAATAAATAAATAAATAAATAAATAAATCAATCAATCGTTCCTATTGAGTTTTCAGGCAAAGGTAAGGGAGAGACATTAATAATTCAAAGGTTTCTGCTGCTTTCAGAGTTTCAAAAGTCAGGTGTGCTGTCTGATATTTTCCAAAAGGTCAAAGCCATGTTTTTACTGCCAGTGAAATGTTTCATATTTGGGTGTTAAGACTGCACTTTACATCAAGTGGGCAATAAAAATCTGACAGTCAATGCATGTTTAAAAAGTTTGTGTCAGCTTGAACGGTTATCCTGCAGATGATTATTTCAGCTGTATCTACTAATCATGTGGCCAAGGGAACTTTTTCACCAAACTCTGAAACAGCTCAGGGAGAAGAGCAGCCTCAGGTTGATCTTTTGCAGTTTTTTCCAAGGACTTCTGCTAAAAGAAAAAATATTGCAATACATTTTCAGAGTAGCCCTAAGGAGGCATAGGTGGGCTTTTCTAGTAGGATGGGAGTGTGCAGAACAAGAACCAGTGTTTCGTCTACTGGTTTGTGTCCTACAAATTTATCTACCTCTAGCAGCCATCTAAAAGACAGCCAACTAGCTAAAAAATAATTCTTCTATGGAGACACAGACAATGAATTAAAAAAAAAAATGAATAATTTATTGCAATCTGGAGCATTTCTCCTTAGCACTAAAATACTGCAAATTGAGAATGTACTCAATTTTTTTAAGAAAAGGTAATCTAAGGATAAAGTAATCTTTAATTTGGCACAACCATGATAACCTATGCATCTAGGCATGTAACCTCAGCTCATAGCCATGAATTCTGGATAGTTACATGGTAGAGAACACAAAAATCTCTGCAGGCGTGGTTGTAGCTAGGTGTTGAAAAGCCCAAATAAATTCTCTGCTTTGCAAAAACGGTGAAGAAAGTAAATCCCAGCTGTAGGGTTGGGGTAGCTTTAGGATGCTGAGAAACTGTGGGAGTCAAGATCATTAGACGTTGATCTGTTGACTTTATCCAAGTCTAATTAGGTTAGAAATCTTGAAAGATTCGGGTTTCTTGCAAGATTTTCAGTAATATGTGATTTTTGGCTTGGGAAGAATTACCATGAGAACAGTCTTTTCATGGACGTTAAAGTAGTAAACTTTGGTTGGAGCCAACCACACAGAACATGAAGTGTTTGCCAAAAAAGACTTGGAAAAGTTTAAAAACTTCAAACATTTTAGGCAGAAAAATAGTAAGCATCAGGGAAAATTCAAACTGGTTTGTGTATTACCTAAGTATGTTTTCTTTCTCTCAAGGGTCCTGTTTTCTTTGTTATGCTTTGAATTGTATTGGTAGCATTAGCTTAGTTCCAGTACAGTTGTTCATTATGAATACTTCCATTGAAAATTTTAAGGAAAAATATATTCAAACCCTGCTTTTCTTCCATAATACATTTACATCTTCATCTCCTCCTCATGCTTACTTTCTGTAGAGCTGTCTTGAGCATCTGATCACTTACTCATGAGCACAGCCATACCCTTAAAGTCATTACCAGTTTTTCTTTGGGCTTAGAGTCACCATTCTGCCAGAAAACATCATAGCAGTCCATTTGGCTGAGAGATCTGAGAATGTAAAACCATAGAACTTTAGAAACAGGTAGCAAATTGTCTTGCAAACAAAGTTATTTTCAGACAAACACCTTTTGTCTCTGTCATACATACACATATGATAATCTGTGAAAAATGTTATTTATTATTTTGGCCAAATGAGGATAACTGGAATTCAGAGTAGTTGGAAATTTTCTTGGAAAAAAATATCTAGCCTGAAAATATTGTATTTATAATCTATATCAATTCACTTTATTTTGAACTATGCTGTTGAACTATGGATCATCATTTGCTTCTCTTAGATTGTATGCATACACACACCAAGCTCTGCTCCTCTGGATATACTTACTATAGTAATATATTATATATATATGTATACATATATATGTATGGTATATTCGACTAAGGAAAAGACAGTACTTCCAACAGCAAGATGAGATATATTTCCATCCAGCCTATTCAGTATAGAAAAACAAGTCTAAAATACCAATTACATCAAAACTGAATCAGTGGGGAAAAAAATTGTGGTTTGAAACAGTATTACAGAATATCAGCCATGATCAGTTGTTTAAAGCACTGGGTAGATCGTATGTACGCTTTTATTTTATAAGGCCAAATAGTTTTCAACTCCTTATGTTATCTACTGATACCAGATAATTTTAGGTTTTGGCTTATTTTATGAAAATATTTTTATGTTTCAAAGAGTTTGGGGGAGGGAGAGCTCTTATTTTCTTTTGGCTCATCTTCAGGAGTCTTTCTGAAGTTACGGAAATCATATAAATGTAGGTTGATGAAATCAAGAGATTGCCAACATGACAAGTCACAAAGTATCATTCTGTGCTTTCTGTCATTCCATCAGCTCAAGCCTACCATGACTGTTCAACTCAACAGTGATAGTTTTTTCCTCACCTCCTGAAAGTGTGTCCTGTTTAATTCCCTGAGAGGCTAAGCCACAAGTGATTACGCTGTCTTCAGCCAATTGTGGCCTTATTCACCCTCCAAATCTTTGAAATACTCCAGTCAAATTTACCACAGATGAAAATATCTACAATAATTATTATAAGCTTCATAAAAAAGAGTGACTCAAAAGTTTCTACTTGGATAACTACTACAACTTTTTTTTTGTTTCCTTACTAGATATCAGGAACCTCACCCAGAAGAAATGCTGAGAGGACTGTGAGCTCACGTGTAGGAAATCAGACTCCATTAGTACTCACAGCCCCACTGATCCCTAAGGTGCTCTGCAACAGCTAGCAGTGGATGTTCTCTTCCTTTTCTGGGTCATAGATATCTCATTACTCCCATAAGGCAAGAAAACAAAGGAACAAGCAGTGAAGCCATGAGGAAATACTCGTTCACTTCTTGAGTAAGATCAGAGCTAGCAGGAAACAAGCAATACAGCTGAGGGGAGTTTCTTGTCCTGTCCATGAGAACAGGAGTCATCATCCTGTGTCCTCTTAAATCTGTATAGAGTGGGTTAAAAGGTTTGGATATTCAGAAATTTACCACTTGCTTCAAAATAATATGAGCAAAGGGGTGAATTGCACACTCTTCAAGACTGTAAAATAGCTTTCCTCTCACCAAAACTATTTTCATTTTGTAAGAGGTTACTTGATGTGTTAATTCACATAGCAGCAGAATTGTTAGGGCGGAGGACTCTGTCTTAACGCTTTTCTTCTATTTTTTTTTTCCAAAGTATGCAATATTTCTAATTTTGGCTTTAGCAGGATAGCTTCCCCTGCAGTCCTAATACAAAAATAGTTTTCATCACTGTGCAGTCCAATATAAACAGCCCTAGAAAACACTTTCCAGGCTTCCAGCAGCCACCTGATATCCTCTTTGGATAACTGGCTGCAGTAAGGATAAAGAGAACCTATGAATCTATCACTTACTTGTTTGAATTGTACCTTCATCACTGCAAGTTCTATTAGTCCTATTGCAAAATGAAGTCAGTGGTCTAAACATTACTTAAGCAAACACGCATTCCACTCCCCTCCTTTCTTCCAGTGTTATGCAATTTTTACCTAGGGTAGCCTAGATTTTTCTTTTCCTTTTAGTTTCCCTAAATTAACATACCCTTCACAGATATTATAGTCCCAGGCTAAGGATAGATCTAAGCATTCCTGAACTGAGTGAGAATTTATATCCAAGGTTTGGTTTTGAATGAAACCAAAATCTTAGTCAGTAATCCAATTTTCAGAAATAAATTTAAAATTGACTAGGCACCAGGCTCACAGATCATTAGAGTGGTTTGTATAAGCTTTGCATGTGCTACATTGTAAATAGTGATGTTTTCTTTTTTTCCATCTATTTCCTTTCTCATTATGTTTTTTACAGTGTTTTTTACAGTAGCCCTAATGGCAGTTAATAAAAAGGAAATAAATATTGCTAAGAGAATCTGAAGTAAGTTTCATAGCTTTTAAATCAAATTAACTTCTGCAGTCATGAACTAATCAATTGCCTTTCTCTTTTGTAAGATTCAAGCTGGAAGTTGTGATTTAAGCTTTCTGTAATTTAGCTCTTTTTTTTGTACAAAGCCTTTAGAAAGACATAAAATTAGCACATAATAAAATGAAGTGCTGAATTTATGCCATTGAGAAAAAGAGCCACAACACACTCATACATATCATATCTTATGCTGAAGAGGAAAAGACCCCAACTGTTCATGCCTAAAAAAGTGAATGCTAAATACTATTATTTCATATAGTTACGTTAGACGATCTAGACAAATATATTGCAGCTGTTAATATCCTCGGAAGCAAATTATGTTTTAACACAAAACCAGCTAGAAGTCATTAGAGGTAAAAAGGGTGATGTCAAATCTGGAAATGAGTTGTAATCTAGAAGAAGAGCTTTTAATACATACCTTCGCTGATCACTCTTTAGGTCTGACAACTTATTAGCAAAATATTTCATACCACACTTGGAGTTAGTGCTGGGAGGGAGAACAAAAGAGATTTAGAAAACTCAGTCAATGTGGAGTTATACTGGGGAAATAAATCACCTCCAGAACATCAGTTGGAGTGGCAGCTAAAACAGATAGCTGCTACCCAGCTCCTTTTACACTTGATCTCAGGTTGCTGTAAGGTATGTTTAAGTTCAAGAATCTGTCACCTGTCAACAATTTAACAACTAATGTTTCACCTGCTGAAATATTAAGAACAAGCTTTGGTGTTTTTAATTGTCATATCAGTCCCAGCCAGCCGGGCCCACTGTCAGTGGCTCTTAGTCCTTCTGTAATATAAAGCTTTTTTTTCCTCCAGTATGCACTAGGGGTTGGTGGAAGAACAAATATCAAGCTGTTGGTGTCTGGTTCTGGGGATATCCGAGAGAAGTTTTTTTAACTACCTTAGAATTGGCAGTTGTGCAAACCTGATGATCACAGTTTAGCTGCTGGCCAGCAGAGACAGGCACTGTCCTCCAAAAACTTGAGCTAGCAAGAACCTTATATTAACACAGGTTCCAATCCTACATTTGAAAGAGTGACTTGTCAGGAACTTTGGAAAATAAAGGAAAGTAACTGCAAGTTACTAAGCACCATGAGATGAGGCAGGTTTCATTTTCACTGATGCACTATTATATACAGAACATTTCTGTTAAAGATGGCAATATTTAAACTTGGATGAGCATTTATTTGCACCAGGAAGCCAAGCATGCTGCACTCTAGGGAGTTCACTTAAATTTAATATTGTGGACTAGAAGTTAGTCTCAGAGTGTCAGAGTTCAGATGAATTTGGTTTTGTAACATCTGCATTTTTGTGTGTTTCTGGGAAAACGGTCAACAATGGGATGTGGTAAGGTCTTAATTCTCTATGTCTGGTTTCATGCTGCCAAACCACAGTGCAGAGGGCTCTTCTGTTTTGATGTGGCAGGTGAAGTTAATCAGGAGTGTTAGGCAATATTGTGAACTGTTGGCAAGTACATCCATGTGGGTTTGAATAAGGTGAATTATAAAAAATGTAAGGATTACAAAGTTTTCAATTTCGGTAATAACACATGTATTGGCTTTGATAATTTCACATAGTAACCCAAAAGCAAAAGTTATGCTTCTTGACCTCATTAGTACAGGAAGCAGGCTGAACATGGGCTTCAGTTGCTCCTGAGTTGTTTCTTCCTTGTACACTGAGATACACTCATCCTCCCAGGAGTGCTTTGTTCATGTGTTTCTGCGACTTAGAAAACTTTTCAATGAAGAACAGGTCCTGTACAATGTTTTTTGGCCTAAATTATGTTCCTTTGTGTCACAGACCAACAAAAATATTCATGACCAGAATCATCAGCGCTGCTTCAAGTCCCTCAGTAATATTTGTTGCAAAGCAGTGAGACATCAAGTGTCATACTGCAGGCCCTGGACAGCCTGTCAGTCACTGTAAGACAAACAAGTTTAAATATTGGAGCTCTTCCAAACACAATGCTTCAATAAGAATCTGAAATTCCTATGTTCTGGCATGGAAATCATGGCAGTCACTCTCAAACTGCACAAGTCAAAAAAGAGTAGTGGAAAGGAATCTTTTCTTCTAAGCTTTAAAGTATAGCACAGATAATTGAAGAGGTATGAACTAGCGTTAATACTACCCTACTATATTGTGGGGAGATTTAGGAAGAAGCTCAGGAAGACTTGCAGCTATCTGCTTTGTAAGGACTAAGCTGGAACTAGACTGGGTTGTAAGTCATAACACTGCCACCCCTGAGTGAACTTTCCCAAATCAACTTGCCCAAAAATAAACACAGTTCAACCACTTGTTTTCTCTTTCAGAAAATAAAGAAAATAATAAAGTAGACCTGGGCGGTGGAAGCTCACAGTCTCAGTTGCATCATTTGTCAGTTCCTATTGCAAAAATACTCATACAATCACTGAAGCATTAGTTGGGGTCAAAATTTGGATGTCAGTCAGTCCATTCTTCTGTTTAAAACAATAATTATCATAATTCCTAGTTCATTACATCTATCACCAGCTATCATTGACTTTAAGCAATAGTAGAGCAATGGGCTTGCTTAGTTAAATACTGAAAAGCAGAAAGCCCACTCTGTCTCTACCTAGCTTCTTTCAGGGTCACACTGCTCTCTACAATGCCCTGAAAAGAGGTTGAAGTAAGGTGCAGGTTGGCATCTTCTCCCAGGCAACAACTGACAGCATGAGAGAACGTAGTCCTGCACCAGGGCAGGTTTAGGTTGCACATCAGGAAGCAATTCTTCACAGAAAGTGTGATTAGATATTGGAATCGGCTTCCAGGGAGGTGGTGGAGTCCCTGGAGGGGTTTAAGGAAAGACTGGATGTGACACTTAATGCCATGGTCTCGTTAATATGGTGATATTAGGTCATAGTTCAGATTCAATGAATTCAGAGGTATTTTCCAACATAATAAATTCTGTAATTCTGTGATTCTCTGATCTTTTTGAGTAGCTGTAGTCTGCTGCTCAATTCCCCTTTAGCCCTTCCTTTGTCAGATATTCCTTGAAGTTAATGTGATTTATGTCCCTGGCCATCTTTGATAGACACTTCATAGACTCCAAATTTTAACATCTCTCTTGAAGTGTATGTGGGCTCCCAAAGGTGCACACAGTAGACCAGCTATGCCCCACTCCTCCAGCAACAGATTAAGCACAGAATAACCTCCCTTGATCTGCTGTATCTCCCCTAAGGTAGCCCTTAGTGGTTTGCTTTGATCATGATGGGAGCACATGGTTGGCACATGTTCAGCCTGGCATCAACTGTACTTATTGTTTAAATAGATGTGTTATATCTGAATGCTTACAGTTCATCCTAAGCTCTTTTCCTGGTTTGCAGTGAAAAGGTCTCTCCTGAATGGACTGAACCCTAGGTGAATAATCCTAAGAGAAGAAGGTGACATGTAATAGGCACCAGATGGTTTCTGCCCACATGGTATTTTTTAGAGAACTGTCCTGTGCTGTTTTCTTTCTTACAAGCTGATCTACTTTAGCTGCTCAGAAAACAGCTGTGGTAGTTCTTAAGAAGTGTTTACTGATTGAAACTCCGTAATATTATTAGAAACATTTATAAGTATTGAAAACATAACAATGCTGAATGATCTACCATCTTCATGGAACAGCTGATATGCTGGTACCACTTTCTGAGATATGTTTTACAGCTGTAAATTGTGATTAAAAGAGTGGGGGAAAATGAGCACAACAGTGGGAACTGTTCCAAGGGCAGTGATAAAGATCTCCTTCCTTGTCTGGAATTGCCCTTTAAGCCCTAGACTCTTAATCAGCAGCAAAAGGAAGCAAAAGCTTCCTTCCCTGACTGGACCTGATTTCAACAAAGATGTGAGAGTATCTTTCACAAAATGCTCCCATCACAATCTGTGTAAGAGGTGCTTTAAAAATAAAAATTAAAATAGCTTGGTCGTTCGCTTCCTTCAGTTGTTAGACTAAATAATAAGGGACCAGCACCCTTTCTGATGGTCACTTTCATGAATACAAAGCTGCCCCTGTTTCACTGAGATAAAGCACTTCAGCTTTATATGTGTTCTGTTTCTCCAGATACAGTTTGTCTTGTTTAGATGATGACATTTATGCAAATAATCTACATCCAAAAAGTGAAATATAACCATCTTTATAGGAAAAAAGTATCTAAAGTTTTCTGGGGGATAATTGTACTCTTCAAATCTTCCCGTCAGTAGAAGTGCTTTCCAATTCCACATCTGACAGGGAATTAGAACTCTTGTCCTAAGGTGTATTTCACACTGTGCCAGGTAAAGAGCATAAATTTCTGTCTTACTAGCTCAGGACAGAGAAGGAACACAGGACAAACTGAAAAGCAGAGGCACATCTGTACTTCATTACTATGAAAGAGCCTCTGGCTTTTCCAATGCTAACATAGCCCAAAGACAGTGAAACATAACGGAATAATGATGACTAGGCCTGAAGAATGATGAAACCATATGGAAATGGGCTTTATAAAAGGAGCAAAGGGAGACTGACAGGAACTGGGGTCAGAAATAGCAGCAAAAGGTAGTCAGCTGCTGAGGCAGAATACCCCCTATGTTTTCAGTGTGTGGCTTGGCAGGTTGCTTGAATACTCTCCATTGCTTGAACAGAGTAATGGAAAAATTGCTAAATGTTGGTATTTAAGTGTTTAAAGAGAATCCCTGCATCTATATTGAAGGGAACTTTTATTCCAGGCATAGATAAGAATTTGAGTACTTTCAAAAAGCCCCATTAACCAGTTTTGTAAATCATTAAGTGACAAGTGTGGTAGTAAATCACTGGAGAAAGTGTTCCATTGTATACCCCAAGAGGAAAGCTGTTGTGTTTTATACAGGATAATCATTATTCCAAATGTAATGAGTCAGGCTGTAGATCTGTCATGGAGAGCTTTGAACTCATAGCAAAAAGTCATAATTCATAGCACTTACAATTTGGAATATTTACTTAGGATTGCGTGTGGACATGCCTTTACGGAGAATAGGAAATGTTACTAAATCTACTTAGTCAAAGTAACTGTATTGTATTAAGTGCTGCTCCCACATTTCCTTTCCCTTTCCCCAGTCGACTCTCAGCTCAGACCTAGAGCCTTGAATCTGCCTTTCCCTAAAGGAAAAACATCTTTTCCCTTTGTTTGCCTATCCTTGTTACTTTTATGACCTCCGGCAGCTTCAGAAAGCTGCCCCACAGAAGACAAAAGAGCTATAGTTTCTGGTGTATGACTGGTGAAGTAGGCATGTAGGCATGTCTGTAAGAGTTAGGGAATGGAGCTGTAACATACTTCAAGTGCTTCTATCTGGGGCACAGTTGAATATTATGCTAAATTAAGTTTGCTGACAAGTACCTCAGACCAGTCTATGAAACCTCTTTTCCTGTTCAGGTTTGCTAGCTTTGATGTTCTTATCTGCAGTACTTTCAAAATGCAAAGACTACCCAGAGAAGTTCAACATCTGAAGTTAAGTGTGAATTTAAACCAGTATAAACACCCCCTTTTTCTTTGAACAGTTCCCATGGTCTTCAGTATATTTTGATCTTGCAAATATTGGTGAAATCTGTGGATTTGCACAGTCTGCATTTTTGTTCCCAATAAGTTGTCTTAGTTTACAGCTGATATTCATGTTAAATGCTAAAGAAAACACTTTACTTAAATATTAATTGGAGTGAGTCTGAAAAACATGTTTCATCTAGAAAAACGCTGACAGTTTAAAATCCTGACCCAATTAAAACTTTTAAATTAAGCATGTTGGTCAGTGTAATATGTTAATTTTCCTTCCAATGTCATGTAAGATGCTTTAAGCAGGCTGCACTGTTCAGCCCAGGCAGAGTATAGACAGAGTATGCATAAATCCAAGGAAACCTCTCCCATCTGTTTTTGGGTTTTTTTCACCCTGTGTCTTTTGAGGTTTTTTTTGTCCTGGAGCTTCCAACTCCCAAATGACAGACATGGGACGTTTGACAGGCGTTAGGAGTTTGTATGGAAAGGGCAGAGAAATAATGAGTGAGTGGGACTGTTTTCAGCTGGAAACTAGAAGTTGCAGGGTTTACAGGTGGCTGTGGGATATCCTTTGTTGACTGGTCATGCAAATTGGATCAATAGGGAAGAGCTGATAGCGGGGCTCCAAAAGGCAATGAGTTTCAGTGAGTACAGGAACAGGGCTGACAGTGATGCTTCCCTACACAAGGGTAGCCTTGTTGCTGTGGGTTTTAATCTGAGTTAGATGCATGAATACAGATGTCACTAGGAAAGAATTTTAAATGTTCAGGTTGCCAGAGGTTGTGAAAGAAATTAACAAGGGGTGATAATGTGATTGGTCACGTGTTTGTTCTCAAAGTATTTTTTCCCAAGAAAGCATTAGCTTGGGTCATTCATGATGTGCATAGTAGAGAGTGCCCATGATGGTTTTGACTACCCAATGTTCAATATCATGCAGAGCTCAATTCAGAGTAATAATCATAAATTATGGGGTTTCTTATCCATGTATCCAATTACCATTCATTAGCTTCAGGTTTAGGAAGGGGTTTATATGAAAATAGAAGCATATACAAGTAAATGTGTGCCTGCAGGGTGCCACAGTTTGTCCTTGCCTTTTGAAATTTTCAGGAAAAAAGTATGAAATTACCACTTTTTCACAGAAGCTGACACATTGCACAGACAGCAGTTGGCAAAGACAGGCTGTAGATACGGAAATCAAAAGGAGAGTTATCCCCTAGATTTAATTTTTAATGATTGGATTCCAAGCTAAATTGAGAGGGCCTTGTTTGTTACAGGCTCTTCTGATGCTGTCAAAGAATGAGTTAACTGCTACAGACAGCTTGGTAGCTAGGGTTTTATATTAGCTCCTGTTTACCAAATGCTTTTATTTGTCAAATGCAATTGAGATTGAACTTCTTTGGTATATTTGCCTAAGGAGAAGTGGGCTTTAAACATCAACTTAAATATTGAAGTTGTTTCTATGACCAATACTACAGAAAACGACACAGTTCTGTTGATAGAAATTCCTTATATTGGAGAAGAATGAAGAGCACAGTATAGGGTATCAAGAGGGATCAGAGAGGGGAGAGAGAATAGTAAAGAAAAGGACAAGGAGAGGTGAGGATGTGGACAGAGCAACAGAGAAGGTTTATGGAAATAGGATAAAAGAAAGTAGGCAGTAGGGACTGTGAGAGGCTAGAAGAGATTGGATTCAACTGAAAATCTGAAAAAACTCAGCAAAAGTCACATGTGTCTCCCCCAGTGATCTGCCTGAGCAGAGAGGAGAAGTCTGCTGTAATCACTGTTGCCTCAAATGGTAGAAGTCTGTGCCATGATATAAAAAATCCAGCTCTTCTGATAGGCATTGCTAGAATTGTCTTTTATAAGATCTGGAAAAGGGCTTGAAAATTATTGCCTGTGAAAATACTTAGACTTTAAAATCAAACTCTCATCAACCATGACAGAAATAGTTACCTGTATTGTTTGATTATCTGTAACTTGCATTATCATACTTTCTAAATAGAGCATAGTATGACTTTCCCAGCCCTGTCTTCATGGTTTTGGCTTACATTATGTCACCTTTCATGACTCTCAGGAGTTTGTTCAATATATTGAGAAGTATTAAGAGTACATTTTGGAGGCACTGCAAGTATTTTTAGAGGACTACTGATTTCTTATACTGTAACACAAATCTCAGCCAAATTTCTTTACTGAATAATATCTTGAATTGAACCACAAGAACACATTGTATGTTTGAAATAAACTGGAATTGCTGTTTTCCTGAGAGGATTCAGTTTAAAGAAGGGAAGCCATTCATAAAAAAAGTAAATGTATCTCATGAAAAGACTCTTTCAAAAGTTAATTTGGTGTTTTTAAACTACCATGCTCTGCAGGCATATCAAAAGATCTAGAGTGCTTGTAGGGATTTAGTAAAGTACCAGCTTAAAAACAAGCTAAAGAATGCTTAATGTCTCAGCTTTCTCACTGATTAATGTGTATTTTTAGTGGCTCCCTGTCTTTTTAACTAATTAAAACAATTTATTAAAGCTATATATGGTTGACATATACCAAATAACATGTGTAGCATATTAAAGTTAATAATAGGGCAATTGCTGATTAACAGTTTATAAATGACAAAAGGACAGTGCTCTCAGTTACATAAATTATTCTTTAACTTGAAGGCTGCTAATGTTGCTAATAAAGCCCATTGTTGAATGCCTGCTACAATGTTTTTAGTACCTCTGACTTTCATTAGTACAAAATCCTTGAGTGGTTCTTAATCACGTTGCCAATTTTTAAGCAGCTTTGAGACACCAAGAGAAATTACTCCTTTTAAACCCAGTAAGTCCTGACCTGTAGTTCTTAACCTATCCCTCCACACAACCACTCTGTAATGTTTAATGGGTGTGCATGCAAGTTCTAAATTCAAACTCAGCATCCCTACAGAGAATGATTTCAACCCCCACCATCACTACCCTAGAGATATACAACTTCAAAAAGGGTAAATAAGTGAAAATCCGGAATTTGATAAATTGAACCTAAAGTGAGTAAATCTTTGCAAGGAAAGGAGGTTAGTGTAGAACTGCATACTGAAATCCAGTAATGCACCACCTGTTAAGAAGGCTTGAATAAGGGTGAAAAGGAATCAAGCATGTCTAATCAAAACAGTAAGTAGATTATTAGAATAAGAAGACATCTTTCAAAAAGATGGAATTGTATCCAAACAAGGAAAAGACAAAAGATTTTAAACTCTGGCAGATTAATTGTATAAATGCAATAGTGCATGTCAAAATAGAGCTCAAGGAACAATGAGCTAAAAGGATCAAATGAATATTAAATTTTCTTGCAGACATATGAAGAGCAGGAAGCATACTAGAGAGGCCATAGAGCCAAATGGTGCTCATGGCATTGAAGGAGCACTGAGAGGGCAAGGACACTGCTGAGAAGCCAAGTACATTCTTTACTTAAGCTTTCATTCTGAACTAAATTGGAGATCCATTTTAGATAGCTTTGGAGAAAGAAGATGTTCCTCAGAGAGTATGTCTGACTTAAGTGGCTCGAGAGGTCAAGGAAACATTGGCCATGAAAATTCTAACTAATAATGAACAGTGTTTATACCTGGGCTTTAAGAGAAATCAAGGATTAAATTGTTGAATTGACAACAGTAACGTGTAGCCAGTTTGTTTAAAACTATTTTGGTACATGATGACTGGAACGATGGTAGGTATTATGCCAGTCTTTAAAACAGGTTCCAGGGAGAAGAAAGGAAACCACACATCCATAGCATAAGCAAGTTAGTAAAACTCTGAGAAATAATTTATTTGATGGACATGTGAATATATGTGATTTGTGTAGGAAGATGGCTGGTTCATAATTAGTCAAGTCAGTTTCCTTCAAAAGCTCTTGGGAATGCAAAGAGCCATGCAGTAAGACATGGGTCAGTTATAAGATGGGATGCAAGAGATGAAGGAAAATGTTTACAGCCTTTCAGAAAAGTCACCAAAGTCTGTGGGTATCCATACTGAAATCCATGCTACCTAAATGACAGGGGAAAGAGAAGACAAGGAAGACATTGAGAAGGAAGTGAAAGGATTTACAGAGGATTTGTGTTTTTTCTGATAGTAAAGATGAAGACAATAATGAAGAAGAATAGTGGAACTTTCTGAAACTAGTGACTGGACAACATAATGTTAGATGAAATTCAGTGCAGGTAAAGGTAAGGTGGAAGAATTCCTTTTTGCATAAATAACAGATTCTGCACCAGCCAGTAACATTCAGGAGTGAAGCCTTTGGATTATGAACAGCAATTCAATGGAAAATGTCCATTCAATGTCTATTCAATAGAGTTCAAAAACAGGCAAAATAAAAATTAGGCATGATTTAGAAAGAAATGAAGGGGGAAATCAATAACATTATTTTTGCATGCATAAATGCACTGTTCACCCTCAGCATTAATATTGCATGCAGCTCTGCTTCCTTTATGAAACAAACAAACAAACAAACAAAAACACACACAAAACCCCAAACAAATGAAAAAAAGAACCCACCTAAAATGATACAATATGCTGAGTTGGAAAAGACTCATCAGGATAATCAAGTCCTACTCCTGGCTCTGAGAAGGACACTCCAAGAGTCACATCATGGGCCTGAGAGTGTTGTCCAAACATTTCTTGAACTCTGTCAAGCTTGGTGCTGTGACCACTTCCCTGGGGAGCCTGTTCCAGTGCCCAAACACCCTCTGGGTAAAAAACCTATTCCTAATATCTAATCTAATCATCCCTTGACTCAGCTTCATGCTTTTTCCTGAAGTCTGTCACTGGTCATGTAAGTGAAGAAATTGCTGCCTGCCCCTTCTCTTCCCCACAAGAGGAAGCTGCAAACAGCAATGAGATACCTTCTCAATCTACTCCAGGCTGAACAGACCAAGTGACCTCAGCCATTCCTCATACGGCTTCTCCTTAAGGCCCTTCACCACCTTCATTGCCCTCCTTCAGACACTCTCTTAAGAGCTTAATGTCTTTTTTATATTGTGGTGCTCAAAACATTATACTGTACTCAATGTAGGCTGCAAAACAAAAAAGTTTGACTAAAAGTGGAAAATCTTTTCAAAGAAGATAAACAAGGATGATAGAGTACATGCCAGAACCGTAGCCGGTGTAGGGTTTCACAGTTTGAAAAATAAAGAGTTTATAAGGCAATGTGATAGAGATGTTCAGAATCATGCATTGTGTAGACATAATGGTAAAGATTGAGAGCTCACTGTATCTTACAGTGTATGACAGGCTTCTAGTAGGAACAGAATCCAAAGCAAATGGAAGAAGGCGGGTTTTGGCACAGCTGGTGGTAGACTTGATGAACTCCTTTCCAGAGAATGTTGTGGACACTTAAATTTTGTGTGAGTTGAAAAGGATAACTTGGAAAAAATATATTTTTGGGGTTTTTAAGTGGACAAATCATGTTAGGCCTAGACAATGTCAATCTGAAAATATGTGTTGGTTAGGAGAGTATTTGAGACAAGTCTTGTACCCTATACTTATTTTTCATCAGCATCAGTTTATTGTGATTATTGAAGAGAGATTATGAAAAAGGAAATTGGTCTGTATTGGATTCTCAATAAGCATGCCTCACTATAGGCTTTCCACTGGGATTAATCTAGGAGGATAAAATATATCATTGTCATAAACCTCACTTGTTGGGAGACTTGAATGAATGATCTGCGCTGAAACAAATTTAATCTGTGGTTTATGAAGGATAGTCTTAAAACAAGAGAATTATTCAGGCAATATGCATTATTGTGGTCAAGGCTGCTTGGAGGTTGAAAGAGTTACATATGCTTAGTGGTCCAAAATAGAAATGGCACTTATTATTTAACTCTTGCACAATGCTTAGCATTTCTAAAATCACCAACATTCTCCAATCACAGGTGAAATTGGATCAACTACATGGTGTCAGACAGCTTTATTTGATTCAGGATTTGATTAAGAACATAAGGAGAAACAACACTGATTCATACTTAGAAGTCCATCTAATATCTTGCCTATGACAGAAGCCAACAGCGAAAGAACATAGTTAGGCATAAGGGATACCTTCCTTAAATATCTGGATCTGCCCTTAGGCAACTTCCTATATGGAAACTGCTCCGTCTGTTTTCCTTTCTCTACATCTTTTCCTGCATATATTTTGAATGATAATGGATCTGTATGAAGTATTTTACATGTAGGGATACATTTAGCAGGAGTATTTAAACATAGGATTTTATATAGTGGCATGATATCTCCTGCCTTGTTCTCTATTCCTTACTTAGAATTTCCTAATATGTTACCTCATAACATATTTAGCTAGACATTTCTCTTCATTGTTGTCAACAAATTGCTTTATAATGCAATTTTATTGTCTTATCCTTTTGTGTGTCCCTTCACAGTGACCTGCAATAAAAGATACCTCCAAAGAGATTACATGTTTAGAGTCCTGCTTTATTTAATTTAACGCTGACTCTGCTGTTAATTCCATGCTTTCATAGTGGACTCTGTCAGAGGTATTTCCTCTTTGGACATTATGCTATGAAACAATAAGCACACATGTAATGTAAAAAAATTCCATTTATCATTGGTTTCATGCTATGCTTTTCTACAGCAGATTGGCAAATGCTCTGAAATAGTTTCTTTGTGGGAACTCAAGGGCTATGTTACTTAAGAGTTACTAAGATTATGACTGCTGTATTAAGGAAGGAAAAGATTCAATGGAAGCCTGAGGCATTTTTTACAAAAGTTAAATACATTTTATAACAGCATTGTTGGCTAAATCCCTTCAGGATCACAATACAATCAAAATGAACTGGGTGCTGCTCGATACTGTGTTTCTCACTGCATGATAACATGCCATTGTAGTGAACTATGAGAAGAAAACAGTATTTAACATATTTGTTACTGTCCTCCATAAACTTTTATGATAAGTGGCATTTGACACCATTGGAGGAAAATAAATGCTGGTGCAAAGCAAAACCCAGCACAGAATCAAAGGGAGACCAGTACACAGTTGAAACACTGTCCCATATGACTGGCATATTAGCCATAGCCTCAAGGCAGCCCAAATTTATTGAAACGAGCTACAATCGCCTACAATCCCCCCCACTGACAATACTGATTAGCTGAATTCTTCGTAAAAGGGTCTAGAGTATGAAACATGTCAAACACCAACTTGGTAAAAAAGAATCTGCATGATTGCAGAAGTGTTCTTACTTTGGTATTTTTTCCATTCTGTCATTAATTTGAAATCAGTGGGAGATAATTTCTTATTTTGTGGATAGATAACAGCACTAATTCTACTAAATTCATTTTTCTGACAAAGTAATTTTTGAAATTTTTGTATAAACAAGGGGCAAATACTGTACTTTTCCACCTGTAAAAGTTAAAGAACTTCATTAGCCTTGATGTATTTTCCTTTTGTTACTCACTTTTTGTAAGAAACATATAATATTAATTTTAGAGAATAGCAATTACCAGGGGTAATTTTGGTGGTTCTGCATTGCAAAGGTATCACTTGCAAGTAATGGGAGAGAAATTTCACTTGTGAAACTGCATTCTCAGACCAGCAATGATGTATAAGAAAGAAAAGAACAGGTCTACCATGGTTAAAAGCTCAGTTTAGCTGTAGCCAGAGCTGAAATACAATGTCGTCTGTTTGTTTCATTCTTCCTATGTTGAACTTTTTGAATTTGTCATAAATAACTGCAAAGAGCATAGACAAAAGTTAATTTAGATGATTCATTAAATGGTCACACTGTTAAGCCCCTTTTTTTCCAGCCCTATAGAACTTTGCTTCTCTGTACCTTCTGCCTGGCCTTTAATCCTGAGATTACAGACATTGTGAAACTGTAAAACAGAAGATTTTTCATTAAAGGTGACTGTTTAACTGTTGTGTCATGAGCAATTAAGTAACCCAGGAATAAGATTTGTGCAGGAATTCTGATAGCAAGCATAGTAAAGACTGGTTTCTTTCATCAATCCATGGAAGATAAATGTAATCCCTGTTAAAAAAATATAATTATAGGCTTGACATCAAAAACGAAAACTAAGAAAGTATAGTTTCACAATCAGTGAGGGAATTGGAATTTCTATTTATCTTCTACTTCTGCCAATGTCTTTTGGTATCACATTGGATCAATGGCTCACTTTAGAGAGAAGTTATACATGGTAGTGAGACAATGATAGAATCATAAAATGTTTTGTGTTGGTCAGGACCCTAAATATAATTAAGTTACCACCCCACTGCCACGGACCAGCACATCTTCTGCTATAGCAAATAGTTCAAAGCCCCATCCAGCCTGGACAGTCTCAGTCTCATCCGTTTCTTTTTCAAGTTGTGTTTCACTCACCTGAGTTTTCCATAAAGAGCAGTCATTTCTAAAGGAGTCCCATGTTCCCTACATCTCACTGATAAGAGTATCCTGATTTTCTGGCCAGAAAACTCTACAGTGTGCCAGGCAGGATGTGCTGTGGCCAGCCTGGAGCTATGAGGCTTCTCTCCTGCTTGCAGCTGTCCAGCTGGCAGGAGAGTCAGCCTCAGCTTCTCTCCTTGGGGATCCTATTTTCAATCAGTTTCAAAGTTTGAGGAAAGAAAACATTAATAGAAGTTGTCCACATACACTATTTTAAAACTTTATTTTTTAAAAGTGGTAGGTTTTCCCTCTTAAAACTCACATACATAAAAGTAATAGTGCTTACTGAAAAAAAATGCATTTTGGTTCTCTTTTGCCATATGAAAGTGAGTAAGTCTTGGGACTCAGTACCTATATAATTCTAGAAGAAACTAAAGATTTTAATTTTGTTCCTTTAAAGGATGGTTGATTTTCTACGTCATAGGAATGGTGCTATTTACATAGTTTACAGTAGGTCTGCCATTGCACCAGACGTTTTGAATAGAGCCCCTTTTCAGAACTGCTGCCCATCTGATAGGTGCAAAATGAGATGAGGGAAATTCTCTCGCCTCCAAATAGTCTGTGCAGCCTCCTGACTTGGTATCTGAAAAATTCTCCTTTGCCCTATGTAGTTTTAAAGAGGTGGATGTAAGGAATGGGAAGAGACTCAAGCAGGCCTGTGTGGATTAAACCTCGTAAGCAAGACTGGGATTTGCCTAGTCAGGATTCCCTGCTTTCTGTATTATCTGTTTAGCAGAGGTCACACAACTTTTTCAAGAAGCAATTTCCATCCAGCACGGTAATTTATGTAAACCACAGCATACTGTAAAACAATGCATTCTGAAAGGAAAACAGTCTCTCTGTGTAACCAGTATAAACAGCCAAACTTACTTTAAAGCTTGTAACTAATTCATGGTGTGGACTTCACCTCTGTGAACTTCATCTGTGGCCACTGAATCTTGGACGTCCTTTCTTTTGTGAGCTCTGTATCAAATCTTTATCACAACATTTGTCTCTCTTAACCTTACTGTAAATAAGCAAACACAGAGCTCATCTTTTTTATCCCTCTGGCCTCTATGTGTTTGTTTGTCCCCTCTTTTTTCACCCTTAGCAGCTTCTTCCAGTGTTTATTATCTTTGTGTTGTCCATCTTAATTTAGCTCATAAATTCCAACCAGGAACTTTTTTTACCTGTTGCTAAGTATTAACACTGCTGTCTAAATTCAAATTTTCACTATTAGAATAAATTGTGTTGCATAACCCAACAATAATTCATCAGGCACTGAAGTATGGTATAAGGAGCCATAAGAAAGCTTGGGCAGACTGATGCATCCACAAAATGCAGTGAGGCAACTGTGGGAGCAATGTGACTCCTCTGGAGTGGCACTGACAGGAAGCAAGGCAAGCCTGTCTCTTGAACATGAAGCCTCTTTGGACCTCAAACACAGGAATGCTCTCACCCATAAGCACTGCTTCCTTTTCTGGAGACTGTTTCTAGGATACACATGCCCAACTCCATCATGCACTTCCATGCCTTAGGAGAGCTTTTGTGCAAAATTCCAGTCCTCTCAGTCCATACCTTGCATTAGCTTAAAGGCATAAAAATCACAAATATAAATTTCCTGCAGATCCTTTTCAAGTATAATAGAAGAACATCTTGTCAGACATTTCCCAGAGTAAAGGAAATCAGATACAATATGAAATTCTTATCTACCTTCTGCAAAACTTCACTATAAATACTTTTTTGTTATGTTGCCCTAATAGACTTAAATAGTCATAACATTCACTCCTTGAAATGTTTTTAAACCTTCCAGTTGTGCAGCATTCTGTTTGAGAGAGGATGAGCAGGTGAGGTTGCACTCCCAGTTTAAGGAGAGTTGTTTCTCTCTGGCTCTATTTGCCCTGTCCCTTGTCCATCTGACTGCTCTGCCAACAGCTTTGCACCGCTGGTCTGTCATCACAGACTGTCATCAGAGTTTCCTTGAAGCACAAGTGGAGGCTGGCTGCCCTTCCTGTCATGATTTACAAAGCTGCAGGCAGGAGTCTAGCTGAGGAAGCTGCATGGGATAGGGACCAGGGCAGTCTCCTCCCCTGCAGGATGGAGATAACAGGGTTTCAGCTTGAACATTAGAAGAAGAAAGCTCTTGCTTCCCAAAACTAGCTCAGGAGGTGGGTTCTGGAGGAAGTGGGGCTGTGGTAGTATCAGACAGCAAAGTATGCTCTATGAAGTGCTGGAATCATTATTCTTGTGTATCTCGCCCTTGCAGAACCCATGAGGCAGGTGTGAGTAGTGTAAACTTTGTTGTCCATTACTGATGCCATCCCAAATCTTCTCACATCTCTTTTCGTGACTTTCACATTACTTGAAAAATGCTGCTATCCTTTCCTTGTTTTCTTCTCTCTGCTCACACAGTGATACTAAGCACTGGAGCAGACTGCCTAGGGAAATTTTGGAGTCACCATACCTGAAGACATTTTAAAGATGTGTAGATGTGGCATTTGGGGAAATGGTTTAGTGGTAGGCTTGGCAGTGCTGGGTTAACAGTTGCACTGGCTGATCTTAAAAGTCCTTTCCAAACTAATTGATTCTATGATTAATGACAAAGCTCTACTGCAAAATGGCCACATACAGGAATCAGAAACGAGGCCAGGCTACAAAAGAGGGCTTTAGAAATATTGCCCAGACATGCAGAGGTGGTGTTAAGAAAGCCAAAGCTCAGCTTGAGCTGGCAAGGCACCAAGGGCAAGACAAAGAGCTTCAGCCTCTGCATGAGCAAAAAAAGGCCAAACGAGATGTGGGCTCACTGCTAAGCAGGGTTCTTGATTTCATGGCTGCAAAGATGGAAAATTAACAAATTGCTTCTATATTCTAAATTATAAAAACAAATCTTTACCCATTAAATCTCAGTAATTTACATAGATGAAGAAGTCCTTTAGGACTGGATAACTATGTTCACTTGCTGGCATATGGCACACATGTTTTTAGCACATGACTTTCCTGACTGAAACTTAAATTCTTAAGGTCACACAGTTTATAGTACTAACATTAGGTTAATCCTGTTTTATTATCAAGGATAGGCAAAGTGATAGGTGTTTTTTAAAGACAACACTAGAAATGAAAGAATAGAATGTATTTTCAAATAAAGTGTTGCATGTCTTTGTTGCTACAGAAAAAGAACTTGAAAATTTAAAAAAAATGCGATGAGTATGAGGGTAAAAGAAAAAAAGAGTCCAAATTATTACTCAATTCTTGAAAGATAAGCTCATCACCTGGATTTTGAGGATCAAATGAATATTTTTGATTAATAATTTGAATTGCCTGATGCAAAGCTGGATTATATCAATGGACAAGCTCTCATTAGTTGTTGCGACATCTGCTGCAAAAGGAAAATTGCAAAGTAAAAGTATCTTTGCTTAGGCACCATTAAGAACTGTTCTGTTGAAATGTTTTCTGATTCCCTTTTGGTATTGGGCAACATGTCATGTTTGTGGTTATAACTTCAACATAGTGAAGTATAAAATATCTGCATGTACTGCAACAAAAAGTATAATTTCTTTCCTCATAATGAGGTAGAACTGACGATTATTGTGAGACTCATGGCAGCTTTAGTTCCTTTTAAATACAAAATAACTGTTTCATGGCACTGTGTCCCAAGGCAAGGTCAGACATTAATTCAACAGTGTTACAAGGAATAGAAGATAGACCACTGAACCCCTAGTTCTGCATCATAAGTAATCCCTTCTGGGTTGCTTACAAAAAACATAGGAGAGTGCTTTGACATTTAGAAAGTTAATGTTAGAAGAGCTGATGATCTAAAAAAAAGTTACCAGTGATTATTGCCACAGTTCTGTGAAATGATGAATTTGTAATGTGTTGGTTAATGAAAAAGATAGACTTAACCATCCTCCCATCCCCAGTCAGTGTTGCAGGAGGTTTATATCCCCCATCCTTTGATGGTTTACAGCAGCAGTTCATGCCGAATTGGGTGACTAACAGCATGGAGTAGATCCAGACTCAATGGAGATGATGCATATTTCCTTCAACCTCTGCAGCTCTTTGCCAGTAGACTTCAATTATGATTTGCATCATCACTGCAAGTCCTGTCTTTCATGTTTCCTGAATAAAAACAGTCATTGTTTGACACATGTACAAAGGGCTTGAAACAAGTCCACTAATATTATTTTTAATACTGTTCTGTTGAATATGAGAGTAGCCTTGTTTATCCAGTAAGAGATTTAATTTGGAAAACAAGACTGGAACCTTTTTCTGACTCACCTGTTTTGTACTGTGTATCTCCCATCTTAAGTGTTTCCTTTGCGTTCCCTTTATAAATACCATCTGTTCTAAATAAAGTCAGTCAGGATGCTGTGTTTATATTCAAGTTCTTTAGTGCATGTAGATACTACCATATGGTTTTATTTAATTTCTAAAAGGAAATTCCTTCAAGGTCCACCTGTGCAACAGCTGAATAGGAAACCTGCAGAGTTATTACTGCTCCCAAATAAGTAACTTCCTGCCCAGATTTCCACATAGAAGTCTTCCAAACCTGCAGAGAGTGTGTGCTTTTGCCCAGTAGCTGATTTTTCACTGTCTCCCAGCTTATCCACTTAAAAAAACCCAAACAAACAAGCCAAAACCAAACCCTAAAACTTAAATTATGTCATAAGTATCGGAAGACATACATGAGGGAGGAAATTCTTCAGGCTGGGATCTTCTTTTTAGGGCATCATTGGCTAGGACAGCAGGATTGTACCTGACATCAGAACTCCTGGGAATTACTCCTATGCAAATGCAGAGGTGGGTGAAAAAAACCAGTATCGAGTTAAACATATAGTTTAAGTATTACCTGAACAGTTTCTTCTGCAGATGCAGAACCTATAAAGGGTTGAACCAATTTATAGTAATCTCAGTGCAGGAAAAGACTTTAAGCTTACTTTGTGTTTGCCCATGTTCAGAGGCCTGGGAGCCAGATGAGCTTTTGGTGTGACTCCATATAGCCACGGGGCTAGAACTGGGTGGGAATGTTTTACCTATACCACACTAATTTGTGTGTTAAAAACTGTTTGAAATCCACCAAGATGATGACGGAAGTTGTCTCAGAATAGCTAACGTGTCTGAGTGATCCTCTAGGCCACTTAGGGTAACTACTTGTTCCACTGTCTTCATTTATACCAGAATATGTTACCCCCGCAGGGTGACTGTTCTTGGAAAGAGTGGATTGGGCAGGATATTTCTATTTCTCCCTTTGAAGCTTTTCTGTGTTAATCATTAAATATTTTGGAAAGCCCAGCCATGAGGTCTAATCTGAGGTAGTGGAAACTAAGGTTCAGGTCCTTGCTCCATAGAACATGATGAATACCATGAAAGTGAACCATTCCAACAGCAGAGACTGGGAAACCTGCTCAGCATTCACCTGGGTCAGGTGTCTATTGTAGAGCTGAATCAGACCAAGGAGTAATTTAATCCTTAGCTGGCTTATGAGCTATTTTCATGCATATAACTTGGATCAAAAATCTCCCCAAATGAAATTTCCATCGATATGAACACATTCCCACAACATTTTCTTAAATCATTGGTATCTTCTGTCAGTTTGGTTGGAGAATTCCCCATCATCTGTACTGGTTGTTAACAATAGTGTGGTCTAAAAATAGCCAAAGACTCACAGAACCAGCTGAGAATAAGAAGAGCTTAAGAGAAAGAGATGTGCTAGTCCTAGACCTACTGACAGGGAGAACTAGCAGAGGATCACACCAGTAGCTTTCCATCTTTTACCATATTGCTTTCCTGTAAGGTGTACCCAGCACAAGGAAATACAGGAAATAGCACAGTATATCCTTAAGAGAAGGATATTATGGTATGGAGATCAGAAAATAATAATATGGTAACAGTATATGTGAAAAGTAATTGTAGGAAGGTTGTGTTCAGAATAAATTCACTTATGCCAAAACATAATAAAATGTCTAGAAAGTCACTGCCAAAGAAAACTGAAAAATAGAGGTTTTCCAGAGGGAGAAGTCAGAGCTAGTTTAATTGTTAATCTATTCATAAACTACTTTATGCAAGACAGAATAATCAATGTTATCAGTGATGTTTATTTACCTTATCAGAATAATAATATTTTATGTAGCTCAGGATAGTTTTACACTATTAATAACACAGTAAAAGAACAGATAACTTCCTAGACATTGCTAAGCTATATTTTGACCTGCTGCTGCCTTCAAATCTTCTTTGAAAATCAGATTTTGAATTTACATAAGAAAACCTTTCATATTTTCTGGTTTGCTACTTGTTGATTTTTAAAATAATATTCTCATTTTTGAGTGAACTTTCTGTTCACTCATTTACTAAACTTGCATGTGCTGTAAATCACATCATTGCTGTAAATTTCTATTATTATAAGTCTCTCACAATATATAATTTTAAATTAGTATTTATTTACCTAGCATGTGTGTATTTGAAAATTCAACTTATCTTTTAAAAAATACACTGTTATGATAGCTTAAATTTTGGGAGATGGGTTCACCGAACTCTTCTGGTTCCCTGGTGATTAGCGTTAGTGATTTTTCTTTTTAGTTATTTTTCATCTGTTCACTATTTACAAAAAATATTTTTTTTTTGTGAATAGTAAAGTGTTGGTGCGTGATGAATGTATTCTCCTTCATACGGTATCACAATCCAGACACTTTTCCAAGTATTAGAAAATATAGCCATTTTATAGGTCTTACTGGAAAATTAAGTGTCTCATTTGATAATCCCATTAATTAGATAATTTTAACAGGGCAGGCTGAATACCTAATCCCAATAGAATTGTTCTCTGACTAAGGCACGAGTCCAGGATGTCTGGATTACATGTCCCTTTTTGCCAAATTACTAAACCTCTTTGCGTGTCACTGTTTCCTTAAAGTGGAAATAGCATGTGGAATGTTAAAGCACATTTAGTATTGGAAAGGGCCTTGAGATCCTTGCATAAAAGATACCATAGAAAATTATGAACATTAGACTCCATAGGTTCTTATCCATGAGGACTTCATTTCCAAAATTGCTATAAAATTCCAGTTAACTGTGAGTATGAATGGGTTTCATTATATTCTACAAACTGAAAATAAAAATTCTAAATCTCCTTGAATACATCAGCTCTAACCAAGGTTATGACAAACTTGGTTTTGAATTAAAAGAGTTTTGAATTAAAATTATTTTGAATTAAGGGGAATTTTTTTCCAGATATATGGCTAGAGATGTTGAGATAAATGAACTGATGTTAGGCACTGGGAAGCCCATGTAAATTAGCTCAGACAAAGAGCCCCAGGGATGAGCTCACAGTTTCCCACAGCTCAGAGTACATTTTTGCAGGGTGCACAGGCAGGTATTTAGTGAGCTGCTCGCAGGGATGATCTCGCTGGGTCACCACTGGCATTTATTTCCTGGTGTTGCCAGTGGGGCTTGTGGAAATGGGGATGAGTGCTGACTCTTTCAATTCCTGCCTTCAAGCCATTTTACACTTAATTTAAAATCCTAGCTGATTTTAGGGAGGATTTGTAGCAAAACTGTTCTGAAATATGCTGAGATATGTATATCATACCACTGAAAATCACCTTATTTTTACAAGCAGTACTCCAATATGTTAGTTGTAAACCAATAAAAGTGCTTTATATTACCATTAAGCTTTAATTTAAATTTGGACAAGCCTTTAGGCTTGCAAAGCGGTATGCAAAACAAAAAGAAGCAACTGTAACACCAAGGATAATGGAGATTGTAAAATGTTGGTGGCTTCAACTGCTGACCTAGAGAACAAGCTCAGATCAAGAAGCAGAAACAGCAGAGGAGACAGAAGTTCTATCAAAACCATTTATCAAAATACATTCATGATATCGTGCATAAAATATCTACATTTTTTGCTACCGTTTTATTTGCCTATGGGCCAAATCCTGTTATTTTCACAATAAGGAAAGAAAAAAATGTGTTTACCTGAATGGGAATAGTAGCATTACTGCATTCTCATGGGGAAATTAGAAGAATGCAGAAACACAAATGCTGGTTATGCATATGGATGTAAATTTAATGGCGAGTGTAACTCACTTTCCCATGTTCTTCTTTGCCATTTGGTATCTGGTGAATACTATTCAAGCCCTTGTAGCCCTAGAAAAATGTAGGCCGAATTATTAATTGTTAGGAAATAATCTCTCATGATTTTGAATTGATCTATTTCCAAGCAAGTCAAGTCCAGAGTTAGTTAGCTAATATAAATGCAGATTATCCCCTCCAAACCAGCTATTTTTTTCCTGGAGTTTTTTACTAAAATTATGCACTATAAATAATTCAGAGCATTTGCAAGAACATGAAGTGAATTTTGACCTCCCAAGAGTGAATTTAAATTTGCTCCTGGCATGAATAAGAAAACAATTAAATTAATAGCAAGAAAATCACATTCCCTAATTTCAAGTGGGATCTGGACTTTATTATCCCACACAGCAGATGAGCTGCCTTAACCACCAAACTGTTCGTTCTTCTGGCATGCCTTCCTCATTTCCAACAACACTTTATTCTGGACTGAAAATATAATTAAATACCTCACACTTTTTTTTTTTTCTTTAGTGAATATTTTAGAAAAAACAATTTGTCCAAATAAAAATTTTAAAGCTTCCTGCAAGTTTCTAATCTGCTGAACTGAACTATTGAAGTGAATCTCTATTTTAAACCTTTTGGTTACAACATGCCTTGGTTGTGCCTTTGTTTTTCACATTGCCATAGGAGGTCCCTTGCTGCTCACCAGTGCCTGGGAAAAGAGCTGGGGGAAAAGAGGGGGAGTAGAAGATGTTCCGCCTCCCCCGACCTCATCCTGCTCCTGGACATGGGTTGAGTCGGCAGGACCCAACACTCTGCATCTTCCTGAGCAAACCTCAGAAGTAGGGTAGCTGAGCTTTCAGGTGACTTTGGGTACAATCTGATGGCTGCTTGATTTTTTGTGCTTAATGGCAACGCTCTAGCACTTGTTTCCTCTTAACAAGAAGTATTAGAAGTACTGGCAGGACAGCCAAGCCTGCCAGGAGGAGGAAAGGTGGTCTGCGGGCACCTGCAACAGCCCCATTCCTGAGACTGTAGGGCAGCAGAAACGCTGTGAGCAGTGCCAGACTCACCCTCAGGAAACTTGACAAGAAAAGAGGCTTTTTCTACTCCCTTCCCATCTGTGAGCCCTTAAAACAGCCTCTCATGTCAGCCCATAGCATAATATCAAGGGAAAAAATGTACAAGCAGAGAGTTGAGAAAGATCTTTGTCCTCCCTGTGTTACTGGAAAACTTAGAAAGCAACACCACAAACGTGCAGCCTCTTGTTCTATTGCTTTTATTACATGGATGGAGTATCTTTGGATTGGACTGAACTGATGCTTTCAGCTGATTTTAAACTCCATACTAAAATTCTTAATTCAAAGCAGGAAGATTATATGCTCCCTTTGGTACAAAAGCCTTTGGATCCTGTTGAAATGGAAGAAAAAAGAAGAAAAAGGGATTGTCATTAATAGTTTTCAAACTCTGATTAATAACCTTATTTTCATTCTGATGTTAACATGCTAAATATTAAGGATATCTGTTGCAAGAGGTAAGTGACACCAGAAGAAACATGAGGGATTATTAATGGATGCCCATGATCTACTTGCCTTGTTTTTCAGAGGAATTTTCCAGATGTTGCAGTAGCTGCACATCAGCTTGCAAGGTTCTTAAATTAATTTCATGCTGATTTATTATTAGTTCATCTTTTCATTTGTGGTTATTACTGTTGCTTGTGTACTTTTATTCTTTCTTCCTACAGAGAATACCCTAGACTCATTTTTCAAATGCAATCCTTTTGCTTGCTTCAACAGTAATAGATCACAGCTTCCATCTGCCTTTTGAGATAAATACTGATTTCTGCTTTAGAACTTTGGTCCACCTATAACTGAAAAATAGTGAATCTGACATATGCAGAGCCCTTGTATTCACAAATAAATAATAGGATGTTTGATTACTCAGTCAGCATGCAGTAAATGTTGCAATTTAAACAGTATGGGTATTCTGTTTTTTAACTCTGTACCATCTCTACTGCTGCAATTTCATATGGAAGTATTTGCAGTGGATAAATTAATAGCCAGTTGGATCTTTCCTACCTAATATTTCATAAATGTTAACGCAGATATTCCTCAGTTGTCCTAGAAGCTCTTCTTAGCCTGATTATTAGATCCACTAGGTAGAGAGGACAGGATTATTATTTATGGTTTTAGTACAGTGGGAAACCCCAGTTGCCAGTTTCCTCAACACAAAATCCTAGCATGGCTAATCCAGTGGGGGTGGGGATAACAATCTTACTGCATTTCCAGCTGGGGTCTCTCTATAAAATTACAAAATCAGCAACTGTGTTTGCTATAAACAGCCACGATATAAGCAGTGTAACAGTTACTGTTCCTCTTTGTCTTCACATTTGTGAGAGTTCCAGGGAAAACTTCTCCCAAAATGGACTCTATAAGAAATTTGATCTGAAAATGTTTTATATTGAAAAATACTTTATGGTGTATTGAAAATAAATTTTTAATATAATGATTTTTTTTTTTTTTGCCATTTAAGAAAACAAAAGTTTATTTGAAAAAAAATTTCATGACTAGGAAACCTTGAGAAACAGAGCTCGGTAGCGATCCGAGTCAAACTTTTAGCAACATATCTGCTTTTAGATGTACTGAAGAATTGGATAAACTCTCATCAGCATCCCAGAAGTATCATTTCTATGTAAGATGGACTTCACATGCAGCTTTTTGTACTTCCTTTCCCTCAGTTTTCCCCGCTTTTTGTACAAGAGAAAACTGAATATATAGGAACAACAGGGTTTTTGTTTGAGCTGAAAGATTAGCACATTTCCATGTGGGTTTTACCTTTTTTTTGCTGTTGTTGTTATGTTTCTGGCACAGACCACCTAGATATCTTAAATTTGGTGGTTGCTGGTGCTGCTCTAAACATCTGGCAGAGAAGTCTGCCGAAGGAGAATCATCACTGTGTGATGACAAAATTAAAGCCTGCACAAATGGAGAAAATTAAGGTTGCCGAGGTTACCTTAAGGCATTTCCTGTCTGCTCCGTGCTCTGCCCTGCAGGATGGTTGCTTGTTCATTTTGATATGGCATCTGTATGTACGTAAGCTCCAGGACTTTAAAATTGCAAACAGAACTATGTCCTAAAGTGGAAGGTCCCAACGATAATTCTGCTCTTTTTCCATGCAGCAGTTCCACAGCTGTTCTCAGCACGGGCGAGGGGCCGGTGCTGCAGGGAACAGCTGCCTGGGGAGACGTGGTCTGTGCTGATGATTCAGGAAGGATTAGGGCCTGGTGGTGAAGGAAGTTGTTGTTGTAAGCCTTTCGTTGCTTAGGATGAGTTGAAGGAAAAGAGTATCTGCTAAAATTTTAGGTCTTGCAGGTTTGTCAGAGACACCTTTGCATACAAGGTAATCTTTCCTTTGAGGATCCAAATATGTAAATGAATGCAGGGACACAGCATTGAAGGCCTAATCCTTTCACAAGTTTACTAAGTCCCAGGGGAGTCAAGCCTGCCTGGCAATGGGCCAGTAGATCTTTTTAGTGAGTTGCCCAAGGTCAAGTGGAAAATCACTGAAAAACTTGCATGAGGAATTCAGGTGTACACATCCCATCTCCCATAGGCATGTTCCATTTTAGTGCTGTGGATACACTGCTAGGGTTAGGCAGTTCAGAAAGCACAGTAGGTCACTGATCTTGATAAAAATGCATGAATTATGCTCAATTAGATGTGTTGTAAATTATATTAGAACAATGTGCAACATTCAACATGGGCTTAAATCCCTGCAGTGTCATAGCAAACTGAAGATTATAGCTGCACGCAATTAACAACTTAAATTGCTTTCAATACAAATTTTTATGATGACCTGAAAATCATTTTTGCCATTCGTGTATATTTTAGACATCTTTGCACTTCTTGAAGTCAATAAGTTAGAGGAAGGCTTACAGATTATTTTCCCAACATGCACATTTTAAAATGTTACCATAATTTGCATTTAGCACAATGGCCACTCTCAAGGGGGTTTGCCTTGTCTATGCCAGTGCATGATCCTTTTTGACAGATGCAGTTTCCACATTTTTTCCCAATATTTTTCTCTTGAAGTAATAGGATTAGCATTGTATTAAAGAAAAAATAAAGTCCCTACAACAACCATTTTGGTAAGAGCTTTTTAATTGCATTTTTTATTTGATTTTAGGTGGTTACTTTAATAATAAGTCTCCGTTTTGTATATCAGACATCAAAAACATCCTTTCAAAAAATTTGAATCTTAAAATACAAAAAAAAATCTTCATTGTTGCAAATGCTCTACAAAAATTGGACCATGATTCATTTTAAAATCTTCTGTTGACATAAATGGGATTGTTCATGTGTTCAACACCGAAATCTACGTTTACTCTGAAAAAATCTAGGATTAAAAATTAATATGGCTCTTTTGTATTGATTTATTTTGCCCTGACCAATTACACTTCAAAGGAACTAATAGACTGAAATTAGGTTGTACTCTCCTGCCAGTTTATGTTATTTCTTCTAAAAAATCATCTGCAGATATGCTGGTGGTGAAGAAGGTGCAGTATCAGTATGGGGAAATGATCTAAGGTTTGTTAATCCCCTTTGATCAAGGTGATATATCAAATGAGCCATTTGTTTTCTGAATGTTTATAGTCTCCATAAGTGCTTCCTATGAAAGGTGAAAATCAGGTAGATGTAGCTTCTATTTTAAAATGGAAGTCTGCAGGTTTTTTAGAATACTTTTCCACATAACACTTCAAAATGGGGTCCTTCTAGTCTGCAGGGACTTTCCCCACTGCCTAATTACTGCTAATGACACCAAAACATAGCCCGTGTCATGAGCATTATTTCACTCTGTGAAATCCTGGACTTGCGAGCATAGACTTTGATGATGTGCAGTGTCCCTGCACTAATTACAAGGGAATTTCTAGAACAATTTTAATTCGGTCCTTGGCTATGATCACACACAGCTGTCATATTTCTGCACCTGTATAATCTGCTTTCTAGTGCCAAATTCTGCAAGTCCTGGCTTTTTGTAGCTCTGAATTCTGGGTTTTATTTCCTAGCTGTTAGGTTTATTTAACCCTTGCTAGCTATTAGATTTACTTAACCTTTCCAATATGACCTGATACCTGATCTGCAACATTTTCAGAAAGCTACAATACCTTAAACTGTGAGCAGTGGGGAAGAGAAGGTGAGGTGTAGATCATGCAGGTGTAAATTACGTAAATTTACATAATTATGCAAAATTATGTAATATTTTTATTTGTTAACATTTCAATAAAGTGTGGGCAAGCATTAGGTGACACAACTGAGTCCCAGGGACAAGGATTTGGTGCATTACTCTTTGAAACCATTTGGAAGGCTGGCAGTGTGAGGTCTGGAGCCCTGTTGATACAGTGGCATTGGCTGGGGACATGGAAGAGGTTCTTCCTCTGGTTTCCAGGTCCCCTGACTTTACTATTAAATATCTTTTCATTTAGTGTTAGAACTGGAATGAAGTATACGTCTTCATTTGTCAAACATAAGCGATTGAGTCATGGACAGACTGGATGTGAACGTCACAGCCACAAAGCAGGTGACCTGCCAGACTGATGTATCTTCACAGAGAAGTAAAATTCCCTTCTGTACTGTGCCATGCAGCACAAACTGGGCAGGAAAATGCACAGTGGATCATCAGCTCAAAAGAGCTACATTTATGGATGCCTTGGTTTGCCTGCTCCTTTAGAGAAGGTGGAAATTCTTTTTCCCTGGATTGTGGTGACCAAGGTGGCACAGACTGACATTGCATCCCAAGAAGCTGCATCAGGATGGGGATTATACCACACCCCAGATACGCCATTTTTCCACCAGGAGGTGAGCACAGACACTCTGACTGATGGATTAAGGCCATTCACTGCCCTGTAGACTTGTGTGCATCATGAATTGTCCCGTATTTGCTTTTGCTGACTTTTCTGCAGAGGGAAGTCCAGTGTTAATGCAAATAGTAGAATAGAATAATGTAGCATAGAGAGAGATTAGGATTCATGAGCCTTAAATTTGCAGCTGAGACAGTGACTGTACCTGCCATCCAAAGCAACATGCCCACGGATGAGAAGAGTCACAAAAACGAGGGAATGATGAAGCAGGGGGAGTTGAGAGAAGGGAACCTAGGCAAGGAGGTGTATCTACATCAGTATTTCCTCATGCAGAGTTTGTATGTAAAATTGCAAATAAGATGAAGTTACAGATCTGTATTTCCATTGGGATTTTAGTGAATCAGGCTTCTCTCCTGTAGTTTATGACATTACCTGAAGCTTTTGATAGAACTGCAATCTGGTAATTCACAACTGGTTGTAATTCATGCATTATATAAATATGTCAAGGGCTTTCAATGATACCATAAACAATGATAATATAAATTTAAAATGTAAAGCAAAAATCTTTATATTGCTTATAATTGGACAAGGTACTGGCATCCATTAATTTTAATAATATATTACGAAGATGAAAGCTTGTATTCAGATACTAGATGCACATGTGAACATCCATGTCCAGTGTATTCCTTTGATGGTGAGTACCTTTTACAAAGACCATTTGTGCCAGAAAAGACAATCTTCAATTTTTTTTTCAGATCTGTGTCTGTTCATCCCATTGCATATATTGTTGCACTTCATTTGTGCACCATGAGATTCTAAACCGTGACATATGTATTCCAGCAAACTAGAACATTTATATACAACAAACATAAAGCTAGCTGTCATCTAGCAATAAGGAAAAGCAGTAAATATCTGATCTGGAAATGGGTCAGTGGGTATTTCATTGTCCTTCAGACAGATCAATAATAGCTTGTTTGCTATATCTTGTCATTTTCCCTGGACTCGATGGTATGCTTTATTGACCTTAATAACTACTATAATACATCCAGAAGAAATGAAAAAAAAAAACCAAAACCTCTTCTCTGTAATGAAAATCTGATAGCTTATCTGTCAAGCTGTCCTATGCAAAGAGCTATGTACCGTCTGCCCCATCCCCCAGGAAATTGCCATTAGATATGTCACAAGATTATGAACTACCACGGAATTTTATATGAGGTTCATCTTGCAACTTGTCTATACAGTGGTATTTCTCCCAATCTCAGTTTTATCTTCAATAAATCGAATCCTGTTTCATTCTGTATTTTATTTTTATGACTTCTTTAACTGAAGGAATTTTTCATCGGGGAAAAGGAGAATAAGTAAAAGAAGACTAGGACATAATGTACCTCATCACCATTTTGTTTAAATAAAATTTGATTGTTATATATATTCAGAGACCTAATTCCCCATTCTCATTGCATAACTTTCAGCCAGGAAGAAGCTCTGAAGTGCAGATTTTCCATCACTGTATAACTAAAGTTCCTAAAACTAGTGATTTTCAAAGATATTTCAAAATACCTTCAGAATTATTTGGACTCCAAACCATTAGGTAAGAGTATGGTGGTACCAGTTTTGAGATGTGAATGTTTAAGGGCTGTTTCAGAATTTCCATATCGGCAGTATTTTCTTCATTTCACTTCACTTCTGCAGAGACACTGCTGGTTTTATATACTCTTTACTGGTAGACTTTAAAAATCTGATGTTATTCAACTGTCACTAATTGGATGACCTATTCATGCCTGAAGAGCTCACTCTCATTGCCATCCCTGTGGGTTGTGATGTTCCTGACTAAGCAGAGCTTTAGCACAGCTAAAGAGACACCAGCTGTTTCACAAGCTACCTATGTGCTTATGTGCTGTGATCAGGAATATTCAGTACTGGTGCTGACCCTTCGTGGCAGGCTTCCAGGCAAAAGCAGGATTATATTTAGAAGCTGGATTGCACCTGGTTAACTGAAAAAGCTTCATAAATACTTTTATTTTGAAAGATTTCAAAAGCTGGAAATTGCCAGCTTTTTTGAGTCAAGAAAACATTTGCTGATTTTTATTTGTCCATTGCATAGCATCCAAGTTTGAGTGAGGGTAATTAGACATAATGTGCCATTTTTGGCTGCTGTTTAATCATGGTGAGCATAAAGACTGACCACAAAAGATGTCATGAGATTACTGTACCAGGAGCACTGGTGCTGTTCTGTCAGCATTTCAAATTTTGCTACTGAGAAACATATAGATAAGTCTAAAGCCTAAAGCTGAGGTCAAAGCAATTTGACAATAAACTTCTACAAAATGAAGACAATATTCTCTTTGTTGGCCTGTTTCTCTAGATGGGAATGCTTCAGTCTCCATTCTGTTTCCTGCTGGCATTATTTTTTTGGAATCTCAATTCTGCCTTTGTGAATTTTTTAGGAATAGTGTAAGACTGGAAGAAGAAAACCTCATGAATGGATCTGATGTATTTTGGACAAAAGATGTTGGGGGAGGACTACCGAGCAAGAAGTGGTCACTGTGACTGTCCTGATCACGCCACCCATTGTATAGTCTGGGTAAGTTAAGGTCACTCAGAAAAAAATCCCCCACCACTCCCCCAAAGCCAAAAAGAAAGCCATTTTGACTGACAGTTTTAAAGCAGCAGAGACGTCTTAATTAGAAACCATCTTGATGTGCATGAACTGGGAAATCTCACATCAAATTTGTGCTCTTACAGACTGACTCAATCCCTTGCTGTGCCAACACTGCATCACGCTTTGCAGTAGCACAGCACTGCCAAATTGCACAGGTGAGGTGCAGCTCTCAGAGCTCAGACACGTGCAGAAGAACACCAGAATACCTACAGGACCCCAGGGTGTAGCACACAGCCTTCCTCTTCAAGGGTTATAGTTCGCAGCACAGAGTTCTGGCATGGCTTAGCCACAGGTGTAAGACTTACAGATTTGTCCTGTCCATGCAGCAGCATGTAGTAATGGGCAGCTGCAGATGGAGGCCTAGGCAGCATTTGCTCCACTGAAACTGGAGCTGCTTTCCCACTGCATCACTGTTCAGAGTGCAGTCCAATTACCTGAATGTTATTTGTCTAAATCCCAGCACATTTCCAATAGACCATGGGAGTAACTTGCAATTAGATAAAAATAACATTGGGCGTGTTTCATAAACATTGTTATCAACTTTAAATGTTTAAAACAGGAAGGATTTGAAAATTAACATTTAAAATAGCCCACACATCACTTCATGCTCCTGGGTTTTATAGCTGAAGAATAGATGGGTGTTTTAAGGACCACTTTACAAAGAGTGCTGTCCCTTGGTGCGGTTCAGTGACTGCTGAAGCACAAGCTCATCTTCAGGCAGCTGAGACATCACAGCAACCCTGACGTGTAGTGTGAAGGGAATCTCTGAACCACTGACTGCTGCCACTCATGCACAGCCTTAGCCAGAGCCCCAGGCAGTTCCAAAAGCCCACTCACATGGCAATAATTTGGAAACAAAAGGTACCTGGCAGCAACAGAAACAAACAGGCAGAGGTGAATAAGAGAGGAATGAGAAGAAAACCCTAGGAGTGCTTCAGCAGTTTTCTAGCTTTGTGAGCATCTTCAGGGCACTTTTCACTGCATACATAACTAACTTGCTCAACAGAACCTTGCCCAGACTTTTCATATTACATTAGCAGTTTACATCTAAGTATGGAAACCTAGTTGGCTTTAAAATTTCCTCAGCTTGGGTGCTTCTGTAAAACACAGAGACTACTAAAAATAACTGTAAAATTAAAAATACTTACTTTCTGTAGGAATAGTTATGGATTGCTACCTCGCTGCAGTCAGGCCAAGTGTTAGGAAAACATACAATGAAAATTCTGTAAGTCTGACTGAAATATATTGACAATGATAATCCTTTATCATCTCACCACTGGGAAGGTCCATTTCTTACATGCCATGTGTTTAATACAGCATGAAGGCAAAACAGGCCCTGACAATTGCTACTCCCTTCAGCAGTGCCAGCATCACAGAGTAGAGACATCACTACGATTGTGACTGCTAGAAGGTCCTGGTAAACATCTAGTACAGTGGTAGAAGAAGGTGATTTCCAATATGATGTTTGAATTATTTACCTTTTTCCTAAAAGCAGATGTTTTCCACAGCAGTAATCTTGACAACTCAGTAATAGGAAGAGTTGAATTTCTAATCAGGCTAAAACACCTAAGTATAAACACAGTGCTTAGTCAGATGTGCAGCCTTTTAATCTATCCTTTCCTAGGAACAACAGAAAAACAACTGAAAGTGTATTAGAGTTGTGCAAAGAGAAGCCACAGGAATTTTCATCAGAGAGAAACTCTGAAGGCAGCCAAAATGGAGAAGAACAAATCAACCTAGCTGGCGCCTTTAACTCTCCTCCTCAGACCTCAGTTGTGGTCTGTCTGTGTCCATAGCCCTCCTTACTGGGACAGGGTGAATGGGTGACTTGCAAAACCAATCATTGGCCTGACTGAGTGAAAAAAGAGCAGTACTCAAAGGCTGATGAAATGCTGACTGCTCCCTGTTAGAAAACCTCACCAGTCACTGGATAACCTCACAAAATGATAACTTGTTCCATTTTTGAGAGCCTTACTTAAGTGCTTTGCTGCCCCTATTCTTGGTATTGAAGCACATGACAATTGAATCTGGAAGCTTCCTTACAACAGGAGAAGGGAAGAGCTTCCCTAGTTCTAGGATGAGTGGCTCAGGATGGGTCCCAAGCCACAAGCACTTCCGTCATTCAGTGAGTCAGTATCCTCTGAGGATGCCATTAATAAAAACCAAAACATACAACCCTAATTTAGCACACATTTGGTTCTTAGCAAAACTCAGCTCCATCTTTTCGTATTTATTTTTTAATGTTGACTTTTTCCCTGAAAAAAGATTCACCTATTTTTCTGAAGAGGAAACCTTCTCCCAGTGCTTCTAGGCAAAAGCTGATTTACTAAATGTACCTACAAAGTTGATCTACTTGTCTCTTTCAACTAGCAAAGCCTATTCGGGTCAGTCAGTAGCAAAGGCTGCCCTGAATTCAGCTAGGACAAAATATCCTTCAGATTTGTTGCTGCCAAGAAATTTAGTCAAGATTAGAATTTAAAGGTTCTCTGTCTAGCCTAGGCAGAGTCCTTCTGCCAGAATAGTCTTCAGCAGATGAATATTGGCTTCAGAGTTTTACCTGAGCACAGAGCAAGGGCTTGATCTTCTTCAGTTTTTACCATGACTGGGAGGAATGGCACTATTCTGCTCACCTTCCAGATATTTCCCTCCATCTGATTTGATTCTGCTGGGATTGTCCCACAAATACATTGCTCTTGGCTTACTCTCTGCAGAGATTTACACTTGCTTTTGAAGTCGTTGAACTTGAAGGAGAATTTGAGCTAGATGCAGAAGGGGTTGGCTGTGTTGTAGGGCTTCTTAAAAGAGTTTAGAATGCTTTTGAGAAAAAAAACGTCTAGCAAAGATTCAGTAGTTTTCCAATGGAAAAATTAACAACATAACTGAAGGGCAGATCCCACATACACCACACTGTTGTACTCAAACTTCTGCCCACAAATACAAAGAAAATAAATCTTTCCAGTTGTGGAATTTTGAACCAATTGAGGTGGGGGGGGGAAGAAGGGTTGACTGATCAATATATTCCACTTCTATTTGTAGCAACTGGGCAGAAAAGGCAAAAAGGAACAAAGTTCTGGTAGTGCACACACACAAATGTTTCTGTTTCAAGAAAGAATTTGCAAAGATACAAATGCAAATTATTTCCCAGTTTCCAGTTGAAAGGCCATTGGAATTAGAAGGCTTGATAATGTCAGGTTGTTGAAAAAAAAAACGTTTGCTACCATGTTTGTTACTCAAATGTTAACAACTATTTATGGAATTGTTTTCTACTTCATTTTTTTGTTTACAGCTTGCTGCTGCATCCTGTGCAAATCCTGTAATTCATTGACTAAGAAAAGAATTGCATTGCTACAGTTTTATGAGTGTTAGGGGACTGGTAAACGGTAAAACAGTTGGGATAAGAATCAAGGGAAACAGAAGATGAAGTTTCATATACCCTTTAACCAGTGTGTTACTGAACATGACAACCATGTCTTTGCAGTCTACTAATTCTCATATGGGGCAAGTAAACAGAAACATCAAATACTGCTACAGGCAGACTGCATGCCAAGAATGTAGCGAGCACTGGGCTTGCTAAGCCCCAGCTTCCTCTAACATCTCACGCTGGAGTGCTCAGTGCCTGTGTACACAAAACAAAGGTTTTCCTATTTCTAAATAGGGACCTAAGCTACCTCAGCAGCCTTTGATTCTATTCTGGGACAACAGATTAATGTAAGCCAGGAACTTTGCTTTTGTTTATAAAAAAGAAATGGCATGTTTATTCACTTGAATGCATTCAGTAAATAGGCAAACCTATACAGTTATAGTCTGACTGAGACCTAAACACATCCTAAAATTATGCACAATAATATACTAAAGCAAAACAAGTGTATTTGGGCAACAATTTTGCTACCAAAATTGAACCAACCACATTAGTGCAATACCAGGGAAGGTTTTGAGATAATTTCAGACAAGATTCATTAAGTTGTAAACAAGATTATGAAAAGATACAGTCATCACATTTCATTTTTGTATTACTAAATACTGTTTTTAACAGACTTCTAAAGAACATTCTCCTCTATAATGTGCAGGTTCTCAGTATTCTGAGCATCTCACTAAGACTGTGTGGTTGTCATTTAAGCCCTCACAGACTTTGTGGGAAACACTGTCTCCTTTGAAATGAATATTTAGCTCTCCCGTGCTATGATGGGATTTCTTGATTTCAAACACAGGAAGGAATCTAGGGGCAAAGGGGAAGAATATTTCTTACCATAGCAGACACATGGAAAGAAACTTTTAACAGAAGAGCACTGACGGAAAGTATCAATTATCCCTCAAGCTAATAAAGCCTTAAATATGCAAAACGGATAAACTTTCTCCGAGGCACAAGAGACCATGAAGGTTGTTCCTCCTGGCTCTTTGAAGCTGTGAGCTGGTCCAAGGAACAAATGCTAGCAGCAATGCAGAGCACCCTTGTTCCTGTACTTCTCCATGTTGCAACAATATTTGTTTGCAAGGTATTTATATGAACCTGCCCTGGTAATTGATCAGAATCATAACATTTTCTGACAAGTTTTTGTTTTAAGAAAACAAACACAAAACCAGAACCCAAACCAAAAGAAAAGTTTGGATCAGTTGTTCCATCTCCCGTTTTCTACATCAATCCACAGGATAAAGCAGCTATGCTACACAAGTAAGGAGTGCAGGAAAATAAGGGCACATCTGTAGAGTGAAATATCGTGCTGGGGGCCCATTGCCCATCCTAAGTGCACTTCAGAGGCTGCATTTCAGACAAGCACTAATCTGGTCCTATATCCTGATCCTTATTTACCAAGACTGTTTCTGGAGCATATCTTTTAGCTTAATTTTCCACAGAGGGCATGCAGTTTGCATACCCTGGAACAGCTCCCCAACACAAATTCAAGCATGGGAAGTGGGAGATAACTGGATAATAATTAGTAAGGTGCCAAGCTACAGCACTCAGGTAGGCTTATCCTTCACACATCACAGCTGAGGAAGTAATAAATGGTGGGGAGAGAGCATGGGCACGATTTGAGCTGGCCTGAACACCACAAGTGGGAAGGCAGCCTTTGATTTCTATTTGCTGGCTGAACAGTGCCAATTGTTAAAGGTATGACTGGCCCTTGCTGGGCTTTGATGCCCTTTTATTGAAGACTTTTCTTCCACAGCACAGTCAGTGGCAAGGAAAGTGTGGGTGTTGCTTGTTTGCCTCAGCAGAACAAGGATGACCTAGTTTAAACTGCTAGGGGAAGTGTTTTGAACTAACCTGGCTTACATGGCACTGAGGCAGCAAAAGGTGCCCTTGTGGGCTCCCCTCTGGGCCCTGCTCTGTGGGCTGTGACCTTCAGAGAGGTGCTGAGATGTTTTGCACAGGTCTGACTACCTAATAAATGAACATGTCATAAACCATGACTTCAGGGTTTGCAACTACGAGCTGCCTTCACACACCTGTCTTCACACAGGCTGCCTGGGTGAAGGCAAAGAAAATATGTCCACAATCTGATTCAGAAGATGAGAAAAGCTTTCATTTCTTTTCATGTTTTTTCTTTTGTTTTACTACTGTCTTTATCCCTTAACTGATTCTAAGCTTTTTGATAGTTTTTGTCTGTCACTTCACTGTTTTTTTTCATTAGGTACCTTTATGTGATAAACCAATGCTCTTGTACAATACAGCTCTCTTTTTGTTGGCATCTTCTGTAAAAACTACATTCCAAGCTGATAAATAGAATTTAAATTAATAGGTTGCAAGTAAGATTGTAAGAGAAGACCAACTGGATTAAAAGCTGCTGGTGACAACTAAGTGCAGCAGCAATCTTAAATGAGATGAAGAGTCAATGAAGCTCAGAACACCAAGACTGAGCTGCACATAGGGAATAGGCTGCCATCAAAAGCAGTGGTGCTGCCTGAGGTGCCCAGAAGGAAGCAGGTCACTTCATGATAATGAAGGATGGAGGGAAGAGGCAGACAGAGGATCGTAAACACTGAAGAGAAAGGCTCTGCAAAGGGGCTGAGTAGAATTCAGGAAACAGGTAAAAACATACAGACTTAGACAGCTGTCTGTCTTCATATGTGTGCTGCCAGATGTTCAATGAGGAGGTGACTCTGTGACATTGGGAAAAAAAGTCTGGAGTCTGTGAAATAATATATCGAAATCTTGTAATAGAGAACATTTTCGTATGTGGAAATTAAAACTTAGAATCTCCCAGGTGGAGGTTCTGCTCAGAAACTGAGGATAACCACACATACCTAGGGGCCTTCATCAGACCCTAAGCTGGTAGTGCTAAATGTGCTGTCATATGGCAATCCAGCTCCATGGTAACAGTTTTGGATCTGTACATCCCAAATAAGAAATGGGCATTCCCCAAAACTGGTGTGGTAGAAAATTGTGGTCTGTGCCAGCAGCCTGCCTATACACTGTCACCCATCACAGAAACCTTTGTCAATGCCCAATATCTTGTCTACAAAAAGTTGGTTAGCTAAAACCTGACAGGAGATGACAAGTGCAATAGCAGCCCCAAAGTGGGGGTAAAAGTCTTTTGGAGTAAGTTTAAAGAAACAGAAATTCTCATCAGAAATATAAAATATAAGCAAGCTCGTTCAAAAATGATGTGTGCCGTGGACAAAGACACCAAGGGGAACAATCTGAGAGCAGATTTTACAGATAATTCTGGATGAAATGAGGCCTTGAGCCATGAACAAAGAAATACGTTGCCTCGTTTCGATGAGTACAGAATGTTAATTTAGGCTCCTTTTAATCAATAAGATTGAATTAACTGAATATATCATTTAATTCTTTGACTGAAATCAGTCCACATGCCTTACAGAAGGGACAGTAGTGCTGTGGGTAAGGCAGATAACCCACTTCAGTGCCATCAGTACGGAAAAGAAACCTCCTCCAGAGGGTGAAAAAAGCTTTCATGCAATAAACCTGTCAGGTATGCAAACGCTATAATCACTCAGTTCAATGATACCACTGTGGAAAAATGGCAACTAGAGATAAGCTAAGAAAGAGCAACGTATCATACACGTGCAATGAAAATTAATGAGCCTTTCAAAAATATAATATTGAATACAAAGCTTTTGGCATAAAGATACCACTTACAGATCTTGTGTTAAGGTTTGGACAACAGAACAAGTCTTAGCTTATTGAAAAGAGAACAGGATTTGTGAAATGCATAGAAAGCATCACCATGGACAATCAGATGCAAGACTTGCTGCAGCCCAACCTGGTTGGTTTCAAACATACTTACTTCTAGAACCCTGGGGGCACTACAAATCCTGACCACCCCTGCCCACTCCCAAGGGCTCCCCCTGCCTCCCCACAGCCCAGTGCCCTTGGCTGGGGTGGTGGGATGGGCCCTGAATGCCAGGCTCTGCTACCACACACCCAGGGTGCCTCCAACTCTCACAGCCCTGGGACCCTCCAAACATCATGTGGCCCTGATCGTTTTTGTAGATGAAAATTGGGGGTTAAGTTACTTTTAAAAAGGGGCATCTAGAATTTGACCAAGTGTGCTCAAAGTACTGAATGAGTTAATGGTTTGTTGGGATACAATCACATCTACAAACTTTGTAATAGATGCAATAAATCTTTTAAAAAGGCCCTACAAATCTGGTCTGTGGAAATTCCCTGTGAAGAAACAGAGCTCAGGTGAAGCATATGATTTATAGATAACTGGGCTTTAGTCAGTAAGTTGGTTTTGCCTCTGGAGCAGAAATGGAAATCTGCATGCAATGGGATACAGTTGCTGATAGAGACAGGAGTAATTTAAATCTGTTTTAAAAGTCCAGGTGCTAAGAGTATTTTGAGATCTAAGGAAGGAAGAGATGTCTGTTTTTGTCAGACACTTTGGTCAGATACAGACTTCAGCAACTACTGGGGAAGGGTAAAAAGGTCAGAAAGACTGGGTGAAGATGAGTCCTGGCCCATGTAATGCAGCAAATGTAACTGAGGGATAATAAAATAGCCTAAGAGACCATCTGAGAGAAAAGCCAACCTAGCAAATGCCAAAGCTGTGCTGCATGGAGCAAGAGAGAGGTGGGAGCAAGGAAAGGGACCCAAGGACCAGACACCTCACCACCGACCACCTGCACAAGGGAGTAAGATCTTCACAGCCTGTGAGAGATGTCTCATCAGAGAAGTGGAACTGAACTTTTGGTCCATTCCTGGTCCTCACCCAAGCTGAAAGCTGAGCCGGTATGCACGTGAGCAGCTTCAAAAGGAAGTAATTTACCTTAGGCACACAATCAGTGAAGGAATTTCTACCGATTAAAAGAAAATCGGAGCTGTGCAGAACTGGCCAAGTCTCCAGATGTTCACGGAGCTTGTACATTGTGTCTGTGGGGTTTTCCAAATTCCAAAACAATTGCATAAAATGAGTAAGAGACTAGTTTGGGGTCATTTTCAGAGCGGGAAAAGGAAATGCCATGTTTCAAACCCCCTTTCCTATGAAACACAGATGCTAGTGCTTACAAACTGTGAGCAGAACTGACACGAAAAGACATAGAAGGAGAAAAGGAAGGAGCTTGTTGGAGTGACTGTTCCCCTCTGCTCCCAAAACCCCTTTTCTGCAATCCTTCCTGCAACTTTTCAGTCATTATAAATCTTTAAAAAGTCTTAGGAGTTTAACTCTTTTGCAATGCTTTCCCACCACAAGAGAATGCTCATTCTTTCTGCAATGTATTTTTAGGCTGCATGAAACTGGTCCTATTCTATTGGTAATGTTTTCTTGTAATTTACTGAAAATTTCATTTAAAAAAACACAGGCAGCTGTTATTGGATGACTGGTTCAAAGTTTTCACGAATTCCTACGCCACAGACCGGGGTACAATGCAGTAGCCAGACTTGTGCGCTACATTCCAGTAACATGGTGTCAAACAAAGTATTCAATCAGAAAGTCAAAATAATTCAACAAATACCTCCAATCTGACTCAGTCCTCGCCAAACTAGGGCTTGTATGAGAGGGGAAGCTTTCTGGCACAGTCATTGTGGAAAAAAAAAACCTGTTTCCCTAGAGTAACTTTGGAAGTGCAGTAGTCTGGAATAGAATTACAGAGCTCCTACATTGGAATCTACACCTTAGAATCTACAGGAAAATAATGATTTAGGCTAACTTCTGTGTGAGCTGATACCACGTAGAGAGGTGAATTCAGGTGAATTCAGGTGAAATCCTTTGCAAATCTTGAGTTTCAGAGCAATGGTAGGAAGGTAAAACCTCTTTACCTAGGAGTAGAGATTAGGGGGGTGACAAGAGAAGTGATCCCCCAGCAGCCCCCAGGATGCAGCAGAATGTCTCTCAGCTGGGCTTGGCAAGCTGCAACAGGGATGCTGCCCAAGGGACTCTGTGCTGTGCTACCAGCAAGCTGGGAAGTATTTCTGCTTTTTCTGCCAGAAGCCACTGTCACTGGCCATGGATGAAGGTAAGCTAGTGTGAGCTGCTGGCCTCTAGGAGCTGGCCATGTCCAAGGCAGTCGCTTTCTGCCCAAAACTTGTTTCCCACCTTGTTTCTGTGTGATGGGACAGGCAGCCACAGCCCCCACATAGGCTCTAACAGGTACTTGTCTGGCAGAAAGTCCCTTTTGTGTTGGTTTGTCCCAGTGCTAACCTTGACAGCACATCAGTTTTCATGGATGTCACTCTGTGAATCTCCAAGACCAGCACAATCCCATTTTGGACATGACCTATCTCAAAGCCAAACATCTTTTACCTGCTCTCTTCCTTATTCAGATAATTTTTTTGACACAAAGGTGAAACTAGAAAGTTTTTCCTTGAGTGTATGTATTCTTAAACTTGCTTTTAGTGGTGCTCTATGTGTTGGCTGTCACACCTGAAAAAATGAAAGTTGCAGACTCGTGATTATTTCTACTATCAAGGACTGGTCTCCCACAACTCTACTCACATGTTCAAACTCCCAAACCGATATCAGGGTTCTGCCTGTGACAGAAAAGCAGGATACTGAATTTGCTTTCGTTACGGCTGCGACTTATTCTTTGGTACATTTCTTTCTGCAATGTGAAGGAATTAGGCCATTATCGGCAAGATTTGGTTTTCCTTTGCTGCGTTTCTCGGGCTATTAGTTACTGCAGGGTCAAAATTATGAATAAGATATGTCTCCAAAACCTGAATACTTTAAATCTGCTTTGCAGAAATGTGAAAGACTGGGAAAATATATAAAGGAGGGCTACTTTCATTTACAGCGATGTCTCAGTGAGTGGTTGCTGCAAGATGTGTTTAGCAAAGGAACACGGATAAGGCTGAGGAGAGCTCGCAGACAAGTTTGCTACACGTTTACCTAAGGGCTGCCTGTCCGCAGCAGAACCCTGCAGGTACGGATTCTTTAACCACCTCGGGCAGCACCTCTCGCCGGATGGCGGAGCTTCGCACGGCGGTGTGCTGCCGGGCACGGGAGTGGAGCCGCCCCCAGGCCGGGGCGAGCCTCCGCTCCCCTTCCAGCGCCCGCGCTCCTTCCACTCCGCATTCCAGCGTGGGTTTCCGCGCCCCGAGCAGCCGGACACGCGTCCCCAAGTTCGGCGTGCCGGGGGCAGCAGCGGGACGGGACGGGACGGGACAGGAGTGGAGCCGGGGGGCGCTGCCCGCGCTCCGGCCAGGGCGGGGCGGGGCGGGGGCGCGTCTGAGCTCGGCGCAGGGAGCGGCGCGGTCCCGGCTCCGCCTCTGCTCCTGCCCCGCCTGGACGGGACGGGGCGGCCCCGGGCAGGAGCGTGCGGCGGCGGCGGGAGCTTTCCTTGTCCTCCTCCTGCTCCGCGTCAGCCCCGCTGCCGGCTCCCCGCGGCGGCTATGCGCTGCCGGGACCGCCCGGCCCAGCGGCGCTGAGGGGGCGGGCGGACAAAGGCTGCGGTGCCGGCGCTGGGGCGCGATGGAGCGGCGCGGCGGCTGAAGCGGCTCGGTGGGGCGAGCCGAGCTGAGCCGGGCCGGGCCGGACCGGACGAGAGCGGCACATGGTGCGCGGCTGGTGCCCGGCGCTGCGCACCCGCGGGCGGGCCGAGGGGCCACCATGGACAACTTCTTGGCGGAGGTGAGCGCGGGCCGGTGGGATCATCCTCCTTCTCCAGCGTGGGGTGGCTTTTGTTGGGCAGGATACCGGCAGCAAGGCGGCGGGAGGTTCACGGAAAGTGTTCCTTCCCTCGAATAGTTCGGTTTGCCCGGTGTTCACAGGAGCAGCGCCCGCGGAGCGGGAGGCAGGCAGGGAGGGAGGGAGCTGCGCCCCCCAAATTCCCGGCCTCTGTGGCTGTGGCCAGGGCGGAACTGGGAGCCGCCGAGCTGGAGCGGTGCTGCCGCGGGCTGCCCGCAGCCGGGCGGGCGCTCGGCGCTGACTGGGGCTCATTAGAGCGGCGGGGATGGAGGCTCCGGTACCGCGGCTCTGCCCGCCAGCCCCGCGGGACACGGGCAGCGGGGACCTCCGTGCGGACCCTGCCCCGCTTCCTGCTGCCGGCGGCGGGGCAGCCTCTGAAACCCTGCCTGGCTGGGAGTGAGTGGGGAGTCCCTCCTCGGGGGTTCCCTGCGCGAAAGCCGGGGAGAGCGCTTTGTCCTCCCTTGCACGGGCACCAGAGGCTTCAAACGAGGGAGGTTTCAGAGGCAGGGCTGCCGTTGGGCACCTTTTTTAAAGGTTTGTTTATTGAGTGTATGTTATTAAGTACAGAAGAAATCTACAAAATGCAAAGGAGGGAGACTGAAGTCCTCAAAGTCGTTTGAGCTTTACCGTGGTCTTGTGGATCTTGACGACTTCAGTGTGTGGGGTGAGGAAACCAAATCACCAAATCAAATTGCTACGGACTCAGGGTATTTGACAGAACTTGGGTCCTCTTCTGGTCCAAGCTAGCTGAATTTCGTGCAACAGTATTTTACTGGATCAGTTTATCCCGCCTGGTGTCGACACAGCCTTATGAACATAAAGTGTGCAGGATCAATGTGTACTCTGTGTGCATGTTGTGCCTGCAGTTTGCTGGCAAAGCCCGTGACTGGGTTGTGACTTCTGGTGCCTGCCTGCACACTTGCTTTAATTGCACCTCTTGCCGAAGCAGTTGCTGTCAGGGTTGTAAATACAAGCCAGACATATGTTTTACAGGGCTATGATTAATCTGCAAAACTGTCCTTTGCCCTCATGAAACAACGTCCCTCGTGTTCTTGGTGCTGCTGTTGATGCTTCCACAAGAAAAATAAGTGATCTGTTTACTGAAATAGTAATTAGTCAAATAAAAGAAGGTCATACACTTTATTGCTTGTTGGCTTTTCATTTGTCAGACAACAAAAGTTCTGTCAAGTGCAATAAGAAGGAAGAAATGCAGGATTACCTTTGATGAAGTCTGAGTTAAGTAGTCATACTGCTTTTTTTTTTCCCTTTAGAGGATGTAGCCCTCACCTTTCAAAAGCTTGTAAGCCATGAGCAATATGGTAGTATTAACCTAGCCTTGCAAAATCAGTCTGAAGAGTCATTCGCCCCAACACAAAGTACTGCAGTGTGCCCTACATAAAGGTGAAGAAGAGTGTTCTTGGTTTTGACTCCCCTATTAGGCAAAATTACTTGCTCTAGGGAAAATACAAGTAAATTTTGCCAGTCTGTGTTAGCATTTCAGCATATATTTATGTTAATCTGTGGTTGCTTCATGTGGACTTTGATCTTTCTTAAGAACTTTGACTCCCTTTCAACATGTTGATATTACTTTAAAAGATCAGTAAATATAGCACCTTGACTTTAATCTGTATCCAAAGTCCCACCCACAAGTATAAACATTTTCCTTCCCTCACTCTGTAGCAGAGCATATGTAAATGGAAAATAGGGAGCATGAGGCACAATAGCAGAAATACACTGAGTTTGACCCAGCTACCACAGAAGAATGTGTGTTGAAGGCACTGGATTGAGCCACTAGGTAATTTAATTTGTGCGAGGCAGACATCCTGCAGCTGCTCTTTGCAAAAATATTTGCTGACACTTATCTAAGGGAATTACTGTTCTCGTTAAAATAAGTTATAGTGTGAGGAAGAAGGAGGGAGCTGGATGAAAGGCACAGGTGAAAAGCCCAATCTGCTCTGGTCTTCTTTGTCAGTGATGTAAGCATGCTGATACGATTATATTTTGGGAGAAAAGCTGATAGTGGGAAGGGTAAATACTGGCACTTCAGAGGGGTCATTCGTCAGCATCATCAAGAAGCTCCTGTTTGCCACACTGGAGGCAGAAGTGTCTTCAGTCTGGCTGTTGCAGAAAATACTATATACTCAAAGGTGTTAATAGGAAAAGAAGCAAAACCCTGCATTGTTATTTCTCCCATATTTTTCCTCAGCTAAATGCTAAATATAACATACTTCAGTACAGGGTGATGCTTACTGGAAAAAAATGAGGCAACTGAGTGAGACACCTCCAGAGAGCAGGAGGTGCATCACACAGGAGGTACTCCTGTTGGGACTTGCTCCCTTAAGTGAGGTGTGGGATAATGCCAGGCTCCTGCCAATCATCTGACACTGCTGTCATTTGTGACTTAGCAGCTCTTTGACTTCTCCATCTTGCTGCCCAGTTTCCTTTCTTTGCTTTCTTAGTATTCTTAGCTTTTAGCTTTTATTGTTAAAGGACAACAAGTGGTTGTACTTATCTCCTGAGAAGCCTTGATTTCCATCCCTGTCCCAATTTTCTAGCTCAACCAATTTAAAAAAACCCCATGGCTCTAAGTAAAAATTGGGCTAGAAAAGGTTGTCCTGTAACTTACACCCCAAAATGCTTTAATTGCTGCAAGGTATTAATGTAATAACAAAGTTGCATTCTAAATGCAGAGAAAAAGTGTTTTCTGAGGCTTTTTAAAAGGCTGTTGATTGGTCTATGCTACCTTACAGTCTTTTGAAGGAAAGTTGGAGGTAGAATTGTAAGGTGGTTTTTTTTGTTTTTGTAGTCATATTTGCTTATCTGAAGTATTAAAACCTGTAGAAATCATGTATGTGTATGTGCAACAAAGCCATTCAGCTCCTTTACTTAAAACAGCCTGAAAAAATTGTTCCCATATGTTTTACCAATAGCAAGAGTGCTCTCAAGGGAACAGGCTCCTGTGGTAACTGAGGTCAGACTTTTTTCCAGTGAGAATGCATCCCTGCTAAAAGGAGATGTATGCCACGAGGGAAGGAAGAAAGTAATTTCCAGAAGAGGCAGAAGACAAGGAGAGGGGAGCTCAAACTGCCCCTTCAGCATCTCAAGTTCCCAAGCAGGGCTTATCAGGGCAGCAGGGGAAGAGGATGCAGAAGTCAGGTTTATCTTCTTCCTCTTACATGGTAGTCACTTTGTCCAATATGTACGGGATGTTGCACTGAGCCATGGTTGCTGTCCTTGTCACAGAAGAAGTGTGATATTTGCTGATTCAGTGGGGGTCAGAAAGGGCTTGAGGCTGGGAGAAACTTCTGTAGGTCATCTTGTCCAAACCTGACCTCCAAGCTCAGCTCCTGGGGAACTAACTAGTGGCATGGTGTGCATAGTGGTGGCTGCAGGGATTGTTTGCGTTTAGTTGTTGCCAGCCTTCAAGGATTCCTTCCACCCTTGCAACTTGGAAATTGAGGAAAAGAGAGGAGAACAAATTTGTGTCCTGCCTTCTGTGTAGCATGTCTGGGTAGATGATGTTGAAAGCAGATCACCATAAAAGCATCACCATCATAGAAGTCCTGCTGATGTTTCTCCAACACTGCGCAGGAATTTATTTGGAACTGTGGGGTACCCTCCCCATGTCCTTTGAGGCACAGCAGATACTCTGTGTCTACCATGCTTTTATTTGTAGCATTACTACTGGTACCTCCAGTTCGGAATGGTTTCCTTCATTTCTGCTCTCTGCAGTTGCACATACTTGCCTGTGTACCCTGTTTTAAGGAGCGGGCTCCCAGCATATATTCTGAGGCTGAAAGTGTTGAACCTCCCTCTGTGGGAAGTATATGAGACAAAAATTTAGGAAGCTGTCAGAGGAGGTATCTGCTTGAACCTGGAAGCTCTTAATTCAGTTACACAGCTTGCAGCAAGCTTTTCCTTGATGCTCTCTTGTTGCAACATTTGGCAGATCACGGCCTCACAGCACTGAGTCCTTTGAGAGATTCATCATCTGCACCTTGGCACCACCAAGGTTATTGACCTAAAGAGAAAACCTGGTGATGCAAATAATATACATCGATATACATGGATTCTGGCTGTGCTGTGCAGCACAGTGTATGCGTTTGAGATGACCTTTGAAGTCTTCCCAGTTTTCATTTACAAGTGTTTTGATGATAACACAAGCATGGGTCTGATGTTCCAGCTTTTGGTATTGACTTTGCCGTCTAAAGGACAGCAAAGTTGCCCTTTAGACTGGTGGGGCAAAACCATCATCGTGTGAGTGATGGCATAAAGTTGTGTCTGGAGACCATCTGAGTGCCAAAGCCATGCCAAGCAGAAACAGTGGCTGTTTTGGCTGTTGACTTCGGCTGTGTTCTCTGAATTTTCTGAGCTGTGACATCTCATATTTAGGTTTTTTTGAAAGCTGATGGTTGTTTTGTCTACAGTTATTTTTTGGTTAATTAGAGAGCACTGTGTTTTGAATAGAAGATGTTTCAAGGGGGGCTTAGCACTACCTTATCAAGTCAGAAAGATGAAGTTTTTTTCAGGTTTGTTTCTCCAAGTTGGAAATCACATTCAGCTCATCAGTATCACATAATGGTTACTGCCCACCACTGATACTTCACATGTGCCTTTCATAAGAAAAATTTGTGCAACTGAAACATTGTCGTCGCTGGGCTGGAGCCTAGCAACCCTGCTGGCACTGCACATTCTGTAAAATGACACAAGAATTCTCTTAAAGCTGCAAAATACGTAAGTTTTGAAGTTGGCAATAGAGGCTCTACATTCTGCAGGGTCTGCTTGTGGTTTTTTTTGCTATGTTCAGTCAGTCTCCAACCAAAGAAAAGCTGTGAAACCCACTATTACAGAAGACTTGGCTGCTTCTGAGTCTGGGCGCTTTTTTTAACGTTCTGGTGACACCTCACTGAAATGTTCACTTTTTTTTGGTCTTTTCCCTAATTGTATGTTTGTGCTAGCACTTTGTGGGTAAGCTATTTTGCTCTAACAAGATGTTCTTCTTTATACATGTTTTCATTTGGTGAGTACTGTATATGGGTGATATTGACAGTTGTGAACCACTTCAGTTTTGGTTTTTTTTTGTTTCAGAGCTGTCACACCGCCTGCTGGCTGGTAAAAGGGAATAGTGTTTGAAAGCATGGCTAGTCCCAACTTATTTTTGAGGCCAAGTGGCACGGGCTGTTATCAGAAATGTTCCACTTTTTTTTTCATGATTCTGTGATGGCAGGAGAGGACCACTTTAGGGGAGAGAGGGAAGCAAAAAGGAAGGGTAGTTTGAGCTTTCAGTGTCATGTGGGGAGTTTAGTGCACTGGTCCAATGATTAACCTGAGAAACTGTGCAACCTTTCAGTGCTCTTGTTGCCCAAGTGCCTCAAAAGATAGAAGGAAAAGTTTGGGGCCCCTTATCAATAATTATGCATGGTTGTACCACAATGAGTACAAATGCCCTGGTGATTTCAGCTGAATCTTTGTTTTCAGTGTGATAAGACCAATATAGTCTAATGAATCTGTTTTTTGACTTTAGAAAATAGCTGGAGAAAAGCTGGTTCTTTGTGCTGGAGCATATGTGTGAATATCTACATACAGTGTCACTGTGCTAACCAACCCCTAGCGGGTGAATAATGTGCCTCCCTCTTTTTTTTAATTTCAGTATGGATTGCTAATACTGGTGGTACTTTTAAAAAAATTTCTCTTGGACGGGTGCAGACCCAGTGGAAGGTGCAGCAGTCTCCAGCCAAGAGCAGGAGCAGCAGCTCCACCCCTGGAGCGTCTGGCATGTTGACTGCAGTCAGTGGCAGTTCTGAAGGGAAACGTGTCCTCTGGGTAGTTTGATCTCACCAACCTTTTTGGCTGCAGGGCCAGTATTTTTCCTTAGTGAATCACCATCTCCAGATGTGGTCAGAGCCAGGAACATAGTTTTGGGTGGAGTACGGGTAGAAGGGCAGGAGGTAAAAGTCACGCTGAATTAAGACTTTTGCTGAGAGTGCAAAAAAAAATTCTCAGCCTTAAGTCACTAATTGGGACAACTTTACAAGTTTTGGGATGTGACATCAAAACTTGCTAGATTGATTTTGACTTCAGGCTTGTATCAGAGCGTCATGGCTTAGGTGCTCTCATTTCTCTTGGTTTTTCCTGATATTTATCATTGTGACATTTTAAAACATTAGTGAGACATAATTGAGGATGATTTGGGGTTGGGACCATAGATAATGGTAAATTACTGGGTTTAGGTATTATTGGTTCAAATTTTGCATGGTGGCTTTTTTCTTCTCTAATTATCTAGGATTTTCTAAGATGTCCTATGTCTGAAATATGAGCATTATCCATTGGCAATATTTACTGTAATGCAACTTTGTTCTGGACAGACCCCCGATTAAGAAAGGTTAAGTGGATTATCCTTTTCTTTTAAAGTCTGTTAAATAGCTCAAACGCTCCATTTTTATAAAGGCAGAACTTTTCAAAGTTTGGTTCAGAATGGGAACTGATATTGACTATGCTCCAAATCTGCCTTTGTGAAGTAAACTATATCCATGCTAAAGAAACAATGGCTTTGCTTGGTGGAAAATATGAGCATTATATTGGGAAAATATTCTGGGAAAGATGCATTAGGAGAGAAGGAATGAGTAAAGACTGCTTGTATTTCTATATGTTCCTGTAAGAAGAAGGGGGATGTTGAGGGAGAATATACTGTCTACTTCTAGACTAATTTCTGCAAGGCTGGTGATTAATACTGTCATCTGAGGTAGGTTCAAATATCATTTGTACTTGTTGCTGATATTCCGAGCCAGGACAGCCAATGTAGGGATGTCTGGCAGCTTTTCTGCAAGGTCTTGTTCCGTGGGCATTGTGACTGGATGGACACTTTGCCATTGCAGACCAGTGACTGACTGGGGAAGGCTACGGAGTTGATTCAGCTGTAAATGCGTCATACCCGTGCTTGTTTTACTCATAAATGTAAATACTTGCTCTGTATTTAGCTGCTGTTTTCCTTTGGACCAAGTGACCTTTTTTCAGTCCAGCTTGTGAAAGCCTTTTTATTTGATATAAAGCTTAGGGAGTTGGGTTTGATTTTTTTTTTCCATTGAAATCACAAATCTGAGTGATGTTGAAGTAACTTAATAATATATGGGTTTTATTGTTGAATAGGTTACTAGGAACAGCACAGTTTTGGCTCACATTGACATGGCATGGCAGAAATTGGGGTGTGTTTGGTCTTGCTGGCCAAAGTTAACATTTCTGTTTTCTGTAGGCTCTTCTGTAGAGGGGTTTAACATAAAATTTCTATATGAGATCTTGTAGTTTTTCCTAGTGTGCAGTTGTGCTTAGGTGTTTTTTCACCAAGGGGTAGCCACAGTCAGTAACTGGAAAAAAAACGAGGCACACTTCTGCCCTTTTTGAGGCTTTGAGGCAAACTGCAGTTTATCCTGGTGTATGGAAGGAAGTCTTCAAAAGTGAAAGGGTACTGGTCACTTGTAGGGTTTGCTAAACTTGCATTGAAAATTCAGAGGCAATAAGCTGACTTTCTTACTTGTGTCAGTGACCCTGTCCCCAGTGGGTAAATGTAAGCATGTTGGAGCAGAGCCTAAATATGGGAGTCAGTGTAATACTTTTTACTCCTTCTAGGATTAATGGCATACTGCAGGAAAACTTTCTAGAGGATAGACCTTACTCCTGTACAATCCAGTGTCCTGCCAGACTTTAGATTTGAATAGGCTTCCTGTATTTGTATGTTAACACCTTATAGCAGACACATACACTGTTTCAGTGGGGCATGTTGCCTGGTTTATGGTATTAGACTTTCTTTTCTTAGAAGGTATGTTGTCTTCATCTTGCAGCAAGCCTCGCTAGGCTTTTGATCTAATATTAAGCTAAGGTGAATGTTCAAGAAATCAATGTTCTTTTTAATCCATCTCTTAGATGGATTAAATGTTTCTATGACATTTTTGGTTTGTTCAAATGAGGGAAGGAGGAAGAAAGAGAGGGTAGCTCAGCAACAGATTTTAGGGACCAAGCTGTGCCTTCACACGGGATCCTGGCTGATGGTATGCACAGGGTGAAGGGCTGTGTTGGAGAACTCAGGAAATAAAAGATTAACTGCCCTTTGATGTATTAGTACTGCCTTTTCCTATATATTCTTGGGAAACTATTCATAATCCTTTATTATAAGTCAGTGGTAGAAGAGTGTGTTTATACAAGTCTCTTTTGGAGAATGTCCTTAAGGGCATTGCTGTAAGGATGGACACCTTAGCAGAGGAAAATGTTTGGTTGTTGCTTTTTCCCCTGGGGGGTAAAACTATATTCCCACTCTGAGCAGGTTTAGCAGAGGGCACTTTATCGTGCACATCTGGCTCTATACTGGGGTTGTCGTTAAAACTATTGAGGGTCTTCTGGGTTGTGTTCTCTGTTGTTAACTTCTTGGCATGGTAATGCTGGCAGAGTGGCACCCTGCTGCCCGAGTCTGCTATCATGGTTCCAAAGTCAGGATTGATTGTGGTGCCAGTAGCACAGCCTCAGGTACAGAGAGACCTGAGGCTCAAGGATTGCTGAGTACCCGCTGCCAGCTGGAATTACAGAGCATTACTGAAAGTTGTCATCAGAGTTAACGCTTCAAATCCCTTGGCCCTCTTTCTCGTACAGACTTTCAGGAGGCTTTAGAGAACTACTTTTGATGACCTTTCTAGCATCTGGAGAAAACATTTCTGTAGTTCTTGAAATGATTGTGTACTGTAAAAGTGGTGCTGCTGGCAAAGCCTTGTGTAGTTATGGTGTTGTGTACTGCATGTGCCTGTTGATCTTGCTTAGAGAAATGCAGGATTTCTCTGAAAGGTTCTCATGCCTTCTCTTTTGCATTCAGCCAAATGGTCCTGGGTTTGGGGACAGGAGATAAGAGAAGTTTATTCCTTGTTTTTAAAAAGTGTTGATGTTTATAGCATTTTCGGAAATGGATTATTTGTTCTTATTTTAGTTGCTGTTGTTTAGAGTGACATTAAAATGTTTTCTCAGATTAAGTTAAATATATTTGTTAAGAGAATGGGATTGTTTTCCTTATGAAGTTGTTTATCTTGAGAAGAAGTCAAATCCTTTTGTTTAATGTACACATCTGATTACAGAGCCAGTGGACATCATTTCTGTTTGACCATTTTAGTGGATGAAACCCAACTTTGTGCCTTGGTCAGGTTATATTTTTATTTGCTTCAGAAAGGAGCCAAGTTGGCGGGACACAAGTCACGTCAGGAGTCACACTGGAGTTCACGTCAGGACGAGGAGTAGATGCTCGTTCTGTAGGTCAGACTTCTTCCTTTGTTGGTTGTCTTCTTGGATCTCTTCCCCTTATTAAATATAGACTGGGTTTGTGATTAGGGTTTATCCCCTCATTACAGCTTTCTGGTGATGGGTACGATGAATAGGTTTGTTTGGTGTGTCCAATCAATTAGTATATTCCCCAGAAGAAAATAAGAGCAGCGTTTACAGCAGGGCTTTGAAGGGTGGCATTTCCTGCTGCCTTTCAGACCGTGTACCAGGAGGAGTGTCCCATGAAGTGAGCTCTTTGTTCTTGAAACTCCAGTCAGATTCTGCCGTGTGATACTTGATAAGCTATTTAAAGGAATAAACCTACGCAGCAAATCTTTCCTAGAAAATGTAATTGTGCAGCAGCCCCTTTTTTTCCTCCTTGCAATGACATTTTCTGATAATTTGCACACCAAATTTGAGAAGCTTTAACAGATGATAGGTGGGATTTTGGCGTTTTCACAGCGCTTAAGGCAAAAGGCTGATTCTCTGTTTTATGTTAGTTTTAAGAGTCTCTACTCCCAGTTTCTGTTCCTATCACACCATTTCTGCCATCATTTTGCCTTGGTGATCCAGTACCTTAAATGACCAGGACTCTGGTACAGTAGTTAATATCCCAGATTTCTTTTGTACAGAAGCCCATGAATAAACTTAATTGCAATGTGATGAAATAGTTATATTAAAATTTTACTATGTAGTAACACCTTTGTCAGTAGGATGCCTTTGTACCATGCAGTTAAGGTGGAGATGCCATCAGTACCTGATGGAGGACAGAAAGTGGTATGGAAATCTGTGCATCCTTTGCTGGTGGCTTGTTCTTAGCACTCCTTAGTGAGTGGAAAGGGAAAACACTGAGTCAGGGAATCCTTCAGACAGGGTTCAGGAGTTACTGTGTTCCAGGTGCTTTTGGACTCAGGCAAATAAAGGCTGTAATTCTGAATTTTGATTTCTTGAACTTGTGTGCCACTTCCAGAAACACTTCTTTATATTGCTTGGAAACATTTGATTTGAAAAGTGCACTGTTGCTTTATGCAGTCAGGCCACAAAAGCTTTGCTGTTTTCCTGGGAGTTTTTTTCTTTTCCTGCTGGAAGGCATCAGAGGTTTTGGTAGGCAATATGAGCTGTGGCTGCCCAAGAGCACAGGGATGTGCCTCCCACTTTGCATGTAGACATTAGGTAAGAAGAGTGGCTTCACATAAATCAATGGCTAAATTGAAGGGACAAGAATGGCTTAAGACAGCAAAGGCTCAGATACCTGCTGGAACAGATCATGAGTCACAGTGCTGCTGAGATGGCCCCAGGGACTCCTGGGGGTGTGAAGGAGAGGAGCTAGCATCAGACTCTGAGCAGAAGCAGATGTTTTATGCTGCTTTGTAGTTCCTTTCAAATTTGTAGAATAATCTTCTGTTGCTGTCCTCTAACCAGCTGGAGTTTTCCTAGCTGTAGGTTTTGAGTGTGTATTTGTTGGTTGGGTCTTTGGTATTAGAGAATCATAGAATATCCTAAGTTGGAAGAGACTTGCAAGAATCATTGAAGTCCAACTCCTAGCCCTGCACAAGACCCCCCAGACTCTCCTGGCTGCCAAGGCACTGCTGGCTCATGGTCAACTTGCCATGGACCAGGACCCCCAGGGCCCTTTTCAGAGTACTGTTCTCCAGCCTCTGGTACCCCAGCCTGCACATACATTCATGTCTGCCCCATCCCAGGTGCAGAATCCAGTACTTTCCCATGTTGAACTTCATTTGGCTGGTGATTGCCCAGCCCTCTGATTTGTCTTAGTCTCTCTGAAGGACCTCTCCTCCTGTGAGGGGATTAGCAGCTCCTTCTATTATAAATGCCAAAATTTTGCAGTGTCTTGGATTTTATAGTAGTCTTTTTAAAGATTTTTTTTTATTATTATTGATATTGAGCAATGATGTGCTTCTAGATAGTTTGGTATAGGCATATTGGAGAAATCTGGGTTTTCTCCTCAAGAAAGCTGCTGTAACATATGTTGCAAAAAATAGGACTTGGCATTTGTTAGTAGTGCTTCATGGGTGGCAAAAATTATTTTAATAAAATCTTCCCTTTGCGGTTTTATTGACTGAAGTTCCTACTTTTTGTTACTGTGTGATCATCTTTTCCACTCACTTTGTTCCAGACACTCTACCAGAGGAACTAATAGTCAGCAAGTGGCTCTTTCTCTCCAGAAGTCCAGTTGTGGTATTACCAATTGTTTTTTAGGAAAGAGCTGCATTTTTATCTGATCTTTGTAACTGTTAGAAAAGGGAACGATTTCACGAGTTCTCTGTCACTTGGCAAATGCTTTGCTGCTGAGGCTGCTGGAGGTAGTCTGTACCTGAGACCATTGGGATGTTTGCCCTTTACATCTCCACTTGTGGTGGAAGGGTCTGAGACCACCACAAAGTAAGGATGCTCCTTGTGAGGGCTTTGGAGAAGAAAAGGTTGTGTCATTAAGCTCAAAGGTCTGACTCTGTAAGGTGCTGGTTCCTTTATGGGTGTGTATATTTATTTAGCTTGCTGATATTTTACTGTACTCCAGCTGCAATGCTGTGCCGTTCCTTCCTTTCCCTATGTACAAGTGAAGAGGAAAGGCGTGGGGGAAGAGAATACCTTGTATTGTTTGCTGATGTAGATCTAAACAGGATATTTGTGCCTTCTGTTAACCTGTTGTTCCTTGCTAATGCTGTTGTTACCTACAATTCTTGTATATTGCGTGTATTTAAATTTAGAAAATTATTTGGCACAGCTGCTGTGTCTGCACAGGAGGAAATATATGTCAATGGATTGTTGCAAGGTTATTTAGAAGCAAAAAAAATTTATTAGTTTGTGTATTTTCTCCTCCTTTCTGACCTTTGCAGTTGGAATTAACTGAAGCAGTAAAAAAAACCAAAAAACAAAATAACAATATTGGTGTTTGCTTGTTTATTTTTCCCAGTGGCCTGGGAAGCTTGTTCACAGCTCAAAAGCCATAGTGAGCAAGAATAACATAAATGTCTGAATTGCTGAAAGCTTAAATTCCCTGATGGAAAGGTGGTTTGTTGAGGGGAAAAAATAAGGTCAGAAGTAGTAGCCATTAGTGGCTATAAATAAAGTTACTCATTTAGGCCCTCAGACGGATAAAAGAGAGAAGTTGTTCCAGTTTTTCATCTTTACCATGTGGTAAAAAGTAAGGTATGTCATGCCCTGCCGTTTTTTAGATGGCTTTAAAAATAGCTCCACTTGTGCTGTTTTCTGCTCAAAGGAAAGTTTTCAAGTGTACTTGGATAAGTGAGGAAAGCTGTTTGGCCCCAGTCTGAAATAAATACATGAGTTTATGAATCATTTCACTTTTAGTAAGTTGTGTTCCCTGCAGGGTGGTGTCTATTCTGTCAGTACATTTACAGTTCTGATAAAACTCTGAATTTTGTTTTTAACCCATATCTGTGATCATGTGAACAATATGGAAATGGTGTAGGGAGTACCTAATGTGTACCCATGGGTAAATTGGCCTAGTCTTTTGAAAAATAAAACGTGGTTTGCAACCTCGTGAAGTAGCAGACTGATTTTCTTTCTTTGGGACAACAGCCATGGAAGTGAGGAGGATGCAACAAGCCAGCCTGAAGTAGCAATGGACTGAGACTGCCCTGGGGGACCCTGGTAGAGTCTAGAAGACTCCAGGGGCTCCCTGCTGAGTTTGGGAACCACTTCAGACAGACGGCTGGTTTTCCTAGGCTCCAGGTGTTGGGATTAACCTTATTCAGAAGGGCACCAAGTGCAGTCTGGGTCTTTCTGTGTCTTTATTGCACTGGGTACAGTGCTAAACCCACAAATTACACTTTCAGTTTAGAAGTCTTTGTTTAAGAAGCAACTCCCTTCTATGCTTAGTTGTGTTTTGGCCCAATTAAGTGAAGGATTTTGGGGCTTGCCTGAATAGCTAAGTAATAATTAACCTCTCTTTGACTTAGTGGTGCAGAACTAGAACGTTCATCTTAGAGCTTGATTTCTTCTGCCTTGGTGTTGACTGACCGAGCAGTGACACGTGTTATGTCCTCTTTCCCCTTTAATACCAAGCGTGTTTTTGGACATGTTACATTTGTTGAGCTTCTTTGGAAAGTAATAATAAAGGTGAAATGCTCGAGGGCTTATCCTGAGTCCAAAGCTTAGCACTGAGTGTCCCACTCGTGGCTCCCAGCTCCCTGTGTGCATTTTGCCCAGCAGTTCTCCCGAGGCTGAAGAAGCTGTTCTAAAGGTCTCTCCTGAGCCATGGGGAATGCAGGTGAGCAGACTGTTCCCAGTCTGTGGGTTTTGCTTCTCTTATCAGCAGATGTTGGCAGTTCCCAGATAAGTGACTGCAATAGTGGTTTCTGACTGGGCAGGAGTGGGAAGTTGCTGGGTAAGCGCAGGTTTGTGGGTGGATAGGTGTAAAGGCACAGAAGAGTTTTAGACTTTTGGTGATCTGTAGCTAAGCTATGTGATCATGTCTAAAGACAACAAACCCAAAATAAGCAGTGAGAATTAGTGTTGAGGCTTTGGTTTCTAAAATTTGGCACCTTGACCTGTGCAGTACCAGGTTGTGCAACTTTTTCCATGGAAATTTAGTTCCTGATGTTGTTCTAATTAATATAAGTAAAGGCATGGTAATCCCAGGATGAATATGGGACACAGTTCCACTTGAGTAACAATGTGTTTTAAATCAAGCATTTTCTGAAATACCTCCTATTTTTCATTTCTAGCTGAGTGAAAGTCACTTGACTTCTTACATGTCACAATCCAAGCTTGCTGTGGGAGAATTAATGAACATTTAGGGAAAGGTATCCCTAGCTCTGACAGGGAAGGTTGAACTAGATGATCTTTAAAGGTCCCTTCCAACATAAACCAGTCTGTGACTGTGAACACTGCATTCATTAGGACTCCTAACTCCGAAAAATCCACTTAACAGTATCCAGGAAATAATGATTACAATCCAGGAGGTAACTGCTGCCGATCTCGGTACAAATTATACTGAAGTAGCAGTGACCATGGTCCAAGCGCAGTTCTGCAAATCTGCTGTCACACTCGCAGCCATGCACACTGCAGGGCTCCCTGCATTGCTGCTGTGGCTCCCAGGTGGTCAGCACTGGGTGGCACAGCCCAGCGTGGCCTCTGCAGCCCTGTCCATCCTGTCAGGGACGAGGGCAGGAAGCCTCTGCCACAATCATGTCTCTGTGCTCTTCACACAGACGTGGCTTTGTTTGCAGATGACTTGTCTAACTTGCCACTGCTTTTTAACCCGTCTCAGGATCATTGTTACATTGATTTGTGCATTGACCATAGAGCTGCCTCTATTTCAGGCATGTCCTTGGAAAAACAGAAATCAGTTTTTTATTTCTACTTAGTTTCTTTTCATGAAGCCACCAAGCTGTCTCCTTACCTATACAGGCATGGCATGTATTGAAGGAAGAACGTTTACCCCTGGTGTCTTTCGTGGGGAAGATGTTCAAAACTGACTCACGAGATCCATAGGGGATATTTTTTGTTGTTTTATTAGGAAACTGTCCTTAAGAGACTACTGTCCTTGAAAGACTACAAGTACTGCTGCCATATTGGCACACAGAAGGCCAAGTTCAATGATGTTTCCTTTAAATTATCAGAAAGGAAGCAGAGCAGTGTATGAAGTTGAGAGTAAAGGAGCGGGTATCATCTAGTTCCTACGTCTGCCAATGCCACAGAATTGCCTTAGGGCTGGATAGGGGTAGTGACACATCAGCCTTTGTCTTTCAGGCACCAGATGGTATCATGAGAGCTGCTGTTAGGCGTTAAAAGCCCCAAGTTGGAAACACAGCATAGAAAGTAGACTTAAAGATGAATTGGACATTGCTCTTTCCTCCAAATGAGCAGGAAGAAGTTGCATGTGACATTATTATTTACATTATTGTGTAAAGTAGTAACTGTGTTTTACAGGGCAAGCAGTGCTCCACACCTGTGGTGCAGCATGGTCAGTGTACTTGGGCAGCTGCCTTGGGAACAGCGGGTGTGGATGTGAGTGTACTCGGGGTGATCCATGCCCAGCCCAGGCTCAGTCTTGAGTATTCAAGAATCAACTTGCTGGAGAAAATTTCTGCTGGAAGCTTTTTTTTTTTCGCAAGAGAAGAACCACTGAATGATCCACATCTTTTATTTCTGTAAATGTGTCCATAAATCACTTTTAGACAAAAAATAAATGGATATGATTTTATCTGAGGGAAAGACTTGTACAGCATATTAGGCTAAAAACCCCCAAACAGGCTTCTTGCAAGTTGGCTGAAGTTATGTATTACCTCTGGAAGTTGGATATGTTTGAAGTGGGTCTTAATGTGATCTGGAGGAAAGAAAATGGAGCAAGTGTCTCTTCATCATACTAGCTATGGGCCTAGATTCTGTACATCTCCTGTACAAGTGGGATCTTGCTTATGTGAACGTGAGGTGTGGATTTAACTCCTATGAGAAGAGAATGTCATGAAACCATGTGTATATCTGAAAATATACACGGAAGTTCTGAGGGTCACATTTGTGCATAAACAAATATGCTTGTGTCTCTCTGAAGATGAAAGGCAGCTGAAAACGTGACCAAAACAATGTCCTGTCAGCGCTCTCGTCAAAAGATTTATGTTCAGTGATAAACACCCTGCAAGAACTGAGCTGTGCTCATCTTATGAGTAAGCAGCTAGAATTATGATGAAATTATAGTAATTTATTCAAAATAAAAACAAGTTGGTGCTTGAAATAACAATGAAATTCTAGGAGGAGTGGCTCATGTGCACTGGGGGGAAGGTGACGTTGTGTGAATGCTCTCATGGGATTTTAATGATTTGAACTGCAGAGCTGCACGTGCCAAAGTGCCGCAGCCCTCAACAAAAACTTCACTCTCCTTTTGTCATGGTTGTCCAGTTACTACAGCATTTTCCCTTTCCAATATATTTTTCCCCTGGGTGGAGAGGTGCAGTGTATAGGTAAGGCTCTTGCCCTGCCTGGGAGTTTGCACCCATGCAAATAAAACCAGATCTACTGCCTGTGCTGAGCAGGGGGCCAAGTTTGGGTAACTTGCTTGGAGGAGGAGCAGCAGGCACATAGTCCCTGTGGCTTGTAATATTTTCCACTGCACACATGAAAATGGTATGGAGCTCTGAGAACTTAATTTCCTTAGAGGTGAGGAAATCTCTGTTCCTGCCTGCAGAACGAAGTATTTCATATGCTGCGTCGTGGGTTAGAGGTAGTATGTGCGGTAAGCAGAAAGTTATTGCACCACTTTGAGATGATGATTTATGACTTCTTTGAAAAGAAAATGGGTTATTTTTTAAGGCCAAGTCTTTTTGACCAGCCAAATAAAAGCTTGGAGGAAGCACATACAGAGCTGGCAGTGTAGGAGCACATTGCTACTGCAACATTTATTTGAAGTAAAGCCTAAGCGGCTTTTTGTGTTTCCTACTTCCTAGAGTTCAGGAGTGCTGAAGAGCCACCAGCTGCAGCAAAACTGTCTTGTGAGGCTGGGTAATTTTGGTAATCACGAGTAAGATGCTTCTCAGTTGTTTTGCTGCTGACATTAGTGATAACAGACTGTTTTGTTTGCTTTTTTGAAGAATAAAAATTCAATTTTTGGCTAAAGCAGTATAAATAATTAGTGACACACTCAAAAACATTCATTTTTTTTGAAATAACGTTTCTGGAGTAATTCAGTAGGGATGAATACCCCTCCAGGTAACCAAGTTGGAGGGGTGACCTGGAGGGGTACCCCTCCAGGTGACCAAGACCTCCTCCCAAAGGAAGTCAGGGCTGAAGAAGCAATCATTCATTCTTGAGTTTGTATCACATTCATGTCAGCTGAAATCAAGCACGTGCTCTTTCTGACTAAGATGACTTTTCTAAATCTTCTTCTGTTCTACACTAATTAGCTAAAAATGCTTCTCTTTGCACAATTCCATGCTCCAGCATTTGTGGGAGAGCTGTTTTTTTCAGTAGTGTTTAGGTCATTTCATTTTACCGAAGAGTTCTTAAAAAGTCCCAACAAAACAAGGCAAAAACCACCACCCAAACAAAACAAATAGTTGGTTTTATTGTTGATTGATTTGTTGGTTTTTTTTTTGTTTTTTTTTTTTTTTTTTTATTGACAGCATAGTAATATGAGGAGTGACTTTATTATTAGTGTGAAAAGTAGTAAAAGAGGCTGGCTGGGTATAGGCAGAGGAAGGCATTTATATTTGTTTTATACTTGCATTCTTTTGTGCCATAAAAATCTGATTATGAGCATGTACAATTAAATATGTTTTAATAGCACTGTGTGAAGCAGCCATGGAAAATTCCCAGTTTGAGCTTCTGCAGGCCTGCTATGAAGCCCATTTTCTTTGAGTTTTGTTTGGGTTATTACTTCTGCTTTTAGGGCTTTGGGTTTGTTTGTTTGTTTGGGGGGTTTTTTGTTTCGTTTTTTATGTTAATATAAGAATAAGCACCTCTCCAGGCAGGGAAGAATCAGTAATAATACATTTTGAGTGCTGCACTTGCTTTTTAATTTAGGCAAACTGATAATTTGACTTGAAATTATTGTCCGCTTCTTTATAGATAATTGAAAGCATCATCCTTGTGATGGAAAGCTTGCTGCAAAGCCCTCCCAGGTCTCACAGATCGGGGAACTGCACCACAAAGTGGGAAGGAGATGTTTATGGAATTGTCTGGGCTGACTTTTACAGAGTAGTTGGTTGATTTAATTCAAAAGTTTACAGAGGAGTTGGTTGATGTAATTTATTGCAAAGTAAAATTAATTTCCATGTAAACATTCATGCTGCTGAGTAGACACATTTTCAGAGGTAACTGAAAAGTCATGGTTCCTTGGGCTTTAGGGTCAATGAGGTTTGCTTGTGAGAACCTTCTGTCCAGTGTGTTGACTCATAGCTTCCAGCATATATTTTGGATGGCAGGGTGAGAGAGGAAGCTGGGAGATGCAGAGGAGGAATGTGTAAACGTACTGGAGCAGTTACCTTGTAGGAGAAAATTATGCTTTTGTCAGACTTAAAGTTGCTCTGTCATCTATGTGTGTTGTCAACCCGTGTGGGGTTTGTCTCTTCTCACAAGTAACAAGTGAAGGGACAAGGGGAAACAGCCTCCAGTTGCACCAGGGAAGGCCTAGATTGGATATGAGCAAAAGTTTTTTCACCAAGATTGTAGTCAAGCTTTGGATCAGGATGCCAAGAGAAGTGATGTAATCACCACACCTCAAGATATTTAAAATATGTGTAGACCTAACACTTGAGGATGTGCTTGAGGGATCAATGATCTTAGACGTCTTTCCCAACCTAATTGATTCTGTGATTTTATGTTAGTCTGTGAGTAGTCTGAGGTATTGGATGATATGTACTGAAATATGACTACTTCTTGAAGCCAAGATGTGTAGAGTGGAAAGAAGAGCTTGTTCTTGGCTATGGTCTTGCTAGCAGCTCGATCCCCCTGCATGTTAGTACATGCTGAGTTCACCACAAAGATACTTCTGCTTTGTATTCAAATAGTGCGTCACGTCCCCTACATCTCTACTGTCATTTCATTACTTTCACCAGCCTAAAAATCTGCTGAATTTCACTTTTGAATATCATAAGAGTCATAGAATTGTCTGGGTTGGAATGGACCCTAAAAACCATTTAGTTCCAGCCGTCCTCTGCACATGCCCTCCCCTTCCTGGACAGGGACACCTTCCACTAGACCAGATTGCTCCAAGTCCCATCCAGGTTGTACGTGGAGCACTTCCAGGCAGGGGGTGTCCACAGGTTCTCTGGGCAACCTCACAGTAAAGAGTTTCTTCCTTATATTTAATGTAAATTTGCCCTCTCTCAATTTAAAGCCATTCCTCCTAGTGCTTACACTACATGCTCTTTCAAAAAGTCTTTTTCCACCTGTCTCGCAGGCTCACATTAAGTACTGGAAGACTGTGAAAAGGTCTCCCTGGAGCCTTCTCTTCTCCAGCCTAAACAATCCCAGCTCCCTGGCTTCGTAGGAGTTACTCCATACCCCTAGTCATCTTCGTGGCCTTTCTTTGTCTCATATATCTCTGTCTCAAAGCAGCTGTGTTCTTGCCAGCCCTTCTTCTGGTCTCACATCAGTCTTTCTAATATGGGGGAGCACAGCTTTCCACAGCTGGCACTTGCAGGCTCTTCCAGGCTGGGGAAAACGTGACTGTCAGTCACAGCTGCAGGTGTTTGTGAGAAGGAAACAGGATCTTCTCCATGGCTGAGTTGGGCATCTCGACCCACGTAGGTCACATCAGTTGGTAAAGAGTGTGATCTTATTTCAGACCTGATCCTGAAGAAATCAACCCTAGTTTAATAATGCTTTTGCACACTGGATGTAGTAAACCAGAAGACATTCTGAACCCAGATGTATTTCCTTAATCCTGGTTATCTCAGATAAACGCCTATTTAGTCAGGGGGTAATGCTTTAAATCACTTCTGTTTGATTAAGCTCTTCAGATTGCTTTGTGGTTTAGTTTTGGATTAAATCTACAGTAAAACACACATGTGTGTAAAAAAAATTATAGAAGCAACTTCTCTGTGTTTCTGCTTCTCCTGCTCCTGCCATGAGTACTAGGTTGAAGTAGTAATTTTTCCTTTTGATAATTACCAGCTCTTGTAAACATGCATTGAAGAAAGGAAAAAAGAAATGAATACCCGAGTCATACAGTAGGTGTCTGTCCTTGTCACGGAAACAGGATGCAGAATGGGAATGCGTCAAGTTTCTAGGTGTGCCTGCAAATGAGGAAACGTGACACACCTTTCTGTTGAAAGGTGGAGTGCAGATTTTAAGCTTCTTTGGAAAGGTGCTGCAAGCCATGAGGAAAGATGTGTCACTGCACATCCAAGGAACCCGTGAGCTGCTTTGTATGACTGCCTTGGGGGTTTGTCTATAGATGTGAGATGGAACAATATGCAATTACAGAGTTCTGTCCAGCATATGATGTGCAAGTGTCTGTGACAGGAGGAGAGAAGGTTTGCTCATATAAAATACATGCTCTGTTTCTGTGATTCCTACTAGAGGTGTTCCCTTCTGACATTTCAGCAGCGAATGAACTTCAAAGGAGTTCATTAATTTTTTTTAAATGAAAAATGTAGGAAAAATGGCAGTAAAAGCAATCATGACTTGCCATAATGACTTCACTGACTTGCCCTGTAGATGTTTCATCTTATAGTTGCACAAGTGCAGAAGAATCTAAACAGATATATTTCCTTGCAGTAATGCTACCCTTATTAGGGTATCTGGTCAGGGAGAAGTGGAGTATGCTTTTCAGAGAGTTGTGACCTTGGGCGGCTGAATATAATGGATGCAGTGTTTCAGGCTCCCTTTTTACCTTGCAACTGCTGCATACCATTGGTATTCATCAGCAAGGACCAGGCTCTGCAGTGGGGAGCATTGCAAAGCATCACCTTGTTTCCGAGAGAAGTTTAAACTTGAGAAAATGCTAAAGTGTTCAAAGCATATAGGAAACACGGTCTTTTATCTGAACTTGATGGATTTCTGACTTTACCCTCTATATAAACTTTATTGCTAAATCTTCCTTCAAGATGGATCCCAAACTGTCTTTTATACTAAGTTGCAGCTTCTACCTGTATTACAGTGGTGTGAAATGCCACCTGTGCAGCCTGCTCTGGTGTCAGGTTGCCTCTGGGAAAGTGGAGATTAGCTCTGATTGACAGTCTTCTGCTCATACTGTGCAGCAGCTGAGAAGGAGACCGGGATGGGATTAAATTTCTCTTCCACTACTACCACCTAATTTTCCTTGTCCTGTGTGTTGGCAAAGTGAATTACGTGGTTTCAACTGCCTGTTGCAGTTTATTTTTCTTTAAAAACATACAATCACAGGTTTGAGAAGTAACTCATAATCCGCTATTTCATATTTACTGACACCTTTGTGTTTGTTTTATGGTTGGTAGGTTAGATCCTGTTTATTTACAAACAATGAGTTTTTAATTCAGTAACAAGTTATTTAGGTTACAGGCTTCTATCCTTTGCTGTGTGACACATTCTCTTCATATTTCACGAGAAAATTGAAAAATATTGAAAGACAACACTGATCAAATCTTATGTGTTTCACATTTTTGTTCATGGCTGAGTTCTAAAATTTGTTGGGAGTCTTTTCTGAGTTCCTGACTTGAGAAGGAGGAGAAGAAGGTAATCATTTGAGAAGAAGGGAATGGGAAGAGCTAGCAGTTCTCCTGTCTACTCCAGGCCCAAGAGAAGTGTCCACCAAAGTCTCAGGGAGTGTTTCCTTGCAGGCATCCCAAAATATTGATCATGGTAAGTAATACAAAAAATGATACAGGAAAGTGGAAGAAAGGACATTCTTTAGCATTGTAGACAGGTGCAATAGTTTCAGAGAGTCCTCTTAGTATTCTTTTTTTCAGATACTGGAAATGGGAATTAATTCTAAAATAAATGGAAAATGGAATAAACTTTTTTTTTTCCTGTGTGTGTAGACTTGCGTGTCTCTTCACAGGTGTGCCAGGGAGTCTGAGGGTCGCTCTTCAACTCTTTTCCTGCCACTCCCTCTTCTAAAAATAGAGAAAATCTATTTAAACAGTGTTACCCAGTGTTACTCTTTTACTTAGGTACTTAGTTCTATTCTGTTGACTAAAGCTCCCATAACTCTCCAGCAAAGAATCTTTTCTCAAGTACAATACCCATCAGTATGTTATGAATGCTTTCATACACTGCTGGGATTGTTGCCCGCTTGCTTTTTTTTTTTAAGATGTGCATTTCATTGCTGCATGCAAGGCAATGAGCTTCAGAAAATCAGAAGTCAAAAGGCATCAGATATTACACACCATAAAACGTGTGCATGTCCTGAGTTAGCAAACCGTGCTCACAGTGAGGCTGGTCATGCATGTTCTGTGTGAGGAGGCAGGCTGAGCTCAGGCAGTGCTCAGCAAGCACAGCAGTGTAGCTCTGCATCCCCCACGCTCCCTGCAAGCACATGTTGTTGTGCTTGCCAGCCTTTCTGCCTCGGGTGCACGGGAATAAGCCAGTGCTCTGCTCTCTAATGATAAAGTGTGCCATTACGTTTTGCTTAATTGGTTGTGCTTTCATCAGGTGATCTCCAGACAGGCAATTTGGAGTTGCTCAGTGATTATTGTGATTTGCAGTGTACAAATTAGTGTGGGAAGTTGCTAACGTTAGCCTTCCAATTTAGGACTTTAGTGGCAGTGTCGGCTCCTTCAGCGTTCATCCAACTTGCAAAAGGCAAGGAGGGAGAGCATGGAAGGACACTGTGTTGCCTGCCATTCACTGGGAAATCCATGCCCTGGCAAAGGTGTTATCCCATTTTCCAAACCTGCTTCTAGAAGACAAGCAGCACAGGTGGGCTTCAGACGTAGTATGATTCCCGTCCTCCTTACCACCTAGACTTTTAGTATTTTTATTTATTTAATTTTTAAGGATGATTAGGTCCTAGGAATGTAGTACTTGTTCCCCACCACCTCAAGTTGTTTCATAACCTGTGTTGGACCCGTTCTGTATGATGCTGCAAGCCTGATGATGTCTGCCCAAGGCTTGGTATTGTCTGCCCAAACTTCCCAAATGCAGCTCAGTGCTACCCACTTGCTGCAGGCCAGAAATCCATGTTTTTCGGGCTAGGTGTAGACATGACATATTTTATCTTCAGCAGGCTTCCCTGGGCTCCTGCCTTTGAGCCATGATGGGCTGCCTTGTGCCCACCCTGAGAAACCACACGTGTGGGGCAGGCTGCTGGGCTGCCCAAGTGTCTGATCTCTTGGAGCTGGTGTGATGAAGAGGTGCTTGTCCCAAATCCAGGATATTTCCCCTGAGTTTTAGCAGAGCATATAAACAGGATGGAGCAGGGGCTGCTGGTGGAAGCTGCTTAGTGAGTCACTGTGACTCGCAGGAATAGAGGACCTGAGCTCCAAAGGCTAAGGTCTGAGCAGCCCAAACCTCTCAACTGCTTGTGGTCAAAGTGTAGCTGGATTTGTTCCTCAGCAAGGCAGGGGATTCAGGAGGCAAGGCTGAAATGCTGGTTGAAAAGGCTATTGCACAGGTGCAACAACACATCCTAATTTACCAACTGTTTTTCATCTGGTTCTCTGTATTCTATAGATTTTTACCTATATGCAGGGTTCTGTGGACATCTGAAGGACATCATAGGGTGAAGTTAGTAAAGAGTTCTGGTGTTTGTAGGGCAAGCCCCATATAGCTTGCCAAAATTTGATTTAAAAAAAGAAAACAAAAAAACCAAAGCAAACAAAAAACCACCAAACCAACAACAAAAAAAAAAGCCCCAAACCAACAAAAAAACCCGCTACACCCCCCCCAAAAGAACCCCCACCCAAGCTGAAGCATGAACTAGCCAAGTAAAGAAATAATTCCGTGTAAAACACATTCTTTTAATACTTGTGTCCCTGTGGCAAGAGAGAGATAGTAGCGATCTTATTGTGAAAGCAAAACAACCAAGTGAAATGAACCATACTGAATCATCAATTGTAAATTCAATGTGAGGGGATCAATACAACTTAGCAACAGAACTTAGGACCTGACATTTTAAATTCTCCTGTTTTCAATAATCAGTGTTTCTGTTAATAAAAGAATTAAAGAACTGTGGTTCATTATTCTCTTTTCTCACTCCTTTTCACACTTTCTTAGTCTTGGAACGAAGTCTTGCTAAGTCTTATGGCACCAAAGTGTGACCTGTATCTCTACAAAATCCTGAGTTTTGATTTCAAACAAATATGGAGCTTAGAAGAAGAGACAGAGGAAAATACCCCAAACTACTTACAAAGAATGTGGGCTGGGTGGGTCAGTTCGTTTTTGTCTTACGGCTCTGATCTTATAGCTGGTTTTTGCAACAATTGAGTCTAGAAATACTTTCCTTGCTTGCTCATCCCTACTTTAACACATGAAAATTGTTCATGTGTAAGCTGATATTTTTGGGCTACAGGGAGACATAAACAAAATACAAAAAAAATCCCTCTAATGTTTTCAGACCTGTAAAAGGATCATGAAAACTGACAAATGAAATATAAAACTAACCTTTTGTGCTTTGATGCCAGCAAATTGAAAAGTGAAGGCTGTAGTATTATTCTTGGGAAGAATTTTTAAGTATGCTTGTTATCTTGCACAGTCTGCTGTTTAATATGGATTATTTTTTTCATACCAGAATCCCACTTGAGTAAAGGTATGCTTTCCTGGAATTGCCTGCTTCTTTGGCATGAGAATGGAAAAAAAAGAAAAAGGCAATGCTGAGCTTTGTAGAAGTATTAGCTTCAAGTAGTCCTTACCTTGCTAAATGCAATTCCTTCTGCTTGCTTCTAGGTGCAACAGTGGCATTGTATCAGTGATGCTTCTTGATGCAAGAAGGCTTTTACTAATACTTCCAGAATAAAATCAGATAGCTGACAAAGGCTATTCAAAGGTAGAAAATGTATCTTGATCAGAAAGTTAATCTGCTTTGCAAATTCAAATCAGGCTGAATCGTTATAATGCCCCTCTAGGCAAGGCATATCCATGCTTGTGTAGCACAACTAGCATCTGTAGAAAAACTAGTATTGCTATATAGTTGTTTTGTACTGGATTATCTTCAAAAATTTCTATATCCAGGTACATAGAGAACAATCTTAAGAACTGAACAGTGCTTGACAATGAACCTAATGAAAAGTCTGATGTCTCATTAAAGTAAATGGTAAATGCTTCTCTTCAGAACAAATGTGCCAAAACTAATGCTTTTTTCTTTTTCCACTTAATCAGTTTTGAAGTACTCTATTAAGGTGTTCCTCCTCAACAAAATGTTTTGAAATGAGACTGAAGATGTACATTTGCAAGGAGAAGATCACATTTTGGAAACAAGACTCTCCTTGGGCTTTACAGACAATCAATGAGAAACATCTCTCAAGTTCAGTCTCAAACTAAACCTTGATTCAGAATAGTTGATCTCTGCCATGCTCTGTGGCTGGTGCTCGTGAGTTGGCTTGCCTGGCCTTTGCTTTGTTCCAGACAGGAGAGGCAAGAGAAAGGGGAAAAAATTGCTTGGGTCCTTTGCAAAACTTATGAAAAGGGGTTTTGAGACCATTAACCACCTGTGGCACATGACTTTTAAGTTTTTAAGGGCAAAGTTTCTGAAGAAGAGCAAAGCTGTGTGGCTGAGCCCTACCAAAGAGGGTAGTGAAGAAATTTACACCATTGCTTTGCCTCATCGTCTTTGAAACCCCAGTCCCAAGAGGGCAGCTTAAGCAGGGATTGAGAAGAGAGTGTTAGCATGACTTCTCACACGTGTAGATTTAAAAATCCTTCTCTCCCTTGCGTTTATAAGCATGTCATGTAGCATAAGCAAAACATTGCCAAGCTGGCAGCTTTTGGACTGGGGACTGCCAGGCCAACCAGGCATGGTGGATGAGCTACAGGCATTTTGGCAGGCTGTTCTCCTTTTCCCTGAATCACTGGTAGAGCTGCACAGCCGTGTGAGAGCTGACTAGATGATGGGGCAAAGAGTATGCAAGCAGAAGCTAGTGGTGATTGAAATTGTCTTCTTTGGGCAGTGGTGCTGGGACAGCTACTCCTGCTGGCTGCATTGCTGTAGGCTTTGGTGAACAATTTTTAGTAAAGTCTCTCTTCCCCTGCTGCTTTCTTGTGCACTGCCCTTCCTTGGTTCTGCGTTCCTTAAAATACCTGTTGGAAATTTTGTGTTTGGCTTTGTTGTTAGGTTTTTTTGTTGTTGTTTTGTTCATATGGTTTTAGATACATGATCATGACTGTAATTCATTTAAAAATGAGTTTCTGAAAGAAATATAAGTGCTTTACAAAAAACTGTGCTGTCATCAAAGACAGAACTGCAACTCCTATTTAATTCTGTAGATGCAGAGTTAGGGCTTGTTTGATTCTCAGGATAAATTTTAAGGGGGTTTTTGAGTGTATTATATATTCTTCTTCAATAACTCAAATAAAGGGAGAGAATTGCATGCTACCTTTAAGAAGACCAAGATGTCTGTCATTTACTTGGCCATTGCTACCCCTTGCCCCAATGTAGACCCTGAGGGAAAGATGTACAGTGGCCTCAACCTCTTTTGCTCATGTGCTCCCTACAGCTCACTGCTGTCATCAGTAGATGCCTCCTCTTCCTTCTCCTCATCCACTTGTTTTCTTTTTAAATTACTTATCTTCCTTACTAAGTTTTAACAGGTTTAAATCCTGCCTCCTCCTTCCAAGCTAAGGTAGAGGGGTGAGAGTGGTGGAGGCAGTGCCATAAGCCAGGCAAGTCTGTGATACCAGATGATGATGATGATGTAAAGTGGGACTTGAAACTGTAGATCTAGTAGATAGAGAAAAGTTGCTGTATGTGTTTCCCTGCTTCATTTTTGCAGTTCTGTTCATAGTCAGCTGTTAAGTAGTACTTGGAGCAATGACTTCTAATTTCAGAATTAATCAGAAATGCCATTGTCTCGACTACAAAGAAACTGTTATTTCTTTGCCTTACATTTGCAGGCATGAGAACAGGCTGTTGTCTGCTAGCAGCCTGTCTAACTTGACCACAATTGATAATGGCAGTAGGCTTTCCAAACTCCTGCACTGTCATGTTTTTGCAGCCATGATGCTGGGGTATGGGTTAGGCAGTCTTGAAAGTGAAAAAAAGTATTTAGTAAAATTTGTCAAAACAAGTTTGCTGAATCTCTCATGGAAGTCATAACTCAGACTGTACCAATACCAGTAACTCTTCCAAAAAGACCTGATAGTACCTTCTTGCTGGGTTTGCTTTTGAGAGCGTGATAGAATTGCTGCTTTCTAGCCATGCAGAAAGTTGTTGTCCTCAAGAGCTGACAACCACATCTTCAGAAGCTCTAGCAATGGAGTGCAATAGCTTTTTGATGGAATTACCTTCCGACTTTTGACTGAGGTCTATTAGTGATGGGTATCTTCACACTCAACAGCAGAAGATGGGGAGGAACATGCTTGTCCACCTGCATATATTGAGAGTAATGTCTGTGTGCTGTTTGTGTTGGAAGATAAAAAATTTTGTGCTGTTATTTGTTGGGGTTTTTTTAATCCATGTAGAAAATACTATCTTACATGAAGCAGTGGTCCTGTAAGAAGTGCTGGTGCCTTCAAAGGGCTGAGTAAGGTACAAATTTATTCTGGTTCCCTTTCAAGTCAGTAATAATATATGCTTTAATCCAGTTTCTTGTTTTTAATGTAGTATACCATCACTAGCTCTGTGCTATCTCCAGTTACTGAAACAGGAGGAGATGGAGCCCTGTTCAAGGTTAATCAGCAGCTGTTGTGCAGACCTCAGGAGCAGGAGAGCTGGTGCTTTGATCTGATGTGGGGGATTGACAGACAACAGAAACATCTCATTTTCAAGGACATTTTGCTCTGCAGGAAACTAACCCCCCCTGAACTGACCTTATATCCCATGGAAGCATCTCCCTGACTTTGTTCTGCTTTAAAACAGGAAAGAAAATAGTATTGTTTAAGAAACAGAATTAAATTTGTTGAGAGGAAGGTGTTAGTATTTTACCCCTGTTTTCTGAGGAAATCGTGAATACCGCTGTAAGGATTTGAAAAGTAATTTTACCCCATTAAACTGGATTAAGTATATGCCTTAATTTATGTAGATAATCAGTTCATGAAGTTGAATTCAAGGAACTGAAATTTAGATTGCATTTTCAAATAAACTTACAAAGTTGTGCTTTCTCTCACTATGTACGGGGTTCAACTAGTTCCTCTCTGTAATGTCCATCCCTTTCCATCCTATCATCCCTGAATAAACACTGCTGATTCCTGACTGCTGTCAGAGAGGGGTAGCCTGGCTGTCAAGAAATGGAGCCTATTGGTGACACTGTCTTGGAGCAGTTTCTGAAGTCTTCATTTATTTCCCTTTTGTACATCATGTGACAATAGTAACCACAGACCTTTCTAGTAGTTCCCACATTCAGCCACCACTGATGACCAGCTCTTCTGGAAGCCTTTTGTTGATGGATAGCAGCACCAAAGAAGCCAGGCAGTGCAAAGGAGGGCACCTAGACCAGCATTCTGAATTAAAGAGCAATACATCAGACAAATGGACATTACTGCTTGTTTCCCTGCACTTAGAGATGGAAGATCAGGTCTGGTTTTCTGCTCAAGAGGCTGAATAGTTCATATGTGAATTGAAGTCAGTGAGAGGTATTCAGCTTCCCGTGAACTTTACACTGAGTAGTCTGGCCAGGCACTTAATATGTTTCTGGGTACCTAAATTTAACTGTTTTCAGTAGCCAAGCCAACAGGGAAGGGTGACTTTTCAGAAAAATAACTGACTATTACCATGAAATTAGCAAAGTTGTGTCTTTTTCTTGATGACCTCTTTCTTTTTGTAGCCCCTCCTTAATTGTCATCAGTTTGTGACTTAGGAAAGAGAAGGAATGAAGATAAATGTGCTTTTGGTTATCTTTTGCATTAAAAAGTATGTCCTGCTTGACTAGTTAATAACATCTCTTCCTGTCTCGCAGACTTTGTATTTGGAGCCAAGCTACTAAGGTACATAAATAAAAGGTTCTCTAAATACGTATTGACTATTGTTCCTTTCACTTTGCCAAGCTTCAATAGGGATGTGCTTTTTGAATGCAGCTGCAGCATAACCTGCATTCGTAGCTCTTAATTTAAAGCAGTTTTAACTGTTTTGAATCAACTGCATTTTTGTGTTGACTGGATTTCACATTATAAGGTGTGAATGAGTAGTGTTTGCACTGAGAAAACATAGTTGTTATACAGAATCTACTTTTTTATATGTAGACATATATATGATATATATGTATATAAAATATAATTAATGTGCAGTTATTTTATTCAGCATACAGCATGGATGCATATAAAATCCAACTTGTTAATTAGAGTTTTGCAATGAATGCTCCACCATTTTACTTAAATGAGATAAAGTTCACCATTAATTTTGTGATTTTCAGCATATATATCCAGAAAGTAAAAAAAGTGGATTTTTGTTATGTCCAAGAACAGAGTACTGAGGAAGACAAGAAGTAGTGTTTGCAATTTTAGCATCAAAATCTATGAGGTAGAAGGATCCAGGACTTCTCCAGGTGGTCTTGCAGCTGTGAGATTTGCAAAGCTATTTCCTTTCAGTTTTGCAGTCAGAAGAAATTTATTTGCTACGGAAATGATGGCATACGGCTGTTCTTCTACAAACACTATTCCAAGTATTTTTACAGCCTTACTTCATGGAAATAAAAAACACTGGGCTGTAGTTAGTGCTCCATGGCTTTCTTTGCCCTCTTCCCACAGAAGGCTGGTTTGTCAGGGAGCTCTGGAGTAACCCAAGACACCAGGCTTCTCCCTGTGAAAGAGGTTGAGGTCAATTGTAGCCACGATGTGCATTGAGAGGATTCCTTCCTCAGGTGGGTCTTGTATGCCAAGTCTTGTCCATAAATTAGGCACTGGTGAAGATTTTGTTGCTGGTGCATGGCTAATGCACTGCAGAGGGATGGCAGCTGGATCAATGTCTGTAGCTTGCACAGTTGGCAAGGTATCTCTTGCCAAGACCTTTTTGTTTTGCCCCCATCCAGAGAGGAAGGCCCATGGACTGACACTCCATTGTAGAGCTACCTTGCCAGGGAACATGTTGTATTTGCATTCCAGATGCCTCTGGCTTTGTGAACTGCATTGTTCCAGCCTCCTTTGAATAGCAGCTATTCACCCCTAACAATGTACATTTGTTTAAATCAACTCCTTTCCCTGCTTTTAAAAGCTTATTATAGCACTAGCCCAACCAAGTGAAGGCTTCTCTTCAGGCCCCTTCTTTCCCCCTTCATAGCAAGAAAAAAGACTTTGCAGCATTAGTTACTTAATTTCAAGATGGAAAACATTTTCCTTCTTCTGAGAGGCTGTTTTGAATGCTGAGGTTTTGGCAAATTTTGTTGCGGCTTAATGTTTACGAGCTTTTCATTGCTCTTGAAAGCA